>NC_005786.2:0-303828 GCF_000091025.4 Eremothecium gossypii ATCC 10895 | reverse complement strand
GCCTTGTGGGGTCGGTAGATACCACGAAGTCGAGTTCCGAGGCGAAGAAGCGAGCGATCGACACGTTTCTCTCTTTGAGCGCGGACATCTGTCCTCCTGGGGAGCTGGTTCATTCCCAGAGCTTCCCATTCAACTTCAAGGATGTGGAGAAACGGTACGAGAGCTACCGCGGGAAGAACATCGACGTGATGTTCTACGTGAAGGTGGTTGTGCTCCGCAAATCCACGGATATCGTGAAGCTCAAGAAGTTTTGGTGCTATCTGTACAACACTATCCCGCCGGTCCTCGCTGCAGGTGCCGCAGACGAGAACAAGCCTGTCAAGCTCGACATCGGGATAGAAAACTGTCTGCATATTGAGTTTGAGTATTCCAAGTCACAGTATGCGCTCAAGGACGTGATAGTGGGCCGGATATACTTCTTGCTGACACGCCTAAAAGTGAAACACATGGAGATCAGTCTTATTAAGCGCGAGACGTGCGGCCACGAGCCAAACCAGCTGAGCGATACAACCTCCATTCGGTACGAGATTATGGACGGGTCCCCGGTAAAAGGCGAAACCATCCCCATACGGCTGTTTTTGGGCGGTTACGACCTGACTCCCAACATCACCTCGAACTACTTCAGCGTGAAGAACTATCTGAGTCTGGTAATAATAGACGAGGACGGCAGGAGATACTTCAAGCAGACTGAAATCATCCTCTATCGGACGCTGAGCTGACGCTCTGACCACTGCACGGGTAACTGTTTATGTAGTTTCTGAGTTCCCAGCGCTGATGGTATCCAATTACATATATGTGCCCCAAAATTTCTGACACAACCTACGAGTTCGCTCATGCACATGGCCATCGCAGTTGTATTGCAGAAAAGGTATCTCCACCGCCTCTGCAGCCGTTATACGTAACGCGGGGTCAGGCGTCAGAAAGCGACGACACAAATGCTCCTCCGTAGATATATGCAGCAGGCCTTCTTCCTCGTATGCTAGGAACGCCTCGTCACTGGATCGTGCAATTCGCCACGGGTATCGCAGGTCGGCTATATCGTTGAATAGCATATACATGATGATTCCAATAGACCACATATCCACTGGATACCCCTCATACGACAGCTGGTTCAGCGCCTCCGGCGCTATCAGAGGCTCTGTGCCACCGATTCCGTAGCACTTCGTTTTCCCCGCCTGCAGCTTCACCGCGTGCCCAAAGTCGATCAGCTTGAGAGTGTGGCAGTCGGGTGCCAACATCATATTGTCCAGCTTGAGGTCCCGATGCACCACGCCGCTGGAATGCAAGTATGCGACGCCCTCGACCAGTTGCCCCAGCAGACACCGCCTCTCCTCGGCCCCCGGGGCTAGATCCATCCGCATTACTTTCTGCACGCAAAACGGGACGTACTCGAGCAGAATCCACCCCTTCGATAGTCGCTGCTCCACCACCGCTACCACATGCACGCTGTGTAGGCTCCGCAGGATGTTATATTCCTTGGTCAGCATCGCCCGCACTTCGCGGTTGTGGTGCTCCGACGGATCGTCCCCTCGAACCCGCTTCACTGCGCACGTCACGCCCTTGCGCTGCCACACCTCTACGTAGCACGTCGTTCCGCGCCCTACCTCCTGCCGCCGCTCCCATCGCCTCCACAATTTCCAGACTCTTAGCTCCATATTGTATCTTTCCAGCCGTTGTGCGTGCCTCTATCACCGCTCGAGAAAGACTAATTTCTAGTCTTTGCTCTTGCTGCACCCCGCGTGACGCGACCTGCGAAACCCGCAGGCAAGAACCGCTTGACGGAGTATAACAGAGGCATACTGAGGCAGAAGAACACGCTGGGGATGTCTTCAATGAACTACATCCAAGAGAATGGGCGTCTTCCTCGAGCAATTGACTAACGGTTGGGAACCAAATTAGGTTTGATGCTAGCGCCGCATCCTTATTGTTTCAGCTGCACCGTTCTTAATTAGGTAATTGATAAACACAGTTTCGCTATATTACATGGATCATCGGTGCAAGCAGGCATCGCGATCCAAAATGGAAAACTAAGCAAGGTATTCCAAATATACGCTACGAGATGCGGTCTCGGCCTTTATCATGGGTTCATTTACTTTATTAGCGGCAGAATTTGTACACCGGGGGCAGTTGCCAGATCGACAGCCGTACACGGGCCAGACAGCGAAAAGATAGTGAGAGCAGAGACAGAAGCGAGTGTGGTAGATTAGCATTAACCCCTAGACTGAGCTCTTCTAGGGCATAGTAATAGGTAGCAGCGCGAAAGGGAAGCACACTTACAGCAGCGCACGAAGAACAAGACGATGTCTGCTAATGGTGGTGCAGCCAAGAAAATGCGGGGAGCTGTACTATGTTCGAGCTTCGGGCTGCTTGTTGCAACAACGGGAACATCGGTGGCAGTTGCATTTACTACGAAGCAGTGCCCGGAAACGTTGTACCGGGCGTCGCTGATCGTGGTGACCGCCACGACCGCGGTATGCGCGGCGTCCCACGCGACCGCGCGTGTCAAAGCGCAGCCGAAGATGTTGGTGCCGTTGGCGACGATTCCGTGCGTGGGAATGGTCGGGGCGGCGATGTGGTACGTCATGCAGCTAGCGTGGCACAGAACCGCAGTGCTCGACAGCACAGCAATGGGCGTTGGAGGCCTCATAGTCACGCACCTGGCTCTCTTGATCGCCTCGGTCTTCTGCAGTGGCTTCGCAGCGGGTATTGTGATGCTGGCCGGCGCTCCCACGGAGGAAACGCCCGAGTGCGAAGGACACGCTCTCGGAAAGAGAAACGCAGCACCCTATGGAAATAACAGGCAACCTCTGGATAGCACTGCTGCGGAAGTCAGCCAGAGATCGATGAGCACACTGATACCCGAGGTGGACGACATCTGGGAGTACTCGAGCAAAAACTGGATGAATGATTACGACACAAATTACCCGATTTGCGAAAAGGGAGCCACTCCAGACATTCCCAGGCCTGTGTTTCGTCCGGCGTGTGCAACTCGCAGATATAGAAGCATATCAGGCTCCTCGATTGTCCAAAAGAGTTCTGCGGGGCCGCACGGTACTGCATGCTCCAAAAAGGGCATTTTTGATTTGCTGCAGAACAAGATCTTGAAGAAGGTTTCGCCTGCCCATATGGATGATCTGCCAAGACATGAAGAACAATACCTTGAAGCACGCTACGTGACTCGTCTATCTAATGGTTGCGATGTTTCAAGTAGTGCATTAAAGGCGCCAGACTATCTGGTAAGCCCTACATTCCCTACTGCATCAGCAGGCCGACTAATCTTAATGAACACGCATGATGACGATAACCAAGATATTAGCGATAATAGCATTATGGCGAATAGTTTACGAAAAGACCACAGACGTGCCAATTATTCTGCCAGCATACTAATACCTCCCCAGACTCTGTCAGAGTCATCTTTGCAAGTGACAGTTGGACCAAAGGAGCGCCCCCATTCCGCACTCACTCAAGGGATAGACGTAACACACACAGATAGAAGCGAAGATGCGAAAACATTAATAGCGAGCAACACAAATGGTTCTGGAAGTGCAGATGGAGACAGGGACCGTGATTTTTCAGGAAATTCTGGATGCCAACAGCATTCGCCGACGAATCTGCTACCACCCTTCGGCAGTCCAGGCGCTGCATCAAACTCTGTTCTGGACCCCGTTGGCCCGAAGCTAGCCTCTCGGGGCTGTGCGCATGGTAATCTGGTCATAAACCATATGCGGACGTTAAACATGGAAAATACCAGTACCCTGGATATCGCGGAAGAAGCAATCCGGCACCAGGGTAGCGATGACTCGCTTCTGCAGGGCCTCACTCGCGGTAATACACCCCGAGAGGTAGCTGCCATCTCAGCGCAGCACAAATCTGCAGCAGCATCCTCTACCAGCAGCGCTGGAAGGGCCTTCGCCCGCTCGGGACACGCCGACCTTCCTTTGCATATGTGGTCCCCGTCCCAACGATCCGCACCCCTAATATCGCACGGTAGCCGCACGCAGTCAGTATCCTCATCGCCAATTCGGGCACATGCTCTCACACAGAAATTGGGGCATAGTCTCTCAAAATCACTATTAAACATTAGATGGGATCAGAGGGAATCTATTGAGAGACTAGCCCCGCCGCGAGGCCAATTGGCCGACCTGCGCTACGTTCACCATCTCCAAGGCAAATATTCACCCTCACGTTCGACTAATACCTGCAGCAGCGCAGAACGGAAACATTTCCTGACAGTGAAATCGGCTTTTAACTAGTAGGAACCCATGATTGTCGCTCATTGCAGATCGATCTCTTATTCCATCCTCATTATGTACTTGTATCATTTAGATGCCCAACCCAATTGCATAGACATATTATATTACACTTAACAGGACTCTACAATATGCAACTCATGCCACAGGTTGTGCGACTCACCAACCATAAAAGAGCGACACCCTCTACGGCATAGCCATTACTGATTATCAAATATCAAATATCATCTTTTACGATGTGCAAATTTTTCTGTATTAGAGTACTAACATCGATGCGATGAGTTGCCCGTGTCAAAGATACCCGTCAGATAACAGAACGGTACCTGGTCATCTTCATTCAACCACCTATCACCATGGATGGTGATTTATTTAGTGTGTTTGGCGAAGAGCCAAAAGAGTTACCTGAGTTGCCCGCTGAGGATATTGAACAAGTGCCCGATGAGCATCAGGTCGAAACCAAGAAACGGGGCTTGTCGCCAAGTAGCAATACAAAGGAGGAATCTCAGCAAGCAGAGTCCACGGCTAAGAAAGTTAAAAAGGACAAGAAACTAGTCGATGAGAAAAAGAAGTCAGAAGTGGTTCCCGTGCTGGCAGATTCGTTTGAAAAGGAGGCATCGAGAGAGGTCGAAGCGTCGAGCGGCCTAGCTACAGCCGATGCTGCACAAGTCGAGGAAAACGGAAAGATGAAGCTACGGCATCAGGTGCGCCATCAGGTTGCATTGCCCCCAAACTACGACTACAAGCCTATTGGACAGCACATACGTACAAATGAGGCGAGGACTTATCCCTTCACGCTAGATCCGTTCCAGGACACGGCGGTGTCCTGCATAGATCGGGGCGAGTCAGTACTAGTTTCTGCGCATACATCGGCAGGTAAGACAGTTGTGGCGGAGTATGCCATTGCTCAATCGTTGCGCGAAAAACAGCGGGTCATCTACACATCTCCAATTAAGGCATTGTCGAACCAGAAGTATAGAGAACTCCTTGCTGAATTCGGGGATGTTGGTCTGATGACGGGTGATATCACCATCAACCCAGATGCTGGCTGCTTGGTCATGACTACCGAAATTCTGAGGAGTATGCTGTACCGAGGAAGTGAGGTCATGAGAGAAGTTGCCTGGGTCATATTTGATGAAGTGCATTATATGCGTGACAAGGAGAGAGGAGTTGTTTGGGAGGAAACGATCATCTTGTTGCCGGACAAGGTGCGCTATGTCTTCTTGTCGGCCACGATTCCCAATGCGATGGAGTTTGCCGAGTGGATATGTAGAATTCATTCCCAGCCATGCCACATCGTTTACACAGACTTTCGTCCAACCCCACTGCAACACTATTTATTCCCCGCCCATGGCGACGGTATACACTTGGTAGTTGATGAGAAGGGGACATTCCGCGAAGAAAATTTCCAGAAGGCGATGGCGTCCATCAGTAATCAGCTGGGCGATGATTCTAACTCCGCAACGTCCAAGGGTAAACGGGGACAGACCTACAAAGGAGGTGCGGCCAAGGGAGACGCGAAGGGCGACATTTACAAAATAGTTAAAATGATTTGGAAGAAGAAGTACAATCCTGTTATTGTGTTTTCTTTCAGTAAGAGGGACTGTGAAGAGCTGGCCCTTAAAATGTCGAAGTTGGATTTTAACTCTGATGAGGAGAAGGATGCGCTGACAAAAATATTCAACAATGCCATTAGCTTGCTTCCGGAAGCGGACCGTGAGCTACCTCAGATTAAGCATATCCTGCCACTTTTGAGACGGGGGATCGGTATACATCATTCTGGTTTGTTGCCAATATTGAAGGAGGTTATTGAAATTCTCTTCCAAGAAGGATTTTTAAAGGTGTTGTTCGCTACAGAAACATTTTCCATCGGCTTAAATATGCCTGCGAAGACTGTGGTGTTTACAAGCGTCAGAAAGTGGGACGGTAAGCAGTTTCGCTGGGTTTCTGGTGGTGAATATATTCAGATGTCTGGTCGTGCAGGCCGTCGTGGCTTGGATGATCGTGGTATCGTCATCATGATGATAGACGAAAAGATGGAACCGCAAGTGGCTAAGGGTATGGTCAAAGGTCAAGCGGATAGACTGGACTCGGCATTTCACTTGGGGTACAACATGATCTTGAACTTGATGCGAGTGGAAGGTATTTCCCCTGAGTTCATGTTGGAGCATTCTTTTTACCAGTTTCAGAATATCACTTCGATGCCAGTTATGGAGAAGAAGATGAATGAGCTTTCTAAGAAATTGGAAGACATACACGTCGATGATGAAAGTAATGTGAAAGATTATTACGATATCAGGCAGACACTTGATGCGTACAATGAAGACGTAAGAAAAGTCATGACGCATCCTGCGAATGTGTTGAGCTTCTTACAACCAGGGCGCTTAATAAAGATCAATGTCGGCGGTAAACAGGATTACGGCTGGGGCGCTGTGGTTGATTTTGCAAAGAGAATAAACAAGCGTGACCCTACTGCAGTATATGCAGACCACGATTCTTACATTGTCAATGTGGTGGTTAATACCATGTACAAAGATTCTCCGCTCAACTTGTTGAAGCCTTTCAATCCAGTGCTCCCGGAGGGTATCAGGCCCGCCGCAGACGGCGAGAAAACCACCTGTGCCTTGATCTCAATCACATTAGACTCCATACAAGGCTTAGGGAACCTCAGAATTTTTATGCCTAGTGATATAAAGGCGGACAGCCAGAAGGAGGTTGTGGGTAAAACGTTGAAGGAGGTTCAGCGCCGCTTCCCCAAGGGGATTCCATTGCTAGACCCAATCAAAAATATGAAGTTGGAGGATGAGGAATTCCTGAAGCTTCTGAAGAAGATTGAGATCTTGGAATCGAAGATGAACTCCAATCCGATAGCTAACTCCGTGAAGCTCCAAGAGCTATATGAGAAATACAGCGAAAAGGTTGCTATGCAGAATGACATTAAACACTTGAAATCGAAGATGAATGAAGCTCAAGCGGTCATCCAACTGGACGACCTACGTCGCCGCAAGCGGGTTCTTCGCCGCCTGGGCTTTTGCTCTGCATCGGACATCATTGAATTGAAAGGTAGGGTTGCATGTGACATTTCATCAGGCGACGAACTGCTGCTTACCGAGTTAATTTTGAATGGTAATTTTAACGAACTGAAACCGGAACAGGCTGCGGCTTTGCTATCATGCTTTGCCTTCCAGGAACGGTGTAAAGAGGCGCCTAGGTTGAAACCAGAGCTTGCGGAGCCATTAAAGGCCATGCGTGAGGTAGCAGCGAAAATTGCCAAAGTTATTAAGGACTCCAAGCTAGAAATAGTCGAAAAAGACTACGTTGAGAGCTTTAGACATGAACTTATGGAGGTCGTTTACGAATGGTGCAGAGGTGCTTCCTTCACCCAAATCTGTAAAATGACAGACGTTTATGAAGGTTCACTCATTAGAATGTTCAAGAGACTTGAGGAACTCATAAAAGAGCTTATTGACGTCTCCAACACAATTGGGAACGTGACACTCAAGGAAAAAATGGAGGCCGCACTGCACATGATACACAGAGACATCGTCTCTGCGGGCTCGCTATACTTGTAAATGTACGATATCGCGCTGCGCAGATAGATAGACTTAACACTTCAGAATTCAGTTATATAAAAGAACAAATATAGAATACATCTGGTACAACAACGGCAACAACAACTAAAATAGTGGCAGTAAAATTACAACTCAGGGTATAAATAATCCCACACTTATAGGTACATATCAACAACTTCAGTTCTTACGAACGACGTCTTACCGGAACATATATTGGTATACTCATCGAGTAGAGGCTCGTACCAGACGTTCAGCACTGTAGCACTGTATAGAAGTAGATTTTCGAAGACTTTTTTGCGCAACTCTATTGTCTCTGGCTCGGAGATTGGCCCATTCTCGTTGCATATTAAATTGGACATCACCTTGGGAAGCTCCTGTACAAGGTACTCTGTCGAGTGCGGATAAGAGCTCAACTGGCCCAGCAGCACCATCTGCTCTGAATAGGGCATAATCAATATAGCACTAGCTGTCAGAGCTGGTTTCAGGATTTCAAATGTCTCTTGGCATGATACAATGTTCTTCAGCACTGGTAAGAAGGACGGCTTCACCGTAACCTGGGAGGTTAGTAGGTCGAAATGGTGGCGGTACAAGTACATGGGATTGAAGATGGCCATGAAGTGCATCACGTCCGGGTTGTCCCCCGAGATGTGCAGGTACTTCACATCCAGCTCGCGGAAAACCTCCATGTCCTCAAGGTAGGAGACCGTCCGAAGCAGCTGGAACAAGTAGGCGCGCGCGTAGCTGTGCACTTCAATGTACTTTTCTTTGTTTTCATAAATGTGGCCGAACGCATGCAGCACCGGGAGAATGTAGCTCAGCGCCCAGTCACGCGGCCCTCCGGCGGCCCCCGGGTCTGTCGCGTACTCCAGCAGCGCACGGTAGTACTTCGCCACGTTGATGAACAGAAAGATGTCCTTCTTCAGTGAGTCCAGGACCTCCTCGGTCGTGGGCACGAACAGCTCCTTCTGGAACTCCGAGCGGTCGATGTGGCGGAAAAGAATGGTCATCAGCACCAGGTAGCGCGAGAATAAAATCGCGTCGTGCGTGCTGCGCATCTCCCGCAGCAGCGGGTAGTTGTTCTCCAGGATCCGCCGCCTGATCAGCCCGTCCGTGCACAGGCTCTGGAACACGTCCTCCACCGCATTCACGGGCACCGTCCGCTGGCTGAAGTACAGCTGCAGCAGCACGTCCATGATCCGCGTCGTCGAAAACAGGTCCTTGGGGTGCGATACCGCCAGCACCTTGCACGACGTCCGCACCAGCTGGTCGTCGCTCTCCAGCGCCGTGATGATGTCCTCCACCGAAAACACCTCCAGCACCGTCTCAAACGGCGCAAGCTTCACCACTGTGTCCAGCAGCGACAGAAGCCCGCTATAGTCCAGCCCACTCATCTCCCCTGCCGTGAGCACCTTTTTCATCGCCGAGAGTAGTGGCCGTGCGTCTGCGTCGAGACGCACCATCACCCCCAGGTCGAGCTGCAGCATGTCCACCAGCCCGTTCACCGACCCCACGCCGTGCTCCTCGGGCGCCTCCAGCACATCCGCCAGCTGGCTCATTCGGTCCTGGATCCTCCATTCCTCCATCGCGATATCGACTCTTCCGAAGTAGCGTTTTGGGGTTTGTAAAAGTAAAGGGCACTTTTCCAGCACTTCGCCACTTAATGTCGTGAGGCACAGAACCGGGGCCCTATGTTGCCGGAGTCAAGGCTTGCCTCGCTATATTCCGACTTCAGGAAGCTGCAAGAGCTCAATCCAGATGGGTTCCAGGCTAACGTTCTAACATGGAAAGACCACCTGATGAACACAGTGTGGCGGGACGAGCTTCTGATAGAAGGGGGCGACGAGCTGCTGGAGCGATTGAGCACCAAGGAGACGGGGTTTCCGAAAAGCATCGATGTGGCGATCGACCAGCTGGTGATGGATAGGCGGCTGGTGCCGCTGGGGCGCTTCGTGCGGGGGCCCGATTTTGGGCTGTTGTCGTGGGTGAGGTGGACGCTGCACAAGGTGGTGGACCTGTCGTGGAGGAGCCGGGTGCGGGAGAACGGACGGTACCTGCGGAACTGCGCATACGTGAACATGGACGTGCTGGCGGCGCGGCACGGCGCGGTGGAGGGGGCGCTGGAGGAGAGGGTGGTGGCGCGGGCGACGCGATATACGGACCTTGTGTTCTCGCGGGAGGAGTTCTACGGCGTGGTGCGGGAGAGCCTACGGGGACGCGGGGAGTACGATGTGGTGCTGGCGGACCTGGACAAGCACCGCAAGGCGATTCTAGTGGACGGAGACGTTGTGAAGGTGGTGATGCCGGCGGTGCGCGCGCTGGTGCAGCCGTTCGGGCCTGACCGCGTGACCGCAAACGACCGCCACATCGCAGAGTTCAAGGGCTCGCTGCGATTGGTGGAGCGGCAGGTCCAAGCGATCCACGGGCACGTCGAGGAGACAGCGCGGGCGCTGCGTGGCGCGGTCGCGGCGGGCGCGGCACGCGATGTGCAGCGGCGGTACCTGCGGATGAACAAGCTCGCGCAGGCCAGCCTGTCGCGCGCGCTCAACCAGTTTACGAACCTAATGGAGATCAAGGACCACATCGACAAGAGCGTGGACAACCTGCACCTGGTGGAGGTGCTGTCGGGCGCGTCGCGCGCCCTTGCAGACATCAACCGGCAAATCGGCTCGCTTGACGACGTTGAGCGGCTGTTGGACGACGTGCATGAGCATATGGAGGACAGCGAGCGCATCTCGGGCGCGCTGACGGCGTCGGTGGCCGAGGACGACGGCGAGCTCGACAGCGAGCTTGCCGCCATGGAGCAGGAGCTGCAGCAGGAGCTGCAGCAGGAGGAGACGCTGCTGGGCGTGCTGGAGCGGCTACAGGTCAGCGACCGGGAGCCGCAGGCGCTCGCGCGGTCTGCGTCGCCGGCCAAGCTCGCGGAGCCGCCCCAAACGCTATAAATATATACGCCATTCAATAGTGAACTATTATATAACTGCATAACCTGGGTCACTCGAGTCGTGCCCGCGCCCGCGGCTATCGCCGGTCCGGGCTCTGGAACTTGCGGGCGCTCGGCGCTATGCATGTCGGGGGAATGCTCAGCTCGGACTCGCCGCAGTCGAAGTGTTTCAGAAGCGGCGACTGCATGGGCGACGCATAGCACGACGACGCGGGCGACGGCGACGCCGTACCCGCGGTCGGCGCTGCAGCCGCCGGCGCGGAGCGCGTCACCAGCCACGCCACCGCGCGCTGCAGGCTGCTCAGCAGCCCGCCCCCATGCGCGTCCCCCACGGCTTCCGCCGCGGCCGTCTGCACCGGCTTCAGGATTAGCGCCGACCGCGGCACCAGGTCTAGCTCCGTCAGCGTTAGCCGCTCCTGCGCCTCCGTCAGCGTCGCGCGCTGCGCGCTGCTGTAGAACTGGTACGGAAGCGTGCCGTCGTTGCGGTGCGCGTCCACCCACGCCCGCACCAGCGCCAGCGTGGCCCCCGCGCTGAACTTGTGCCGCAACAGCCCGCCGTCCGTCAGCTTGAACGCCAGCTCGCACGTCGTCTGCGCGTCCAGGCTGCGCAGCAGCCGCCGCGCAAACCCGGCCCCGCCCCGCTGCCCCTGCAGCCCCAACACCACTTGTCCACCTCGCACACACCACACGCCCGGCGACCCGCCGACCCCGTACCGCGTCCGCACCTGCGCGGCACCTGCTGATCCTGCGGTTACGCGCAGCCACACGCATTTGTCCCCCACGCTCTCCACCAGCACCGGCCGGAACCACCGCAGCAGCCACTCGTCGTCGTTCCCGCCGCTGTAGATCACCAGCGCCTTGTCCTCAGAGGCGCTCCGCCGCTCCGCCGCCTCCACATTGCGTTCAAACCGTGCCACCTGTTCTTCGCACGCGTGCGCACCAGACACCTGTTCGACACTCATATCCACCTCCGGTACTCCTATACCGTGCTCCAAGCCCACTTCCCAAATTAATTCCTGCTTCCGTGTAGTTAGCACTTGTTTTGTTCCCCCCGTAAGGCCCACTTTGCCGTTTTTCACACTATTGTTGGGGCATCACTTTTCAACCAACCATCACCAGCACTTAGAGGCCACCTGGAAGGCCGTCCAACGACTTTGGGCTACTATGGAGTCGTCGCAGGCTGAATGCCTGCCGGAGATTAAGGAACTAGAGCTCGGGGAGACGATTGGGCAGGGCACGTTCGCGTTCGTCAAAACCGCCTCGCTGCGCGCAGACCCGCAGACGATAGTGGCTGTGAAGTTCGTGCACGTCGAGCGCTGCAAAGCGCGAGGGATGACGGACGAGGATCTGACGCGCGAGGTGGTGCTGCAGACGCGGTGCGCGGGGCACCGACATGTGGTGAGGGTGCTGGACTGCAATGTGTCACGTGAGTACCTATGGATCGCGATGGAGCTGGCGGACGGGGGCGACCTGTTCGACAAGATCGAGCCGGACGTGGGGGTGGACTCGGAGGTGGCGCGGTTCTACTACCAGCAGCTGGTGCGGGCGCTGACACACCTGCACGAGGCGTGCGGCGTGGCGCACCGGGACATCAAGCCGGAAAACATGCTGCTGGACCGGGCGGGGAACCTGAAGGTGGCGGACTTCGGGCTGGCGACGCGGTTCCGGCGGCGCGACGGGACGCGGCGGCTGGCGCGCGACCGGCGGGGGACGCTGCCGTACCTGGCGCCGGAGGTGGTGGGCGAGCGGGCGTACCACGCGGACACGGCGGACATCTGGTCTGCGGGAGTGCTTGTGTTTGTGCTGCTGACTGGGGAGACGCCGTGGAGCGAGCCCAGCGTGGATGACGGCATGTTCCGGGCGTTTGTGGCGGACGGGGGGAACTTGAGCGACGGGCCGTGGGGCAAGATCGGGCTGGTGGAGCTGAATCTGCTGCGCAAGATGCTGCAGCAGCGGCCGGCGGCGCGCGCGACGCTGGCGCAGCTGCGACAGCACCCATGGTTCAAGGCGCCGGTGGTGTTTGCGGACCCAGACGGGATGTGTGCGGACCCGGCGCAGCTAGCGCGGCGCCTGCTGTTCAAGCTGCGGGTGCCGCTGTCGGATGCCGCGTACGTGCAGTTCACACAGGACGCGCCTTGCTCCGGCCCGGCGCTAACCGCGACGCAGCCTGTGGAGAATGAGCTGGCTCATTTGGAACACGACTCGTACAATTCCAAAACGCCCATCTTCTCGCAGTGCAATCTTGACCGCGCCACGGCCGACGAGCTGCAGAAGCGGCCGGCCACGCAGTCCGTGCGCTTCGACAGGGAGGTCGCGGTGATGCAGTTCCGCGACGAGGTTGATCCGACGCTCTCGTTCGACTTCAATCCAGCAAAGTTCACGAAGTTCTTCACGGCAGATGATATGGCGTCAGTGCTGCCACAGCTGGAATTCGCGCTCCGCGAGTCCTCGATTCCAGTCCGGGCCGGTATGTATGACAGCTTCTGCGAGCTGGAGCGCATCATGGGGGCCGATAAAGTCTTCCCCGTCAGCATCGACATCAAGGCGCGCGATCGGAAGGGCTGGTTGCTTTCTGGTATTGTATGCATCCGGGAGGTGGCTGATGGGCTCAAGGTTGTGTGCTTTGAGAGAAAAGCAGGAGATCCCCTCGAGTGGCGGCGCCTCTTCAAGCGCATAGCTCTCTTCTGTAGACACTTGATATACATAGCATAAGACATCGGTTTTTAAGGTGCAACACCAATCCCCGAAAAACCAATGCACTCACATTTATGTACGGCCTGTTCGTCTTTTGCCGCTGATCGAGATCCATTACTTTAACTGGAGTCTGTGCCTGGTAGGCCGACCGATCAAAGGCCCTCTAATTTCATTATAAATGTCAAGAGTTCCCGGCGGAGGGAATCTTTTTCATCTGGACCCATGTGGGTAATATCATCCTGTTCCAGTGCATTTATCCTCGATACAACTCTACGGACTTTCTTGGATGGGAATTTCGCCTTCAGTGGCTTCCCGTAGTATGGAGTCGTTTCCCGTGATGTGTCGTTACCAGTATTGGGTGGCTGGGGTTGGTGCAGTACCGGAGACTCAAAGCTTACGGTATTATTCTCTTCCTTCACAGCAATTCTATCCTCGTCACTATGAGTTCCGAGATGGGGGTAAAATGCGTGATTGCTCTTGAATATCGGGATCCTTAACGGAGCCACGACCGAGACGTCTGGATCTTGCTCTTCCTCAAGCGATTCCTCACTTGCAGCTGTCTGGCCAACGGTTGTAGCACCCACTATCAATGGGGAATCGCCGGGATCTTTGTTTGCAGAATTCCCTTTGTGCTCCGGTTCAATGGGCTGATTAGGCATGTGGACAATTTTCACAGGCGTCGAATGTGTGTCTTCTACGAAATCGAAGACTCGTTCTCCAGCCTTTTCCGTGGCCATTGAAGCCAACCCTTGCTTGTCAGCGAAACTGGCAATGTCATTACCACCTTCCCGCTTGTCAAAAGAAGTAGGCACGGGTGAATCAGGCAGGTCTTCGAAATCGGCTTGGGCATCTTTATCACATATGTTTTGCCGATCTGTTTGACAGTTCCCCCGAGTAGGGCAGTCTTCTGCGAGTTCCGGATCGGCGTTCTGACGCGAACCCCGATTTCCCATGGGATGGCTGTCAACTTCCGCAGGTTCCGCATCGGGGGAGGAATTAATTGACGCGTGGTGCTCATTGCTGGTGGAATTGTCCCCCTTTACTGCATCGTTATCTATATCATTCTCAACTGCAGAATTTGGAGCGGGGAGTCCACTGGGCGGACTGGAAGGGGTTTGATCGAGAATGTCTGTCGCCACTCCTTCAATTGGAAAAACACCATTATTCTGCGCCAATTTCCTCGCTTCTCTGTTAAGGTGACTCTGTGAAGCAATGCATTCATCAGATGATTCTTGTTCCGTCTCATCTTCATCTCGCCCACTCGCTGGATTTGATAAATTATTGAGTACCGGGTAATCAGCCATATCTGCAGACGAACTAGCATCATCCTGTGGGTCATTGAGCGTTGCACCAGTCCTAGGTTCATCTATGTCGTTCTCGCAGATAGCATGCCCGCCTGATACGGGCACTGTGATTTCCTCTTGTATAGCAGTTACATCACCCTTTCGCGGTGAAATGAATCTAAACATTCTCGGCCGCTTCTTTGGTGTGCTAGTACTTTCCTTCCATGTCCTTATTAGGTTTACCAAGCGTTCATCTCCTTTCACAGAGAATTGTGGGTGATGAACCATACGTGCAAGCAGTTGGAATTGATACTCTCGGCCCTGAAGTGTTACCATGCTCTTAATAGCTTCCATAGCTTCCGATACAATATTTTGAGATAAAAGCATTAAGTGATTTGTAAGAACTGGGAATAGCTCCAACGCCTCTTCTCTATTCTTTTCACAAAATCTATCTTTAGGATCGAATATGAATTTGAACAAATAAACGTAGTTCGCGCTGAAGACCTTGAAATTATTGGTTCCAACCAATTCTCTGAGCAACTGAAAGCAAACAAAGGGATCATGATCTTCGAGACATTTACGGAAAATTGCGTCACAGGTGGTACTGTTGTCACTATACCGGGCTAAGATGGCTATTATCGTTACGGGATCAAAATACTGTAGAACAATATCCGCCTTATCCTCTAAGTTCATTAACAAATGAGTTACAAGGTTTCTCTCGATCAAAACACCGCTGATATTAGCCATTAATTTCCATTCTTTAACATCACAGCAGAGTGCAAAAATATCCTTGGAAATTATATCCAAATCGACCGAAATGTTCTGTGGTTTATTTTCCAATAGTAACTTGATATGTTCAAAGGATGCCACAAGAGCCGAGGCCTCCCTCGTTTTGATTGCGTGTATTAATAACTTATACTGCTCATCTAATGATAATTCGGATATCCTCGATAATAGTTGAGCAACTGACTCTTTGGCCAATGCTTCAGTCAAATCGACCTTATCGAGCATAGATAGCGATATCGAATATGGGTGATGACTTACAAGCTCTTTCATTAGTTCTCTCTCGCCAGATTTGACTAGCAATGTCGATAGTTCAACAAATAAGTTGGTATTCACGAATAGATGCGGACGTAGTCTTTCCAATAAATTAGGATCTAGTCTACCATTAGAAACCCTCTTTGAGTATTTTTTAACAAAATAAACCAATGCATTATCATCCCAGTCGAGAAAATTCAGTTTACTCAGGATATCTATGCTCTCCGGGAGAACATTCGTGCAGAATTCTAAAACATTCTCAATCGCCTCTGGAGTGGGCACCTTGTTAACAATAGTAAGGAAAGAATCCAGAATCGACGGCTGAATAGTGGCTGAAAGAAGTTTTGAGCCAACAAAATTCCCGGCATAAGAATTGATAGCAGGATTGGATAGTTCTAAGAACTTCTCAACAATGAAAACATCAGGAATCATGTGTTTCGTAAGATCCAATGTTAATTTCAGCCACCGTAGCTGTTCTTCCGGAGACTGTTTTTCAATGTTAATTAAATCATAAAAAGGAGTAACACCAGAAAGACCTTCAAAAAGTATAGCTTCGAAAGCTTGGAAGAAAAAGGAAACGCACTTCTCTAAAATCGCATCAAATGCAACAGCAGAGTCCTCTTTTGATAGTTCCAAAAGAAGGCGCTTCGCAAATGCCACGCAAGTGGTACAATTATCAGGTGTTCGCAATGAATCTGGAACCCTCAGTAATAATGCCAGAAACATTTCGAAAATGGCGCCCAAATCTATATGTTCAAATGTCAACATAATTGAAACTAGGTTCATGATATCCCCCCAGCTGCAATTAAGAATATTGAAAGGTATCGCTGAGAAATCACTTTCAGTAATCCCCACAGGCGATAGTACACGCATAGGGTTAAACAGTTTCTTTGCCTGTCTTCCATCATCATTCTTACCTAAAAGTTTAACAAAAATTCCCTCTGTATGCTGGATAACAGCTGAACATTTATACTTGGGAAGAATGTCCATGAATAACGGTGATATTATGTGTCTTTGTAGATATTGAAACCTAATGGATGACGATGGATCAGAAAATGACATATAAAGTATGTCACTGATGGTATAATTAATCCCTTCAATGATAGACTTATTGTTCAGATCACATTCGGCGAATAACCTCAAGGGCCGTAATAAGAGTTTCATCAACTCATTTGCTTGCGAAAAGTTCAACTGGAAGTTAACGAATGTCAGATAAATCAGTATGCGCCAGGCTTTAAACGCTAGCTTTGAGGCTGCAGGATCGCTAGAGTTATGGCAAAGCAAGTTCAGCTTTATCCAACTGTCGCCTTCTTCATCTAGGATACTTTCCAGGGAAGAGGGATCGCCATATACTAATCCCATTACGCAAAGCCAAATATCCATTGCTGACCTGTAGTCCTTGTTCTCCAAGATGAGCTCTTTAATTCGCTCCTGAAGTAGTTGTTTAGTAGTTTTGGAACGTTGAACTCTTGACCTTGCAAATTCCTTGTTATCTAACTGCGGGATACACTCTACCGCAGTAGTGTTCAAAAGAGCAGATATCTCTAGACGCCGCCTGTTGACTAAACTAACTTTCAGCAGCTCAAGCATCACCGAAATGCTACTACTGAGCAGTTTACCGTTATAATGTTCGTGCACAATAAGTATTCTCGCTAGCACTTCGGTAGAAAACCACAATCTGACCGAGTCCAACATGCAATCAGGATATTTGACGAGATACTGTTTTAGTAGTAGATGCTTTTCATATAGCAGATTAGTGCTTGCTATTCCCTTGATATTAGCAACGGCTTCTATGAAAGTCTTGATTTGGATATCTGATAAAAAGAACTCGCCATACCTTTCTTCTCGTAGCAGCGTGAGCTGTGCGGTGATCATGACTTTGTTCGTGTTCTCATGATTCAACGACTCTAGCGCCAGATCCATCACTGACTGGCAAATAGAACGAACATGTGGCTTCCGCTCAAAGCTCTTTACAATACGAACTGTGGCCAGTAGGTTGCTAAAAAACCTCACAATTTGCACATAAAGCCTCGAAAGAAAAGGGTCCTTTTTGCTGCTTAGTAGCAGGTTCTCCTGTGTTTGCTTCAACTTCACATATGAGATCTGCATGAGAACGTCAATGTTTTCGATTGTCAGACTCAGCTTGCGCGCGTCTACATCGCTCACGCTCGTGGCGTTTGGAGAGGGCAAAATGCCGTTCAAGGTCGCGTATATTTCAAACTGCCTGCTGGAGCCAGCTGGCTGTTTGAGCAGATGCACCGCACCTTCTAACACTCGCTTGTATTCAGCCAAGCTATTCTGGTCGCTCAGCGTATGTACCTCGCCCACAGTCCAGTAATCCAGGCTGAAGGGATCGACTGCAACAATCGATGCCATGTTCGGGTTCAGGAACTGATGTAGCGCGCGCTCCTGTCCTTGTACGCCTGCTAACAACTTCGACGGCGAGCTCTTTAGGATCGACTTGGAGGGCGGACGGTTGTGCGCAGAGCGGACAGGGCTCGACGAGACGGTCGCGCGGATAGGGGACGATGTCACCTCCTCGGAGAACACCACCGACTTCTTGAGCGGCGACGATGCGCTCAGCGTGGGCCGCTCCTCGTCTGCGTTCTGGCGCTCCACCCGAATCTCCGGCGACGTGCGGGGACGCCCCGCAGCCCGGCCGTCGCCACGCCAGATCTTGCCGGGCAGACCCTCGTCTTCGCCGCTGGAAGTATGTGAGTCGCCTGGCAGCAGCTGCGGCACCTGCTGGAGTTTCTTCTGAGTCGACCGCTGGCTAATGTGCTTATCCAGCACATCTAAAGCCTTTATGCGCTTGTTGGTCTGTTGTGACGGTTTGTTCTCTAATTGCATGGTCTTAACGCTGCGCTCAACAGCTTCCGGTGAGTTCTGGTCCCAAAGCTGCGGACTATTCGGAAAGAGCGATCTGGAAGGGACGTGATGGCTGCGATGGGCCTGCAAACATCGATCGGAAAGCCAAACGCGTAGTAAATCCACAAGGCCCAATGGGTCACGTGACATTGTTGTATAACCGAATTGCGTAGGCGATGGTCTAATGCCGCCGGACGCACCGGGAGCCAGCTGCTGTTATTGGCATCTTTAGACCTCGCCAGCTCTATAGTCGGCACACTCTTCTTATAATATGGAAAGCTGAGCCGGGATATAGTTCTACGCTACTGTTACCGAGGGGCGCTCAAACAAAAAGACCGCTAGGAGTCATGGCCAGACACTACTGCTGCCAGGTCAAGCTGGTGCTGTTAGGTGAGTCTTCAGTGGGCAAGTCATCGATTGTAACGCGATTCACGACGGGCGAGTTCCGGAAGAACCAGGCGACGATAGGAGCTGCGTTCACTACGAGGTCAGTCCAATGGGAAGAGGACGCGGGTGACGGCAGTGACGCAAAAGAAGTGCGCAGCGTCACGTTTGAGATATGGGATACTGCAGGCCAGGAGCGGTACCGGTCACTGGCACCAATGTACTATCGAAACACGGACGTAGCGCTAGTTGTGTACGATGTGACCGAGCAACAGAGCTTTCAGAACGCACGGTCGTGGATAGACGAGCTGAATACATACATTGGGGAGGCACAACGAAACGATGTGGTGGTGCGGATCGTGGGCAACAAGATTGACCTGCATGCGGGGGGGCAGCTGGAGCAGCCACTGCCAAGTGCAACGTTTGTGTCGGCCAAGACGGGCGAGGGGATCGAGGAACTGTTCATGGACATTGCTAAGCACGTAAAACCGGAGCGTTTTGTGCTGCAGGCGGAGCCTCAGGAGTCACCGCAGCGCAGCATTCTGAATGTACTTGGCGCCAGCTCTGCAGACCACGGTTGCAGGTGCTAGGCCAGGGGAGGCGGGCGACGGGCGTAGACAACGGTAGCTTCACAAAGACCGGGACATTGGTTATTAAGTACGTTATTTACAATTCTCCTGGCACAGGGTACTGTGCAACCCAGTCTGCCACCTCGTTGGCCAGCTTGGTTACCTGTTCCGATTCTGCGCAAAAACTTTTGAAGTGAGCCAACCTGGTCTTGGCGTCCTTAGCGTCTACTGGCTCTTGTGACTTTAAGCCAATTGCCAGTTTAACAGCCTCGTTGATATACGCTGCAACCCGGCCAAATTCGGCCGGGCCAAACCCACGGGTGGTCATTGCAGGCGTACCGACTCTCAGGCCAGAAGGATATAGAGCGGACTTGTCGCCTGGGATGGTGTTCTTGTTGGCCGCAATATTTAGTCGTTCCAGTATAGTTTCAAGCCTAGACCCGTCAATGCCCATGGGGGACAAGTCGATCAATAGCAGATGTGTATCAGTTCCTCCGGAGACAAGACTAAAGCCACGCTTACTTAGTTCTTCGCCAAAAACTTTGGCATTCTCTACCACAGCGGTTTGATAGTTCTTGAACTCTGGAGTAGCAGCCTGCTTCAACGCGACGGCAAGTGCGGAAATGGTATGGTTATGTGGCCCGCCCTGGTGAGCTGGGAAAACCGAGAAGTTGATGCGCTTGTCCAAGTCATACATGATCTCGGTTCCCTTCTTGGTCACCTTTCTAATGCCTTTCCGGTAGAAAATCATGGCACCTCTTGGTCCTCTTAGGGATTTGTGTGTGGTAGTGGTGACAATGTCGGAGTACTCGAAGGGAGATGGGTGCACACCAGCTGCAACCAAACCAGAAACATGCGCCATATCAGAGAGGAGATACGCGCCACAGGCATCGGCAATCTCCCTAAACCGCTTATAATCCAGGACCCGCGCATATGCTGATGTACCAGCAACAATCACCTTAGGTCTGAAGAGTTTCGAGGTCTCAGACAGGGTATCATAGTCGACCAAGCCTGTGGCAGGGTCCACACGGTACGCCATGGTCTGGAAGTACTTGGAGATGTACGAAATTTTGTTTCCATTTTGTAGCTGGTAACCGTGGGACAGATGGCCACCGTGAGGAAGATCTAGACCCATCATGCGATCGCCAACCTCCATAATGGCTGAGTAAGCATAGAGGTTCGCTGGTGCTCCGGACAATGACTGTACATTGACGCCCCATTTGGCGGGATCTAGCCCATATAGCTCCAGAGCGCGCTTTTGGCACAGGGACTCTGCCATATCGATGTACTGGTTACCCCCATAATACCGCTGACCCGGATACCCTTCCGAGTACTTGTTTTGCATTTCACTTCCGAGCAAGTTCATAACAGCCACTGATGTGAAGTTCTCGCTTGGAATCAAAGTGATACTACGCTTCTGTCTTGAGCGTTCCTTAGTTAATATATCGTACATCTCCGGGTCGAATTCCTGTACATGCTGCGACAGCATCAGCTGGCCATTAGCACTTCTAGCGCCTGTTTGCTGGCACGCACGAAGAGCCTCGCCGCATGTTAACCTTCGCGAACTGGTATGCAACCGACGAATAAACATCTTTCAGGACTTTCAGGAGATCGCGAACCCTTTATCAACCTGAACCATGCATTTAAAGGTGAGAATTAAATACACTGATGAACGAAAAGTTTTTCCATAATAGGTGTGGTGTATAGATTAAGTTAATTTCACATCAATACCGTCATCGTGGTGTCAGCCCCATAAATACAAGAATTCTCTCGAGATAATGCACCCAAGCAAGGATTCGCAGCGCCTATCATGCTTTTAGTAATTTTTGACTCATTTATTACCTCAGAGGGTACTGTGAAGCATTCCGATGGCCATTGACGTTAGGGCGTTTGAACTCTAATTATAGTCCTACATACGCCTTCGTGCAACACTGTGCGGCTTTGTAAATCTATCAAGGTCCAAACCACGATGTCAGTACCTCAGCTATATGCAAGCACCCAGGCTTGACTTCTGTATCGTCGAACTGTACAGATTAGCACGTGCACACATAACTGCAACTGGCTGAGAAGTGATACTACCTTCCGCACTCTAATCAGAGACGTTTGCTTCTCTGACTCAATACCAATAGTTCAGACGGATCCGCGCCGCCCCTCTGCCTAGCCATTTGCCCGATAACGGTCCCCGCACTGGACTAAATCACCAACCATACCGAAAAAGTGCATCGGCACTGTGCCCGTGATCAAATATGAACTGTATATATACTTTTTCTTTCTAGTACTTCAACGTCGCTTCTATGGCCAAGTTGGTAAGGCGCCACACTAGTAATGTGGAGATCATCAGTTCGAATCTGGTTGGAAGCATTTTTTTTCGTGTCATTGTTTAACCGACGCTCAATAAGCAGTATGGACTAGTATTATACACATGTGTGCAACTGCAGTGGTACATCGTTCTCGGAACCGCCCTCCTTGGCTCATTCATGGAGCTCTGGGTCGAGGGCGGGGAGATTGCGAGCTCAGCGCAGGCAACGGGGGCAACGGAGGTAATGGCGGTAACAACGGACCAGCTTGCTGGGCATATGAACCATTGAGCTGTTCACTCAAAATTGCTGGGAAGTTATCCATAGAAGAAAAGGCTCTTCTTGAAGTGGGCTCGCCAACTCCAGGGGTTGTGCCTAATTTGTTAGTCCTTTCCAACCGCTCAATGCGTTCGTATTCGCGCCAGGTCTTCATCTGAATCAAAGAACCATCGAAATCGCCTTCTCCGTCGCAGTGATTACCTTTGTCTCCGCCTGCAACCTGTCTGGTGTCACCCCAGGAGAAGTCATCAAACTTCCAAAACGCGTAAGTGGGTAGTACGAAGTTCCAAATGGGTAGTGCAAGGAGATATATCCCCATCCAGACTAGATACGACCACCGTGTAGCTGTAACAACAATGAGAATGCCTGGTAAGCCTAGAATGATGGCTAGAAGGATCAAGGTAATTACCGGAGTCGGTTTCGATACTATAGCGAAAATAACAACATATATTGTCAAGCAGATGGCTAATGGCAAGACAACGGTTCCGATAAGCTCGATAGCAATTACAAATTGCATGGAGAAGCAGAACGTACCACATAAGTCATTGATTAATACCAACTCTATCAAATTGTGAACTGTTGAGTTGATCCATCTCCGCCTCTGTGATAGGAGAACCCGGAACTTGTCTGGCACTATTGTTTTGCATGCAGCTTTAGGAACAAATATCTGTTTCCTCTTGGGAAATGTCTTTAACATTAGAGATGACAAAAAGCGATCTTCCCCCAATAACAATAAATTCTTTTTGTGCAAAGTATTTGTCACATTATCAGAGTATCGCTCCACTATGTCAGGGTTGCACAATATGGGGACCCAATATCCGTCTTCACCTTTTGGGCATTTGATCCTGTATATCGAAAAACAGCCTGGTAAGCATGTTACCGACCCAAATATAGACTCAAATGCTTTTGCTTGATGATGAGATATGTAGTATTCGAAAACTTGGATGGCAGTTACCCACGATTGTCTTTTGTTAGCTATTTTTGTTTCTCCGCAAAGGCCCATGATTTTAGGGTCTTTTACTATCTCGGCAACCATATGACTCAATGAATCAGGGTAAACCTTCGTGTCGGCATCGACCATTAAAACAAACTCGTAGAAGTCACTCATGAGCCCTGTAATCTGCCAGATATTTTTTAAAAGCTCGAATTCGAGACGCGTCATTCTTTCATCAAAGGTCACCTTCTGTAGGAATGACATGAGTATTACCTGAGAATCACGTTTCCCTCTATTACCAGGTTTTGAAGAGGCCTGCTCATCTTCGGTCCCGCACTTTACAATACAAATCATCGGTACCTTTTGCTGCTTTTCAGGAGGTACAGTGCTGTTATCATACTTGTAGAAGCCGCTGTAAACTTTTGCCATATTGTGACGTTTTGTTCCATATGCAACAGCAACGTAGGAGTACGCTTGAACCCGCTCAGGTGGAACCACGAAATCTTCCATCATATCTAGAGCGATCTCTGGTGTTGATTTCGAATTTCCAGAACCTTTGATCAAACCGTCACATAGCACCATCAAAAGTTTATGAGAATTTGGGTAGGTTGTGGTGGAAAGTGAGTCCAAAGTTGTACGTAAACCTTCTTCGTTCTCTGAGTAGCACGTAACAAAACAAATCCCATGTATTAATGGATAGCCAAACGGAGTATAATCTGGTGGTGGCTGGGGGATAACGTTCGGGTGAATGATCGAAGGATCTAAATGTTCATTTTGATTGTGAGAGAAGAAATCATCAGTAAGTGGGTTTAGAGGTAAAATAGAAGGCGACCGCGGTGATGCAATATTATAAGGAGTTGACTCAGGTGAAAGTTCCTTAAGCAAACTTTGTATCGTCATGGTTGTAATACCAAAGCCCTTCAATTTCTCGAGCAAGGCCAAATCCGCTGTTACATCTAGATTTCCTTGGCTCAAGTCCAATCTGAAGTTACGATTCCGCTGAAACATATTTAAATTGAAGTCCTTTGATTGACCGAACCCTGTTGGATGTTGAACAGGTTTAATAGGCCCTTGACTGTTGATATTTTCAGACCAATCTTCGATATCATTTGCCATTTTCGCTAGTGTCTTATTGTCAACTGGAGAGGCGCCTTGTTTCCGCGCAATACACCAGTGGAAATAACAAGAAACAAGAAACTTGATGGTGACGATCGAAAGAATAAACACCAACGAAATATAAAGCACAACTTCGGAAGCAATGCAACCAACTGTATCTGAATCAATTACACCAACTTTAACAATCTCCGATAGACACCTAGCAACTTGTTTATCATGGCTGTTCGATAAGACTACAGATATATCAAATCCCTTTAGGTTGGCACTTTTGAGGTCATCGAATGCACCTGGAATTTCAAGATCTTCTGTCTGAAGCCAGTTTAATAAATCCAAGTCTAAAACATCGTCGTTGTATACTACCAAATTCCGTGTGCTATTTTTAATATCTTCCCAGGTAAAATAAACATCCGCAGTAGGCTGTAGATTGTAATAAGCCCCTCTTGCGTTTTCAGAAGTATGGCAAGCCCAACCATCGTAGTATTCACTCAGAGAAAACTCTGGTGAGGTTGATCCATCTTGCGAGTAGAGTTTACATGGAAAGTACCATGCAAGGTCCAACCCTTCATGAGGGATTGAACAATTCTCCTTCGGAATGATTAAGCCTTTGCAATTTCCGTTAACATTTTGAAAGAGGAATGAGGCTACTTTGCCGCCGGCTGCAATGGGATTGTAAAGGACATTGCTTCCTGCATCGATTCCAGCAGCAGCGGGGTGAGCAGAAAAGTCTAAGTTATATGCCTTTCCGTGAATGATAAGGTACTGGTGTGCAACTTCATTATTGCGGAGCCGTTGTCTGTCAACGTTACAAACCGTATTTGTAAATCCAAAGGTCAAATATGCGACGAATATACCGCAATATATGATCACAGATATTAGGCCAACTTTTTCTCTCCACGCAAATTGTCTTTCCTTCTTGGGCATGCCAAATAATTCCAATAGAGGACTTGGGGCCCAGAACGTAATAGCATAACAGTAGAACTGCCATAGGGATAAGGGATCATCCTCCCGTCTCTTAGCGATTTTAGGCTTCACAGGAGGCCGCGGTTTATTCAAAGTCTTAGAAGGCAAGGGATCTGTGCTTGGCATAATTCCAGTAGACGAAGGATTAACGCTAACACGGGTCTCCTTGGCTTTTCTTGCGTAGTAATGATGTGGATGTGAAGGGTCATTCATATGATTTCGTTCTGGCCTAACTAGAGATCCAGTACGTTGGACAAGATTATCCTGAGGGCTGCTCTTCAGTAAGGATTCATTATCGAACATATAATAATCGTCCGACATCTTGTTTCAATACCCCACCAAGTTCAGTGAAAATTCTGATTGCTAGCACTGCCTCACACTATTAACATGTAGTATGAATAACCAATTCTATGAGGGAATGATTTCCTCAATACTCTTTTCACACAGACACCTAAGATTTGAGTTCAGGTGATCACAAAGTAAATGTCAGAGCGACACTCAGACAGTCTTGCGTCGTAATCTACCATACAGGCATTTGTAGTGGTCGCAAAATATAGAGCACGCTCAACCTGTATAATATCTTGTTTAGACGTAACGTCGCAATGACCTCCAAAAATCATATTTTCAGATACATGCCATAATTTTTAACTGATCAAAAGTTGATTAAACTAATAAAAGAATTATTTTATGTATATTGATTGTATAGTCATTTTCAGACAAAAATCGTGGAAATTTTAGCGGCCAAACATAAAAGTCAGACATTAGAAACTGACAGATACTTTATTTACTGCATAATTACACTAAAAACAACTGTTCTCAAAAACTACGGATTATTGACCGCCCCCTCACTAATAATGTACTCCTTCTATCGGTTTCTTGCGGGTAGAAGCACGTAAAGAGATCAGTTTCACTTTGCAATTTGGGCACTTTTACGTTTCCACTTAACGATCATTCTAGTGTATTTTATGACCAGGAAAGAAAAGGAGCCTAAAAACCTGAAGGCAGCCAGACCAGCGACTGATCCCAAGACAAAAACCAAATATTTGTTATTAGAGGTTTCTTCAGGTGAGTATATTTGGGTTATCATCATGATCAAAATCAAATTGGAAAGCATCCATAACATGACAATTCTAGTCCGCACATCACGGTAGTGATCTGCTTGCTTTTGGATAGGATCAACTTTTATTTCTACCACTTCATCCGATTTTAGACGACTCTTGATTTCCTGGTATTTATTATCGATGTCCTGTGGCCATTCAGTACCCTCAACTATTTGTTTGCCATCGGGGCCCTGGGTAACCATAGCTTCAGACTTTGGCTTGGACCCCTGCGAAGCGCCTTTTGTACCCCAGGAAACATCGTGCGTATTACAGAAGGCAAATATCTGTAAGGTGCAAACAAAACTGGGCAACATGAGGAAGTACTGTATGGATGAAGTAAAAATATGCCATGGATCAAGGTACAAGAAAGAAGAAAGGATGTAAAGTCCATAAGTCGACAAGAGCGAAACCATAATGTTCGAAAAGGCAGCTGATGGAGTCGAAATTGCGGTGAGAGTTTTGGCGGCAAAAGTAATACCACACACTAATGCATAAGTAGAACAGACAGAAAGAAGGAACATGGATATGATGAACAAATGATTGGCACCCTGAGGACTATTGCCCATTGAGATTATGAATATGGCTGCCAAATCACATATTATCAGGTACTTGAAAAACGTAAACACGGCTTTACCATTTTTAAGCACACCGATCATAGAACCTGCCAGGTAGTAGAATGTAAGGAAAAAGTTAGAAATCGAGAACCAGGAGAAAAACATCTGGAAAAATTGGTACAAGAACTCAATATGGAAAAAAATCTTTCTCCTTAAAGAATGCTTCGTGCCCCAGATCTGGAAAAAATGAAGTTGGGCGTAGAGTGCTGCAAACATTGCACCGTTTAGCCAGCGCCTTCTCTGAGAGATAAACTCAGGAGGTTCTTCGGGAACGTCTGTTTCGCCCTGTGCTTCTTTCACGTACTTTAGAACCCACTTGGCGTCACGTTTGGCCACTAGCTCCCAGCATAAAATTCTATCTTCTGCCAGGTACATATTCGCGGTGAAGACATTGCAGTTTCTGCCTTCAATCGATTCGCCGAGGAAGTATGAGTACAGTGGGCCCGTGCCATCCTCGTTATTTTGTAGTGCCCGGTACCGGTAGGCAGATAGCGCGCCTGGAAGAACGCTGATGTACCCAAACATGCTTTCCAATGGCTTGTCCAAGATATTGGACATTTTATATTCAAAGTTCTGTGACGCCACCAGTGGGTTGAGCAGCTTGCAGCCATACTTGCCCTTCATGGTTTTCACCTGGCCCGCCGCGCCTGCGACGTTGGAGTCCATGTCAAAAGCCTTCCATAGGTGGTAGACAGCGGTATCGTTCAGCCTGGTGCCCACATCAACAAGCATGACAACGGTGGGGTCTAAAACGCGGCAAAATGCGTTGAAAAGCCACCGATGTGAGTTGATCTTCTTTTGGTTTTCCTCCTTCAGGCAGAACACCATCTGGCACGGGACAATGTTCTCGCTTTTGTAGTTCAGCTGGTCGTTGATGGACACCTGCGTCGTCAGCTCAAAAATGTGTGCCCGCACAGGCTCACCATTAACCGTGGATTTTGCCATGTCTTCCTGGTACACACCGAGCGCGCTCAGATAGTCCAACGAGCCACTGTTGATTTTATTCCTGCCATCACTCACGATAATCACCTGCACTTTCTTCCAGCCGTTTTTGCCCCACACCTGGGACTTCTTCCGCCTGCACAGGTGCGAGATGTTCCGCTGGATGGAGTGCAGGGTCCTGGCAAGCGCGTACTTGTCCTCATTGTACATGGTGACGCACACCACCACCTGACACTCGCGGTCCATCTCCGCCATCCGCAGGCTGTATCCCTGTTCTACGTACATATCTGGTTCAACCGTGCAGGCAATATACCGCATCTCGGTGAACTCGGGCGAGTCGCGCCGCGGCAAGATGTCAAGCAGCCCTCGCGGGATCGGGTTGTCCAGCTTCAGAATGTTCTTCTGTTTTGCCAGCGGCGGCGTACGCCGCACCTCCGACTTCCCCCGCCGAATATACCGCTTCTGCGGGTGGTTCAGCTGGAAGTTCGTTTGGCCGATTGTCGCGCCAGACAGCACGCTGCTGGAGCCGTCGTCATCGGCCTTGCGCGGACTGTACGCGCTGCCCATCGACGGCCGCCCGCCGTGCGTCCGCCCGCCGTGGCTGCTCGGCGCCACTGGCGACCGCTCGCTGTCGCTGTCGCTGTCGCTCGCTTCGAACCCCATATCCAGCACCGTGTGCATGTTCCGGCTCGGTGACAGGCTCAGGTTCGCCTCATATCGATTGGGCGCCAGGTGCGCTCGCTCCGCCAGCCCGCCGCGCTCTGGCCGCTGCGGTGAGTACCGCGTCGCGGCCCGCGACGGCGCCAGGCGGCCTGGCGACCGCGGAAGCGGCGGAATTGCGCGCTCGCCGTGCATCGGCCCGCCTGCGCGGTCCGACTCCTCGCTCAGAAACGGGTTTGCCACCATCCTCGCTCTACTATCCTGCCGGCAGCCCTGTCCCTGGCGCCGCGGAAATTTCTGGCGGGTTTTTATTTGCCTGGGTCGCTTCGTTCGATCTTCAAGGGCCTTCTGGCCTACGATCTTGCGCTTCTGTTTCGGGAATAAGATAAACAGCCACACCCCTGGCCGCCGCGGCTCGCAGGCCGCCACACCCGCGGTAAAACTTGCTGTTCCTCATATCTCAGCGGCGGCCTGCCGCCCGCGGCGGGAGCCTTTCCTCCGTTTTACCTGCGCGCCTGCGCTTGCTTTCCACCTGATGCACATCAGCGAATTAATTTGCGCATAATTGCCCGCTACCGATCCTGTCGTTCCACACTATTGCTGGCGCCTGTCATAAACCAGACCTCGATATTCCACCTGCGAATCCACCATTGGCCTCAGTAGTTGCTGAACGGTAACATCCTTGTTTTTAATGAAAGCGTAGTTCGAGTAGTGTCCAGACAAAAATTTCAAAATCTTCACCATTTCGCAGCCACTGGCTGGCGAATACAGAAGGTATTCTGATAGTGAGCTGCTATCAGTAGGCGTTGATACTCAAGACAGGCAGAGATGATCAGTAGGACTCGGTGTTTGCAGGCAGCTGCGGGAATTGCAAGGCAGAGAGCAGCGTTTGGCGGGGTGCGGGAGTTCTCGCGGACACGGCTGGCGACGCAGGAGGCGCCGGCGGGGCCAGAGGCGCCGGGCAAGCGGCGGCCGCTGAGCCGGATCCCGCTGGGGGCGCAGGAAACGCACTCGCAGCGGGTCGAGGGCGGGGCGATCGAGTTCACGACGTGGAAGGCGGCGGCGGTGCTGCTGGTGCTCGGCGGCGGGCTGTTCTACGTGTTTTCGCGCGAGAAGCGGCGGCTGGAGGTGCAGCGGGAGGCGGAGGCGAACCGGGGGTACGGGCGGCCGGCGGTGGGCGGGCCGTTCCAGCTGGTGGACTTCAACGGCAACGAGTTCACGGAGAAGAACCTTCTCGGGCGGTTCTCGCTGGTGTACTTCGGTTTCACGCACTGCCCGGACATCTGCCCTGCGGAGCTGGACAAGCTGGCGGCGTGGCTACGCGGACTGAAACAACGGGGCATCGACGTGCAGCCGATCTTCGTGACGTGCGACCCTGCGCGGGACCCGCCGGCGGTGCTGAAGGAGTACCTGGCCGAGTTCCACCCCGACATCGTGGGGCTGACGGGCAGCTACGAGGAGGTGAAGAAGGCGTGCAAGCAGTACCGGGTCTACTTCTCGACGCCGCCGAACGTGAAGCCGGGCCAGGACTACCTGGTGGACCACTCGATCTTCTTCTACCTGATGGACCCGGAGGGCGCGTTCGTGGACGTGCTGGGACGGCAGTACGACGAGCAGACTGGCCAGGCGAAAATCGAGGAGCACGTCAAGGCATACGTTCCTGCGGCTGAGCGCGAGAAGCGGAAGGAAAAGTGGTATTCCTTCCTGTTCTGAGCCCAGCCGGTCCGCCTCCTGTATATAGTATCTAGGTTGGGCTGTGCGTAGCTATGAGATACATATGTCGTAATGAGAAGCTGTGCGCTTTTACCGTCATATACTTAGCTTAGTTTTTGCCTGCGCCCGCTCTGAAGTAGATGATGTCACCGTCCTCCACAACGTAGTCCTTACCCTTCTGCAGCAGTTTACCGGCGGCCTTGATGGCATTGTCGTCCTTGTACTCCATGACGTCCTCATATTTCATGATCTGCGCAAGGATAAAGGTGTTCATCAAGTCATTGTGAATGACGCCGGCAGCCTGTGGCGCCTTAGTGCCATTTCTGATGGTCCATTCTCTGACTTCGTCGGGCCCGCAGGTGAAGAACGAGATCAGATCCAGCTTCTGTCTCATGGTGGTGATGATCTTTGGGAAGGCGGACTGGACGCCGATCTTCTCGCACTCCTCGACAGCCTCCTCGGCGCTCATGTGCGACAGTCTCTCCTCCAGGCACACCGAGAAGGGTATAATTAGATCGCCAGGGGAGTACTTGTCGATCCACTCCTTGATCTTCAAGAGGTGCTTGTTCTTCTTTCTAATGTAGTCCCGCTCCGATAGGTTGATCAGGTAGATGGATGGCTTGGCGGTTAGCAGGAACATCGAGTTGATGACCTCCACCTCCTTGGTGCTCCAGGACTGGTTTGCGACTCTCTGACCCGACTTCAAAAGCTCGATAATGCGCTTCACCAGCTCGGCCTCCTCCTTCTTCTGTTTCACCTCCAGGGACTGGCCGCCTCTCTTGGTGATCTTCTCCACGGCCTCCAGGTGCTTCTCCGCGAACTCAATGTCCTTCAAACGCAATTCCGTGTTAATGATGTCCAGGTCTCTGACCGGGTCGACGTCACCCTCAATGTGGATGATCTCGGCGTCGTCGAAGCAACGCACGACCTGGTAGATCGAGTCCACAGATCTGATGTGCGATAAGAAGGCATTCCCCAGACCTTCGCCCTTGCTGGCACCCTTCGTTAGACCGGCGATGTCGTACACAGTCAAGTGCGCTGGCACCTTAGAGGCCGGCTTGTACACATCGCACAGGGAGTCGAAGCGTGGAGATGGCACAATCACACGGGCCTCCTCTGGGTCGATGGTAGCAAACGGATAGTTGGCAGGGTTACCTAGAGGGCATCTGGTAATCGCCTGGAAGAACGTCGACTTACCGACGTTAGCTAGACCGACAATGCCCGCTTTAAGGTTGTTGCCAGGACGGCCCAGCAACACCTTCTTTTCTTCAACTTGCTTCTTTGGTGGCATGGAGGATAATTTATCAGGGTGCGTGTAGTGTTTGAATTGTGCTCGACTGGCGAATTTTCAGCATTTCCGTTAATATAATACCTAGAATTAGCTGATATAGGGCACTTGGTGCTACGAAAAATTTTCAGCAATATCGCTGTTGAGCTACTCATTTATTACGTATAACCGGGAGTGGAAGCGCGTTGCTCACGCCTGCCTCCACGCTCTCCTCCTATTTAGAGTGCTTCTGAAGCAGCTGCCGCTACTGCATACTGGGCTGGCCCGCTAACCTGCTTGGAGGTGTTCAATGGGACTATATGACGTCACAGACCGTGCCGCTGTGGCTGAAAGCTAACCTTGCGTCCAAAAACCACATCAGAGGGGCGGTTAGTGTAGTGGTTATCATTCCACCCTTCCAAGGTGGAGACACGGGTTCGATTCTCGTACCGCTCAGTTTTTTGTTTGCAAGAAGAACCTGGCGAAACGTTACTAAAGGTACGTACGGAGTAGGCAATGTTCGTCGTATTTTTAAAACAGCATCATTTAATACACAATACACAGAGGCCCATCGTGATACCTGTAGGAAGTTGTGCTTCTAAGGTTACCACTTACAACACCAACCCGTTGGCAAGGTCACCGCAAAGCTCCGCGCTGTCGCTTTTACACTGGACCTTCAGGGCGATACCCTTGGTGCTCTTAATGAGTCTTACAAGGAGGGCGACGCGATCCTCGCTAGTGATGTGCTTTCCGAAAAGCTTGACAACTGCGGAATTTGATTCGGTGGACACAAACTGGGAGTTTTCGAGCGGCAAGCAGTTGGTCGATAATACGAGCTTGTTCACTATATCCTGCAGGGATGCGCCTGACTGCGATAGGTTGTAAACTGCCACCTCCTCGTGTGGTAGCTCCTCAAACGTAGCGGCAAAGTCACCAACAAAAACGGATTTGATGTAGTCCCCTGGCTGGAGGTATAGGGCATCAATCTCGTACTCATCTTGGAAGCCTTCATCGCCCTCGAACGGAGCATTGGTAGCAGGATCAAGCTCCAGAGTGGTGAAGTTGAGGTTGTTAAAGAAGCCCACCGTAGTTGCCGTCGGTTTCTCGTATGAGATGAAGCAGGAACCGGTGTCGCCCGGCAACAATCTGTCTAATGGGATGGCGCAGAGCTCTGTCATTTCAGCATCCTCTTCTGGTGTGCAAATAACAGTAACCTTGTCCAAGGCCACGTCAGTTAAAGTATTTGTAATGTTGAACTGCAACACAAGGTGGTCCTGGAACAAATGCTTGACACCAGCAACGGTAAACTCTGCTTCTGGCTCAGTGAGGGGTATTGGCTTCGAGCTATGGATAATGGCGCCATAGGAGGCAAATTCTTCTATTGAGGAGAGCTGCTCCGCATAGTCGATGCTCGAAGGCTGGACAGCTTCGGCGGCTATATCAGTAGCCGACGCCGATAGCTTAGGATCGCTGCCTGAGGTTTTCTTGCCGCTGTTGCTCGGCTCGGCATTGGCAAAGAACTGCTGCTGTTTCTGCTTCAAATTAATAGCCTTGAGCTCCTCTTCTGTGTACTTTGGAATGCTCGACGCGTCAAATGGTGTGGCAAAGCCATCTTCATTATGGTGGAGATAGTTCGTTAATTTACTTTCCAGGGCATGTAGATCGTAACTATGCTTTGGCTGAATAAATTCATCGGCAACACCAGGCTTTTCCTTGTTCTCCTCAAGGAGCTTTACTAGAATGGTTGCCCTGTCTCTCACTTCGTCATCCTCATCGGTTTGGATACCCTTTAGCAATTTTTCGATGGAATAAGCTAACGACGGATCTTTCTTCGGAGAGGAAAACTTGGACAATGCGCTAACAGCAGCAGATCTGATGATTGAATTTTCCAAGACAACTCTGTTGTAATGGTGTCTAACGTAAAGCGAAGGCTTTTCTGTCGAGGGGCCCTCCTTACCCAATAAGTAAATGATCCTGACTGAGATTTCATTGAACTCGCAGTCCTCAATAAAGTCACACAAGTGTTCCAGAGCCTGTTCCCTTGACTGAGGTACATGTTGGATCAGGTCAAACAGCGCATCTACGATATTATTTTTGAATGTATACCCACCCTCTGCACTTTTCAAAGTGTCAATTAAAAAGGATAGAATATTCTTCCACTCATCTGGGAACTTTAGCGACAAAGTACGAATTGCGTCGATTATGATGACCTTGAAATCGTCGGACACTTCATGAATAAACTTGGTGATGGTTTTGATCAAAGACGATATATTTTTTGAGGTGCCAGTCTTCAACAGAGTGGTGATGGCATAAGTTGAAATGTTTCTATTAGAGTCGTTTATCAATGATTCCAACTCCGGATTACAGATGATAACCTTTTCTGGAGCAGTCATCGAAATGCTGTTCAACAAGCGAACTGCTGCAAACCTAGAACACACCTGTGGCACACTCAACATCCCCTGCAGTGTGTGGATCATTGCAGTGTGTATGTCTGAAGGCATGTAACTGTTCAAAGAAGAAATAAGCTTGCATGCCTCGAGCTTAACGGCGTCATACCGGCTAGTGAGCCAGGACTGTAGCTGTGGAACAAACTGAGGCACCAATTGGTTATCCATGCGTAGCAGCTCATGCACCAAACGGACCATCTGCACCTGGGCCAGCTGGTTTCTTAGCACATTGTTGGCGCTGAACTGCTGGATCAGCTTCATCATGGCTATCTTATCGTGCGACTTCAGCTTGTACAACAGCCCCAGCGCGTGGTATTGTGAGATGTACGATGATACGCGGTAGAAGTCCGTGGGGCCCGCGCTGTGTGGATAGGTCTTCAGGTCGGACACAGCCTCCTGCGTCTCGTTCGCGTAGCGCTTCACAGTAGACTCCGCTATTGGCAGCATGTGGTATGACGACACCAGCGCAGCAGAGGAGATCGACGGGTCCTTCGACACCACAGCGCTCTTGTACAGACGCTCCGCTGAAAACGCCGTCGAGGCGTCCAGCACACGCGTCAGAGCCCGGATCGCGTTCGGCTTCACCAGGTCCGTCCCGTTCTGCACGTCCTTCATCACTGACGACGTCGCCATCAACACATCCTCCGAGTTGCGGCACAGTTCCTTGAGCGCCAGGTACACCGCCTGCCGCAGCGAGTTGTTGGGGTGCTGGAACAGCTTCGAGATGGAGAAAAACAGCGCCGTCGACTCGTTCGCCGGAAACGTCTCCCCGTGCGAGAGCAGCTTTAGCAGCTTGCCAATCAACATCCGGCACCGCGCCGGCTTCACCGGAGACTCGTTGAACTCGTTGAGACAGTCCTGGTACACTGTCATTTTATCTGGCAGGTGTCCCGCCTGGGCCTCCTCGGGCGCCTTGTTCGACACTGTCACTCTGAACCCAGACTTATACGTATGCGTTGACATTGTAAACCCTTACCACCCTTTAAGAGTAGCCTATATCGCTTGCAGAGCGCCCAAGACGTGGTTTCCGGCTAGCTTGCAGAGATTCTTGTTCCCTATTTGTTTTGCCACGCAAGAGAAACAGGACAGAGCCCAGCCTATACATCACAATATACGTTAGTCGTCCAGGACGAGGCGAATGTCTATAAGGCGGCGATACTTAATGGGCAAGCTATGCACGGCGGCCGCGAAGCTCCTATGGCGACCCATGTAATGGGACAGGTGTGTAGCGGCGAGCTGCCACCGTAGATATGTATGCGGGTGATGGATCATTCTTCGTTCAGAGTGAGAAGCAGCTGAGCCAGGCAGCGCTTGGTGCCAAGGTCATCCTGCAACACATCGGTGAAGGTATTGTCCTTGAGCTGGCGGGGTAGGACCTGCTTGAGCAGCCTGCGCGCCTCGAGGTTGTCGGAAAGCCGAAGGTAGCAGCGCACGACATGCTTCAGCAGGCGGCCGGGGGTCTGCTGGACGGTGAGCTGGTCGACCATGTTTGTGAGGACCTGCGAGACGGCATAGAAGCGCTCCTGGGTGGCACAAATGTACTGCAGGCCGTTGTCGTCGAGTAGGATCTTCTGTAGGATAAAGATCGCGACGGTGGTGGAGAGCTCGGAGGAGGACTCCATGATTCGCAGGCACAGCGGGATGATGTCGGTGCGCAGAAGGAAGTTGATGACCTCGACGGAGTCGTTCTTGACCAGCGCGCCAATCACACCGAGCGAGGTCAGCCGCAGGTACTCGAAGGTGCGCTGGCGCGAGGTGGTGTTGAGGAACGGGAACAAAAACAGCGGGATGTGGGCCTGGAAGAAGGCGGTCTTGGTATCGGGGTGCGACGCGACGCACTGCAGCAGCACGAGCGCGTTGCACACGCGGTTGGACAGCTGGTTGTTCAGCATCGGCGGTGACAACAGCGGGTAGATGGAGATAATCTCCTGCAGCAGCGCGGTCATCACGCCGAAGCTGGACCACAGCACCAGCGCGAGGTCGTCGTACTGCTCGCGCTTGCGCCCCAGCTCCAACAGCGCCTGTTCCTTGTTCGGCCCGTACGTCAGCTGGCAGATCCAGTGGTACACGTTCGGGTCATCCAGCGCGCGCGACGACGCCTGCTGACCGGAGATGCCCGCGGTGGCGGGCGGCATGTTCGGCATCACCGGCTGGCCCACCAGCGGCATCCCGCCGCTCACCATCCCCATGTGCGGCGGCCCCATGCCCTGCTGGCCTTGGCCCATGTTCTTCGGCAGCGAGCTGCCGCCAGCGCCCACCTGCGCCTGCTGCACGCCTTGCTGCTGCTGCGCGCCCTGTGTCGCCATCGTAGACACGAGCGGCGGAAAGTTCATCTGGTTCGGGGGGACCGAGTGGATCGGGCCTGCGCCTGCTGCAGCAGTAGAGTACATCGACCGAGGCGCGTTGCTTGTCTGTAGAAGGAGCCGGTCCGTGCTGCCGGCCGCCTCTTTTGCCACCGCGCCGCACGTGACCGCGCCGCCCACGTGACCCGTCTTTGTGCCAGGCAGTGAACTCGAAATATTAGTTATTAGTAAAATCAATTATATATCTTGCACTAGTTTCTACCGGATTATAATTAAGAATGTTTGATCAAAGTGATAGGTAGCCTAGAAAGCAGTGAATAGTAGCCAGCGATAGAGCGCGCGCCCGCCTAGTTCAAAATCTTCTTCAACTTGGCGGATAGCTTCTTCCAGAAAGGCAGCTTCTTGGCCTCCGCCTTCGCCTCTACCGGCGCCTCCGTCTCGGCGGCGGGCGCGGCAGCGTCCGTCTCCGCGGCCGCGGCTGGCTCAGCAGCGGCCTCGGCAGCCTGCTCGGTCTTCTTGGCCGGCTCCTCCACCTTCTTCTCCACAGGCGTGGCCACAGCCTCCGTGGCCTCAGCGGGCTTGGCCACGACGGGCTCAGTAGTGGCGGCAGCAGCAGTGTTGGTCTCAGACATCTTGTTGTCGGTGCGAGTTGTGTATGTATGTATAGTCGGGAGCTAACACAATCGAGTGTATGGGAACGGGCGGCCGCAAGAACCAGAGAAAAAATCCCTTCCCTATTTATATAATTCAAGTCTCCGAGACCACAGTATCAACGCCAAATTTTTGCCTGTCGTTTTACGCTGCGATCGTGGATCGTGTACTTAATTTTTTTCCTGTCCGAGCCTGGCGCGCACTTGGCGCGAGTTGCGACCTTGCCTGAGCCACGGTGAAACCGTTCATTAGCTAAGCCGAGTCACGGCGGCAAGTGCATCGTGGCAAGACGCCGGCGACACGTAGCGGGACGCGGGAATGCGACAGAAGGCGCTACGGGCTTCTATAGACGGGGGAGGCGCAGACGGCGCGAAGCAGCACTGCATCGGAAATTTGGGTATACTTGATGCTTCAGAGTACTAGAGTACAAGTGTAGTACGTTCAGACTGGTGCACAGCATTTCTCTCGTCCTGTGCGGTGTGCTTCGCGGCGGCCCAATATCCTTATTGGCGCGCAGTGAACGGGAAGAACGACAAGAAAGCGGCGGAGCGCCGCGCTTATATATGCGAATGGCGAGTTACCCGGGGGGGCGGGCGCGGGCCGGGTAATACTAGGGCTGGCGATTGGTATGTATGATACGTAAAGTCTCTGGTATGCAGGGTCAGAGGATATGCCCTGGTATGCTGTAGAGGGGCGCGGGCGCCTGCAGGGCCGCGGCCGGCCGGGGCTTATGCAGCGCACTGCTGCGGCCGGTGCTCACGAGCGTGCTCGTGCTGGACGAGGCGCTGAGGCTGTGGGCGGGGCTGCAGAGGGCGCGCCGGGGAAGGGGGCTGCGCGCGTGCATGCGCGCGCAGCGCGTCAAGTCCAGCTTGATGGGCGCGAGCAGCGGCGCGAGGTCGCGACAGAGGTCGCGGTGGCCCACGCGCACGTTCCAGTCGAAGAGCCGCAGCAGCTGGCGCTCCATGAGGTTGACGTCCTGCGTGGTGAAGAGCCCGTCCGTGTACTTGGTCCAGTGCTTGTTGAGCGGCGACGAGTCGTTGTGGAACTTGGCGCTGAGAATCAGACACGCCAGAAAGATGCGGTGCGCGGTCGACGGGATGCCGGTGGCGTCGCGGGGCAGCAGCAGCCGCAGCCGCTCCAGATACACCGCCGTCGTCAGCAGCGTCGCGGTGTACACGTTTGTGTAGCGCACCAGTCGCGTGATGAACATGTGGATGCTGGGCAGCGTCCGGCGCGCGCCGCCGGACATTGGCGGCGACGCGCACTGCGCATCGCGCCCGCACGGCGCCACGCGCAGCGTGGCCCGCGTCAGAAACTGTAGCATCTCGTCCGTCACTGGCGACCTGAAGAGCAGAGCGAGGGCCTTGGCGTCCATGGTTGGTGTCTGCCCGCCTGCCCGCCGCCTGCCTACGCGCTGCTATATATACGCCCTGCAGTCATGCCCGCTACTGCCTGAACTGCAGGAGGCATGTTCCTTAGTGTTGACTTTTCCCCCTTTGGCGAAGACGCTTTTCGTGATTCCTATACAAGCTACACATGGCCGCCGCCGCGTCCGGTGTGCATCACGAAAAATGCGAAACAAACAATCTTCGTGAATCGCTCGGACGTGGAGAACTGCGTTTGACGCCCGCACAGCCGGTTCCGATTCCGTCGGAATGCTTCCTGTTTTCTTACCTCGCATATCTGGGATGCGACGCCGCCCAGTTTTCGTAGCACGTTGAACTTTCAAATACAGTCAATTGCCGGATCGGGAGTAAATGGTGAGGTTCGCGCTGCGGCTAGCTGCTTCCAAATATGGCTGTGTCAAAGACGTACTGATTAACGAAGGCGACGGCTGCCTGGGCGCGACTTTTCCGTGCGGTGGGCGGTGTGTGCTGATGTATCTTTTGACTCAGATTGCGGTCCTGAGACGGCAGGCAATATGCGCGTCACAGATGGCTCGCGGGGGACTACGTAGGCCCGAAAGGGCAGCTATATTAGGTTTGGAGCTGCAGCTCCATGCTGGACTTGATGGCGGCGATGGCAGCACTGGTCTGGATCTTATCGCTCCCGCCCTTGGAGACCGCGTACTCGATGTCTGCGAGGTGGGTCAGCAGGGCGATGCGGGTTGGCTGCTTGAGGTCGTAGGAGGTAAGCAGCTCGACGGCACCATGGATCATGTCCACGAGGGCGAGACCGCGGGCTACGCGGACGCGGCGCACGGTGTCGAGCGCGGTGGCCCAGTCGTCGCGCAGGATGCTGTCGACGACGGTTTCGATGTCGCGGGGGTGCGGTGCGCCCACGCAGTCGTAGACGACGTCCTCGGTGACGGGTTGGGCAGGGTCGTCGAGCGTCGCCTTCGCGGCCTGTAGGACGTTCAGCGCGCGGCGCATGTCGCCGGCGGCGAGCCGCAGGAGGGCGGCGCGCGCGTCCTCTGTGAGCTGCAGGTGCTCGTGCGCCATGATGCTCAGCACACGGCGCTCGATGGCGGCCTCTGCCAGCGGCTGGAAACGGAAGCGCGTGCAGCGACTGAGCAGCGCCGGCGTTAGCTTGTGCGCGTAGTTGGCCAGGATGCAAAAGCGCGTATTCTTGGTGTATTTCTCGATGATACGCCGCAGTGCGTTCTGCGCTGCGGAAGTCATCGCGTCGGCTTCATCCAGGATGATCAGCTTGAACCCCTTACTGAATATCTGCCGGGTGGACGCGAATTCCTTTATCTGGTTCCTGACCACATCGATGCCCCGGTCGTCCGATGCGTTGAGTTCCAGCACCATGTTCCGGTAATTCTTGCCATATATCTCCTTTGCCAGAGCACATATCGTGCTTGTCTTTCCGGTGCCTGGTGGGCCGTAGAATAGCAGGTGGGGCAGGCGGCCTTCCTGAACGAACTTGCGCACTGTTTCGACCACATCTCTTTGTCCGTACACGTCGTCTAGGCTATCTGGTCTGTATTTCTCGATCCAAGGGAGGTTATTGGCATTACGCGCGACCCCCGACATTCTCAATGCACTTCCTATTCTGCGCTATCACCTTGCTTGAAGCGGTAGTTCAGGTGTTGGTTCGTTTTGGCCGCGATAGTTTTCTTGCATTAAAGTGCCACCAAAATCTACAAAGCACAATGTAGGACACGCAGGTGCCGCTGATCTTGGAAACTTCGATGTGCCATAGATAAGGATGATCACGGAGGACTTACGCCGCAGACACCAGCTACAGCTACGCACTTAGTGCCAATGCCCGGCACGGTGGAGTAGATCATTATTGACGAACAGTGATATGTCAGGTCATCACCAGCCAGTCTGAGATTCTGCTGCTCCATCGCACAAACTACCTCGGAGTAAGACTACATACGGTAGTTTCTGTGCATCGGCCACGTTCCTAGAGCAATATGATGAGCAGGGAATACCTGGGTGTCCTTCTATGGCTGCTTACGAACATTATTACGGGAGCCAGGAGCCAGGGCCTACCTCAGGCGCTGTCGATGCCCTCCGTGTACGGCAGCCGCGCCTTTATGTCTGAGAACTTGGAACTCAAAGATACGGTAGGGGGACTGTTTAACAATCAGACAATGCATGAGCTAGCCCCGATAAATTGTAGTATTGTGCCCGGAGCACGTAATAAGCTGGAGTTCAACGTTAGCACCCTATCATCCGGTATTTCGACTGCATATGAGGTTTTAACGCTACTGAGCGGTAACATATGTTGGCGACCACTCAATACAACAGGACAAGTCCTGCGGGTGTATTACTCGTTCAACAAAACAACGCTGGATGACCTCAGTGGGGCCGAAGCCGCCGACTTTGCCGAGGGCTACATGGAGGCGCTCGCTGTGCGACCCTATCAGGTTGATGATAACCAAACCGACCCCTATTCGACCCTGTATCTGGTGTCCCTATTGGTCGACTCTGAGACGGGGAAGCCCCTTCCTGCTGCTGCGGCAAATCCGGAACCGTGGCATTATAGGCTCTCCATCTCTCAAAATGATCTGGGGTTCCAATGGGATAGCAGGCCGTGGATTGAAGTCATTGATACAGATTATAACTCTGCATTGCTAAGCACGGGGAACTTGGGGCCAGCCAGTGATGACAAGGGCAAGCGCAAGTACGATCCCGATCTCTACGATCTATACCTCTACTCAGTCGAGCACATTGATACCTTCAACGGACTTTCGAGGTCCTATTGTGCCGTTAGTGGTGGCCCCCGTTTGATCCGATCAAGCTCTAGTGATTATACAGAGCGTCCCAATAGCACTCTCTCGAATCCTTCTCTGAAGATAACGAAATCGTTGGTCGAACAGGTCGGCCAAGTCAGAGAGCAGTTCCACATTACGGGTCTCAATAGTTCGACCACGTATGTGGCATACCTTACAATGAGAGTTTCCTCTGCCACGACAGGTATAGCGGGCACTATATTCCAGAAAACTGTTTTTAGTACGATGGAAAATGATGCATGTTCCCTGATCTTTGGTTTGGACTTCTGCAAGGGTGTTGCATACTCTGTGCCCACGTCCTCGCTCCAGAATAAGGATAAAACCCTTATGGCGGGCGCATACGATGCCATTGCGAGCTCGTTATATGCCAATTTTTCTCTCGCACTACAGCTAATTCCTTGTGATGAAAGTACTGAATCTAGGTATTCTCCATTGAGACACTGTGAGGATTGCGAACAGTCTTACAAGAGTTGGCTGTGTGCAGTAACTATACCTCGATGCACGAGCAGGCCGAAAGAAAACTATGTTGCTCGAGATAGTGACGATAACAGAAATGCATTAATTAACGATAAGATTAAACCTGTCAGCAACTATTATGAGATTCTCCCATGCATAGATATGTGCCATCAAATGGTGCGCGATTGTCCATCTTCCTTTGGGTTTTCATGTCCAAGTCGATCGAAATTCCCACAGCTGGCGCATCGCAGTTACCAGTCATACTCTAATGTTTCGGAAGCATTGAATTGCAATTATATCGGTAATGCGGAAATAATCTCTACGTAAGCAAGTTAGTGTAACTTTTTCAACCCGAAATATCATATATTAGATATTAAAGTTAAAAAATACGTACAAATTATACAATCGAGTCGATGTCACGCTTTTTCGGATTGGCACACTCCTCTGGCACATCACTCTGCTGCGAAGGTTCATCCACAGGTGCCTCTGAAAACTGCTCTGCACTTTTCTCTAAAAGCATCTTGCTGTCAGCGAGCTTCTGCTCAGCACTTTTAAACTCCTCATCGAGTTTAACCTCGTGACCAGTCTCCAGTACCTTTTCCAGGACTGGGACCCAAAGGGCTTCGTCACGATCCGTGAAATCCTCTAGTTTGAAAACGTTATTTTTCGTTAGGGACCAGTTTTGCTGTTCCGTCCGTATTAGTTTCACCATGTACGCTGAGGAGCGCATGGCCTTGCCTATATCGCTTACCAGGGACCGAATGTAGGTGCCAGATGACACCTTTGCCTTGAAGTGTAGCAACGGAGCTCTATAATTATCGCCCTGCTCATTTATTGCGGCACGTTCCTCCTCAGTCAGCTTGATCGGCGGTTCTATTTTGGCCTCCTGGCTATCAAGCCCTTGGCTGGCGCAATACTCTTCTGAATAATATAGAGTGTCGTTATCTATGTTGGCGTTCATTTTCTCAATGGCCGCCTTAACACTGTCAGATGGCGGCTTCAATAGCCGATAGCTGTGGTTTGTTGACAGAGAGTCATCGAATACTTCGAGCTCATACACCGTGACTTTGCGCGGCTCGATTGATTTGGGCAATGGGATACCCTCGCGCGCGTATTCATGCAGAGGCTTCCCGTTCATCTTCAGCGCAGCGTAGATCGGCGGCGTCTGTTTGAGCGCACCAACGAACTTCTTCTCGACCGTCTTCAGCGACTCGATATCTAAGTGCGCTGTAGATGTCTCATTAAGGATATCACCCTCCATATCGCCGGATGTTGTCGACAGCCCGAATAGTGCCTCGCTTTCATACATTTTGACGGTCCCAGATAAGTATTCTGACAGTTTTTTGGTGCCGGTGCCAATTCCAACGATCATCACCCCCGATGCTAGAGGGTCAAGAGTCCCGCCGTGCCCCATTTTAATCTGTGACACTTTCCGCAGCTTGTGCTTGCTCGGCTTGCGTCCCGTCTCTTTCTGGTACTGCATTGCCCTCTCCGCAATCGCTTTCTGTAGGTCCTTAGAAAACACCTGACTTTTTGTCAGTGCATGCTTCAGCTTCTGAAGAAATTGGTTGGAGGAGATTCCACTAGGTTTCTCGATGGCGAAGATCCCGTTCATTGCGTTATGTAGCAGCTGGTCGTGCTGATAAGAAGTACGGAGCACACTCAAAACGTTGAAAAAGAACCGAAAAATTCGCTTGGAACACAGCACAGAGGCAAAGGCAGAGGCCTAGCAGAACCCTACGACTCCTGCCTTCGCGCCCCATCACCATGCAGCCTACTGCTCGGCACCGCGTGGCGCACACAGAAAGAGAGCACTGGGGCTAGTTCACGTGACTTCACGAACGAGCCGCGGGCGGCACTGGCCGGGGTATCTGGATATCCAGCTGTAGCGTAGTGTTAGTATAGCCCAGGCACCCTGAGACTTCATGTACATACCGAAAGGTACGCGGAGCGGCGAGGCGAAATAATGCGGATCCCCCTTTTCTCGAAGAAGCGCTCGTTGACCTCCTCCACATAATCCTCGAGCTGTTCCAACTGCGTACGGCGCCGGAAGTATGACAGCAGCAGGCTGACCGTGTAGAAGGTCAACACGTCCAGAGCATTGAAAAGTATGTTCTGTGTGCCTTGCACGCGGTATGCTTCCTTCAGATAGCCGTTGATCGCCCGCACGACGTCGCGGCACTCCTCGGGGCTCACGTAGTTCGACAGCGGGCTCAGCGACGAGCGCCCGAACACATGCCCGTCGTGGAACCCCGCGGGCGTAAACCGCGCCTCATCCTCCCGCTGCAGCGCGGCAGGTTCGTGCCCCGGCAGCTCGGTGCTGAAGCTGGGGTAGTGCATGGACTCCTCGAACCGCCGCGGCAGACGCACAATGCGCGTTCTGTCGAACTCCACCGAGCCCTGCGGACAGTATATGTTGGGGAAGTGTGTAATGCACAGCGCTTCATCCTCCGTGTGCTCCCGCACCACCTCTTCTCCCAGCTCGCGATACTTTGTCACAAGAAACTCGTGGCAATTGAAGAAAAGCGGATTATTACCGCCCTCCAGTAAGTCTGGCCCGCTCTTCGAGCCTGTGGCCTCCGTGGCTTCTGATTTAGGCATCTTTTAGTGTCTATTGAGCGACATTAGGGCTCTGGAGACAGTGGCTGGGGAAACTGAGACATAAAATCTGAAAAACCATTGCCACCCCTTGTTGCGTTCTCACAATTCACACTACCGCGGAACCGATTAGAAGGGAGTTCAGGAACGGCAACCATGACTAACACTGAGAGAGAGTTCGTGAACAAGTTCTTAACGCTTGCAGCATTGGAAGAGCCTACCAGGACCAGGGACTACTTTAAGCCCCTCGAGCAGGTCAAATCCATAGCTGTTACATTACAGCCGTTGAAGTACAAATACAACAAACAGAGCCGTCCCCGGGCGGGACAGGGCTTGGAGGGCAACGAAGTCAAGTTGTTCTTGAAGTCAGTGCGGCCACCACGGTTTGCGCACACGGCGTTGTTTGCCGCCAATGACAATGTGTCTCAGGTGAAGGAGCGGTTGCGGGAGATAGAGCCTGCGGTGAGCACGGCGGATTTGAGGCTTTTGTTGAAGGGCAAGGTTCTGAACGATGGCATGATTCTTTCGGACCTGAAGGCTCCGGAGGCGGCACTAATGGTTCTAGTGCAGCCACACAGAGAAAACGCGCCTGCTGCGGCGGCCGCGCCGCCCAGACCGGAAAGCGACGGGCTCGACGTGGCTGCGGTCCCCACGCTGGATGTGCCCTGGGACAGGATCTCTTCTACGCTCGAGGATGCGCTGGGTGATCGCGGCGTAGCCGCAGCTACGTTGACACGTCTACAACGCGGCTGGGATCTAGCAGGCTGAGCCGTTTAACGGCCAGCATCAGGAAGTAGTTTGACTGGTATGTAAGTATCTATTTTCTCTTACTAAGCTGCCGGACCCGCTCCTTAATACTGTTATTCCAGTGAACTCCGGTGAGATTGCGGCGGAAGCCGTACTCCTCGGAGGATAGCGCCTCGTTGATGATGTCGAGGTGGATGCGCGGGTCGCGGCCTTTATCAGAAATGCGGTCGCCCATGATCTCGGTGTAATTTTTGAGCTTCTGGCGCTGGCCCATGACGTACTTGCGGCATCGGTCAATTTCTTCCTGGTTCAAGCTGTTGAAGCGGATGCGCTTTCGGAAGATGACTTTATCGAATATGTCGTTAGGATCGAGCAAACTTTTTGGAAATGTCTGAATCACCTGGAAGACCTCCATGTCTTCGTCGTCGCGGTTCTTCAGCCGCCGCTGACGCTGCGGAAACTCGGGCTCGCTCAACCTGATAATGGCTAGCGAAATTTTAAACAGAATATGCGATTCCTCGTAGAAGAGACAGTCCCAGATGCGCAGGGTCGTCTCAATTGGCACGATGCCGATGAAGCAGCTCATGAACCAGCTGGCGGTGCACAAGGTCATCGGCGGCAACTTGTAGAGGAACTCATTTCTGTTTGAAGCCTTCTTACCGTCGCTCTCCGGCCATATGCGGCTCCAGAACTCCGGCAGATACTCCTTAATGCATAGCATCAAGACGCCCTGGTCTATATTGACACCCTCGAGGTTCACGTTGTGTACTCCGGGAAGGTATCGGGACGTAATGATCACCAACATCCAGAACGCCTTCTCCTCATCCATAAACAACAGCAGGAGCCCCGACAGAAAGTTCATGGACTGGCAGTAGCCAATCTTGGGGTTGTAGATAGAAAATGCAACCAGAACGCGCCGCAGCGAGCGGATCATCGGCGGCTCCTGCTCGGAGTTCGCACTTTTCTGGAAGTGCACGTTGTCCGGAAACGTCCGGTTTAAGTCCCGCTCGATCACGTCGAGGTCTTTGAGGGTCGCCCGCTCGCTGGGGTCGTTGATCTTCGCCAGCAGCCGGTCGTACACGCCCCGGTTCTTGTTCAGCTTCTCCTGCCCGCGCGCAAAGTACCACCACGCATTGCCGCGCCACTCTGCCGGAATGCCCTTGCGCACATAGCGCTTTAACTTCTCCGACTTCGACGGGAACCGGTCCGGGTTGTCGCCGTCCAGCCCGAGCCCCGCCTTCGCCAGCAGCGCCCGCCACTTGTGCTTGCGCCGAATGCAGTATTTCGAGTACCCCTCCCACCACGCGTCGTACGCCTCCTCGCTCACGTACTGTGTCTGCTTCTTGAACCCATACCGGTCGCAGTGCGACCCGCTGCGCGTCAGCCGCCGCGTTCCCGTCGGCGTGATCGTCCCGCCCGTTGTCATCGACACCACGCTCGTCGCCTCCGTGTGCAGCGACGTCACCGTCGTCGCGCTGTGCATGAACAACGGCCGCCCGTCCCCCCGCAGGCCGTCGCCACCGCGCCCCGGCCCTGCCGCCTGTCGTCCCCGCGGCACCGCCCGCTGCGGCACGCGCCCTGCGCTCGCCGCGCTGGCGGCCCGCGGCCGCACCACCTCCTCTTCCCGCTCCTCCTCCGTGTCGTCCACGCCCTCGTATAGGTCCAGCAGGCTCAGATTGTCCTCCCGGTGCAGCGACCGTGTGTTGCGCCGCCTGTTTGTGGCCTCGCCCCCCGCCGTTTTCGCCAAGTTTGGCACCGACGGCGACTTCAATGCTGACTGATACACCTCGGCCATACTTGCAGTCCTTGTGCTCTCCCGCTGCCCATGCACGTCTCCCTGTCTGGCCTGCCGCTGTGCTAGTTGGCCTGTGTAGTCCCAGCCTAGTGTTTCCGTGCACTGCGCTCCACGAGTGACGTGTGGCGAGTAAGCGATGAACAGTACTAGTCACTGCTTTTTTCGCTAGCACTGCCAGTACTATATTTATTACTTCTCAAACGGGTGGGCAAGGCTCTCTTGGCGTAGAAACGCCCAGTCGCTGCGGCGGGACTACGTCCTGGCTCGGCCGCCTGCGCCATAGGCCATCTAGTCGCCTGAAGGCACTGCAAGCACGACAACGTGGTCAGCCAACGCCAGGGCACGATCTGCGGGCTATGTAGCAGTGAATATCGTTAAGTATGCTCGAGGCCGTTACAGGGTACGACAGCGCGATGACCGGGGTGTACTAAGTTAGACCGCAACCGCAAAGGCCCAGCGCAAGCAGCGCGGCAGGGACCATGGTACAGCGAACGAGATGGCGATACTCGGCCATCGCGCACAACTACAACAGCTGCCGGCCGATGGAGCTGGGGGCGGGGATTGCGGTGGGGGCGTGGGACGGAGTGTGGGCGCGGGCGCGGAGCGCGGAGTTCGTGGCGGCGACCGACATGGGGGACCCGGTGTACTCTGCGTTCATGCGGTACGACGACAGCGCGCCGCTGCACGCGGCGGTGGCGGCGGACTGGGCGACCTACGTGGCGGCGGACTTCAACGGGGGGCCGTTCAAGTACAGCATCTTCCCGATCCTGTATTCGTTCACGGCGAGCTTGGTGGTCACGATGGGGCTGACGGTGATCGTGTTCTTCAACGTGCGGACGAAGCCGCATCGGGGGGTGCCGAAGCTGCTGCGGGTGGCGGCGGTGCTGGCGTGCGGGAACCTGCTGACGTTTGTGGTACGCGCGATGATGCAGCTGGGGCGGGACCACGCGGAGGGCGTAGTACCGATGAACCACATCCTGGACATGCTGTGGACGGACACGGCGTTCAATACGGTAGACATCCTGGCGGTGCTGATCCTGCAGCTGTGCCAGGTGCAGACGGTGATGCGGTTCTTCACGCGCTTCCAGGAGAAGCGGCTGATCTCGCTGTGCGGCATCCTGCTGGCCGTGCTGTCACAGGTGCTGTGGGCGATCCCGCCGTACTCAGAGGCGGTGAGCAACCACTTCATGCCCCTGGACGACGACAAGGACATGGACGTGCTGCCGCCGTTTGTATACCTGGTGCGGATTGCACAGGCGGGCTCGTACGCGAGCTTTGTGCTGATGCACGTCTTCGCGAAGAAGAAGCTCTGTGTCCAGTCGGTGCAGATGTTTCTGCTGACGGTTCTGACAGTGGTTGTGGTTGTGCTGCAGCCTGCGTTCTTCATTACGGACGTCACGAACGTGTGGATCGACAATCTGAGCGAAATATTTAGCACGACATGCTACATGGGCTCTACGGTGATAGTATGGGAGTGGAGCAACCGGCTGTCCATACTGGAGGCCAGGCGCCAGGCGCAGAGCATTCTGGGGCGGCCGGTGTATGAGGACGAGGAGCAGGGGTACAACTTTGCGCGATATGCGCTGAAGATTCAGACCGCATTGACCAGCAAGTCAGATGAAGGCGACACCACATCAGCGACTACCTTTGCTGCACCGAGATCTGCGCGCTTCGAAGGGAAAGGCGGGCCCCAATCCCCAGTCTATGTTCAAGAGGGCGAACAGCAGGCCGTCATGGCATTCAATAAGCGAATGGGCACTCGAGCGTTGGCACATCATGTGCTGGATAGCATCATATACTACACAGACAAGGTGGTGGTGAAGGGGCTTGGAAATTTGTCCGCGAGCTTACCTTCCAAGACCTCCTCGGCGACAAGCGTCAGGGGTCGTGTAAGGAAACGCATTGGTCTCGAAGGCGCAAATGATGTCTTTGTATACCGCACAAAAGACCTGGTATTCGATAGTGATGAAGATATACCCAGAACCTAACTACTTGTGTCGATATTTCTCACACCGCCTGGTGCGGAACCGGGGGCATACATTCGTTTTACACAAGAGGGGTTGATGCATAAAACGCGCTTTCAAAAGTGGCAAGCGAGAGCTGCCGACTGTCGTTGCTTTTGGTGCGGCGACTGTAGGCAATGTGCCATCCCGTGCGCCTTCTTTTACGCGAGATCCAGTCTCGCAAGCCTGGCTGTAGCCAGAACACTCGGCTGAAGCCCGCGACAGGTCCCTCGTGGACCAGGCAGGCAGCCTTGCATCTGATAGGCCGGATACTGGGTATCTGCCAAGAGAGGTAGTCGACCAAAATATCTATTTCCTGTGCGGCAGCAGCGTCAAGCTGTATAGCTGACAAGCTCCGTTTCTCGGAAAGTACATTCAGCAAGGGCTGGACATGGGCTTTGATACTGCGCCGCAAGAACCTTTGGAAATCCAGGCGTGTCCGCGGTGACTGAGTGCTGTATATAAATAGCGGCAAGCGCTCACTGCACAGGTGGTGTTTCCATGGAATACCAGTCGCATCATATACCTTTTTACAGAGCGAAATTGTCAAGTTATCCATTTCAATTTCGAACATGTTTTGGTCCACTTGCAGAGTTGGAATCAACTGCAGAAGATGATCACGCGATCCCTCGTGTGCGGCTGCAGAGCGTGTGGCCGTTCCCGTAACTCTTTCTTGAGCGGAGGTCCATCCGCCATGATCGTGGCACCCATACCCGCCCTCCAGACTCCCCCCAATCTCCAGGAGTGCCGATGCCAATTCGTTCCCACCGCAGATCGGCGATTTGATCGCACGGCTCGGCTCGGAGTTGCGCACCTTTCTAGAACCTGACTTTTCGCAGCTTGCCTCCCTACCATCGGTCGGTTCACCGCGAATTGGGAACATGGCTGCCCCCCAAAAGCTTGGAATATCATCACAGGCCTCTGGAAGTGGGCCCTTCATATCCAGCTGGGTTGACATGTGGGGGTGGGCTGGAATGTTTATTAATTGTGTAGTGACAGGTGATCTGGGCTTGTCCACCATATAGATAATTGAATTCGCGGCTGGTCGCCTGCGCACAAAATTTCGGACTACTCCGTGACTCAGAGTCCACATAAACTGGCCAGAACTCTGTAGCTTATCCAGCTCTGCTTGCATGCCCTTACCCTTTTTACCCTTGTCCTTCTGCTTACTCCGCCGCCCCCCCCTCACGATCCCACAGCCGCCCGCCTTAAAGGACTTAGATCTGGAGGCTACCCTAGAGGGAGAGCTGGTAGCCCATGCATACGGGATCGTTCGGACTGGAATAAGCGCCTTCAGCATCTTGGGGCCCGATTGTTCAGTGTGGAACGCTGCCACAATGAATTCCAAAACGGAAGCCTTAAATGCAGCTCCGGGATATACAGCGCCCCCTAACTAAGACACTAGCCACATAGAGTAATGAATAGAACACATCTTTAAACAGCAGGATTGCATACCGAGCCTCTGGCAAGCCCAGCGAATTACTCAAGCACATGTCACGTGACTGAAACAGGATGCATGGGTGTTATTTTTGGCTCGCTGGCCAGCCGTTAAACTTCCCCTGCTGACTAGCTACACCACATATAGGTTAATGGTATCAGTAGTCCTCCAAGCCAGTAGGTTCTTCGATTAATGGCATCGAGCGACATATTCACCAGCACAGTCAGGCAGCTGACACAGGATCTGCACGCCCTAGCTTCGGAATCTAAGCGACGTAATTCGGAAGTGAAACATGCAAGCGATCGCTCGTTACAGATATTGCGGATAGTCCATAGTTTTGAAGAACTAGAACGACACCCAGACTTTATTCTTCCGTTCGTCCTCTCATGTAAGTCAGGAAATGCGAAGTTTACTTCGCTGTCAATGCAGAGTCTGCAGCGTCTGGCTATCCACCAGTCGATTCCACGGGAGCAGATAGAACATGTACTCGAAGCACTGATTGATTCCACACAGCTGGCCGTTGAGATTCAGCTAAAAGTTTTGCAGATTATCCCCATTTTCTTCAAGACATATGGTAAGCACATAATAGGGCCACTTTGCGCGAAGATGTTGCGGTGCTGCACTACGCTGTTACTAACACCGAGCAAGGCTCAAGTTGTTGTGGGGACCGCCAGCGCTACCTTGAAACAACTCATTAATGATGTATTTGGGAGGCTGAAATACCCTGATGCAGATGCAGAGCTGTACGATGTGCTTATCAGTAACAATGAAACCATAAAGGTTAACAGTTACCGATACGATGCGAATTTACTCTTCACGGACCTCTGCTCTATTTATGGCTCCCGAAGCCAGCAGAATACATTGCTGGATAGCAATTGCATAAATGAGGAGTATGGATTAGAGCTCCTAGAACTGGTTTTATTGAACTATGAATTATTATTTTTGACACACCGAGATCTGTTATTTCTGTTGCGAACAAAGGCGGTGCCGCTGCTATTGAGGTACATTTCCTCATCCAAAAATTTTGCAATTGTGGTTCGTAGCGCCAGATGTATTACACTTCTCATAAAGGTTCAGTATTTGACATTGCTGGAATTGGAATTGGAAGTTATTTTATCATTATTAATCCACACTCTGTCTCCTAAATCTGACACTTTATTGTGGAGGAAGGCATTAATTCTAGAGGTATTTTTGAACGTGATCCAGGACAATACTATTTTGCTCGAGGTTTTCAAGGCTTATGATGTTCATGAGAGCAGGAAGGACGTTGTTTTTGTCTTGTTAGAGACAATGACCGAAAACTTTGAGTCGAACTCACTCTCTGAACTGCTCAATGTTTCTGAATTTTTGCCCAGTGGTGAGCAGGCATTATTATTAAATGAGACTGCTGTATCCAAGAACAAGCTGATGGACCTTCTTGATAAAGCCTCTGCCCCATCGACAGATGGTACTTATATTGTCTTCCTACTAATAGCAATCTCCAATGGTATTTCCAATTCTATCGGCTCAAAAGCTGTAGCAGCCTCTCATGATGGAGACGAAAAGATTTTGGAGGAGCTTTGCGACATGTATACGAAGATCTTCGACAGCATCTTCAAAATTCAAAAGAAAATATTATATGCTGGAGCTTTAGACAATCAGTTGTTCCATAGTGTGCTTCGAGCCTTTCAAAAACTTGCCCACGCAGCAGGGATCCTTTCACTTTCCTCTGAGTTAAGTCAATGTCTGCGTGTTTTTTGCTTAGCTACCATCGAAACTACAGCAGAAGAAGAAGTGCCCTTAGAAAGCGTTCAATCCCCAAATGCGACTGGTATGTTGAATGCTATCAGTGATACTCTTCGTGGTGTCCCTACTACTCCACCAAGTCCGAAAGAGGAGGCAAAGTCAAGCTATAGATCACTCCATCAAAGAAACCTAAGCGTCTTTAGGGCGTTGCTTTCCCTGTCCATTTCACTAGGCCCCACTTTAACTGGAGAACATTGGGAATACATTTTGGAGGCATGGCAATGGACTGTATATTCCATTTCGGGCCCGTCACATGACCTTCATAACACCCCCCATAGTACGTCTTCCCCTGCCATTCCGAAGCTGATTAAGAATGATACCTTGGCTGTTGAAGCTAGCATCAATAAACTATTTGAAAGTACAAGAACATATTCTTATGAGAGCTTTGAAAGATTCTTACTGTGTTTGGTGGAAGGTGCTGCGCGATTACCTCAAGATCCTGAATGCAATAAAGCTACAGGTGCCCGCAGAGTAGATGTTCAAGGTAACGTCATGGATTTTCATCATCATAAAGTATTTTATATTGATCGCATCAGTGATCTCGTGAAGTTTAATATCTCGAGGTTTACAGACCCGGAAGGTAAAAATATATGGAATAAGTTATCTGATTTCTTAATTTCCCAAGCTACGGTGCATTCATCGACCGATGAGGATTTGCGCCTTTATGTGACTCAAGTGTTTATGGAGATTATTACTAAAGTAGCCACAGATGCGGAAAACCTACAGCAGCAATACGATTCTAAGTTTGATATTATTGGCGATAGACTGCTAGAGGCACTCATGAAATTAAATAATGCTGTTTTGGGCTTTGTAAACTCGTCGGTTCATATGTCAGTTTCAATAAACGTAGACTTCGACATATTATTCCACATTTTGAGGACATTGAAAGATCTAGTTGATAACTTTGGCGAAAGTTTACAAGATTCATGGACAACCGTCTTAAAGATTCTGATGCCTCAATTTGGAATTATCAAACGCTCTTATGAAAATGACAGCGAGCGAGGTATGGATGGTGGCAATTTAACAGAGGCTATCCAACAGAAGCACCGTGACCTCGTTCATATCTCTTTCAAAGTGTTCAAGCTGATATCCGATAATTTCTTGGAAACACTCCCATATCCTGTCATAAAAGATGTGATTGATACTTTATTCGAATTTGTACAGCAGGACACTGATTTGAATATATCATTTTCATCAATTAGCCAGTTTTGGATATTAGGCGACTATATGAGGACAATGGTTACTCTACCCCGAGACACCGGGGTAACAACAGACGGCATAATACAGGTGCCAACACCAGGAAAACTACCGTCCAATAATACTGAAGGGCGTGATATTTCTGATGCACTTTGGATATACCTTCTAAAGACCCTTGTGAAGTGTACTAATGATAGCCGTTTAGAAATTAAAAAAGGAGCTATCCAAACGTTTTTTAGGATTGTTGATTCTTATTCATCATCATTTCCATCATGGGAGTTGGTATCCGAGGAAGTTGTGGAGCCTCTGTTATCATCAGCTCCCAATCCACGGGAATATATTGAATATGCTGATTTCTTTTCTATAACTCTGCAGGGCTTGGTTCACCTTTATCCTATATATTTTGCGGATTTTAGGAATAAGCCTTGGGATAAGGAATGGTCCTGGTTGTTCTCTTTCATTCAAAGGCTGCAGTCAAGTCAATCTTTTGAAGCCCGTTTCATTGCATCTCATAATCTTGGGGAATTGATGTCTCTCATTAAGGATATCAATGACGTTCCAAAGGGTATAGTTACCTCTTGTTACGAAATATGGTCAAGTTACAATGTGCTTTACACAGAACTCCTGCCTTCAAGTGATAAGAAGAATAATATTAGTTGCCTTGAGGAAGTGATCCGCTCTTTTATACCACTCTACAGATTACTGGACAAATTCGAACTACTAACTCTACGAACAGTTGAGGATTGCCTTGCTATCTTCAACACAGCCTTCAGATATCCTTTACTTCCAGAACACGTTTCGGATAAGAAAAAACTATCAATTTTACAATCTGAAACTCTCAAGGCATTAAAACAATTTCCAATGAACCAAGATCATGCTATTGAACTAGTGATATGGTATCAGTTGAGCTCTGTCATGGTACTGCCTTTCGACACTAGAAAAAGAATTGAGCAAAAGTTAGCGGGTAAGCTGGATGGTGTATCAAGAAACAGAATACCAACATTTGAGGCTGTTAGCTATCATGCTAGCATGATGCTTTTGGAACGTATAAACGCATGCAATAGTTTTGACGACCAGTTCATGAATCAGAAATATCTGACAAAAACACTCAAAAACTTCTATGAACCGATTAAGTATAAGTCTATGATTGAATTGGCATCAGAGGATAGCTTACCATTATGGGTTGTATCCTCCAGATGTTTCAATCATATTTTTGCTTCCCTTTTTTGCCATCTAAAAAAGTACGAAGATAATAAGCAAAATGACTGGTGCGGTGACTTACTGGAAATATATGTCAAGGTTCTTGTAGCCCCTCTCCAACGCATGGACCAGGTTGCTGACATTGCTACCGAAGCGCATGATATCTCCGAATATAAGAAACATAGGGATCTTTTGCTGAAATATATCAATTTAATGGCGATAGATGTGAATCACATCCAGCCTTACGTTTCGTCGCTTTGGAATAATTCCTTTTACTACGACTTTGATGCAATTGAAGATCATATAATAAATGGGAGTACAAATCTGCAGGAAATTACGGATAAATTAGTTGCCTTCGATTTCTCGAACGTCATTGGTTCCACGGAGGAACCTGCATTGCTTTCCAAATGCAATTTAACGACTATTTGTCTCGAAGATTTGATACAGTTTTGCAATAATATGGAGCCCGGCTCCAAAAAATTACGGTCAATAGCGGTACCATTTCTGATTTCTCGGGTGGCCTTCGTGCTACGCCGATATATTACCGATGAATCATTGCTAAACAGGGCGCCATTATCTAAAGTTAAAAGACTCGAACTTGTAAAGGTATTGAATGGGCTGCACGATATTCTAGATCTTCGAATAGGACATGTTGATGAAGAAGTAGAGAATCTACGTGTACTTTATCCATTATTACTCAACACAATACCGTTATCTCATAAGGTCGGTGGGTTACAGGACCTATTACAAAAACTTTCTTTGAGATTTAACGTCTTATACACATAACTTCATCGTATGCAGACCAAACTGTTGCTTGTTATAGAACCGGCTTATTATCAAAGATTTACGACTTGATTTAATTTTAAGATGCGCAGTGTGATCTGCTGAAAATGTGCATTAAAAGGATCCGTTCTGCGAGGTGTACAAAGAAAGGAAAGTTAGGGAGTGACAGGTAATGTGCTAATCTTGATTAAATTTTGCGTACGAAAAAAAAAAAAAAAAACAGTTTAGTTGTTCATATCTATCCTGATCTCACAAATATTAATTTTATCCATGAAATTAACTTACTTTTTCCACTTTAGTAGGTTTGCCAGCTCCTCTGGCTCGCAGCTCGTTTCAAAGAAAGAATGGTGTAACAATTCCTCAGTAGAAGCTCTGTATCTGACATCAACGCAAAGACAAACACTTAGGAAACGCTTTATTTCCAAGGACAAGAGTTCTGGATGTTTCAACTTGGGTGTACCATTTGTCGCAATTAAATACAATGCTTTTAATGGCTCTTCATTCAAGTACGGAGGCTCACCTTCTAGCATCTCAATTGTCATGATTCCTAAGGACCAAACATCAACCTTCTCATCATATTCCCGCTGTTTGACAACCTCAGGTGCCATCCAGTAAGGAGTACCTACCATTGTTGCTCTCTTGCTTCTCTTATCAGTTAACTTAGCACAAAAGCCGAAATCGGTGATTTTAACGCGACCATGTGTATCTAGAAGCACGTTATCCGACTTGATATCCCTATGAATGATATGTTTGTCATGTAGAAACTTTAAACCCTGACACGTCTCGCGGACAATGTATGCAATTTGAGGCTCAGTCATTGGAGACTCAGAGGCATCACTGCCAATGGAGTTTTCAATAACATCCGTCAAAGACCCGCCTTCCATGTATTCCATGACAACCCACAAATCGTCCTCTGTTTTCAAATATGCTTCCAAAAAGTTGACGATATTCTTATGTTGCGAATCTTTCATAACCAAAATTTCATTAACTATCAATTCCTTACGTGGTTGTTTAGAAAGAATCATCTGTTTGATCGCCACCTTGTCACCGATGTTATCATTCAACTCATGCTGACTTACACCAGAATTCTCATCATATGGGGGTATTTTTAATCTCTGCGCCAAATAAACAGACCCACTTGCACCTTGACCGGCTTTTTCAATCATTTGAAAAAATGGGCTGGGATCTGTGTTGAAGGTCACAGCCGCCAGCCTAGTCATAATCTCAGCATTGGACATAGTTGGCCTTCCAGCCTTCTTCTTCTTGGCAACTGCCGTCGGATGCCCAGGGGCCCCTTCTGGCTTCTTCGAATCTGGGCCCAATTGACCGCTGGCAGCAGCCGGCGGACCATGCTGCTGTTTCATAGCGTTTGGACCACCAGGACGGGTATCTGGCGCGTGAGGACCTGGCTGAGCGGGCCTACCTGGCGCCACGCGTTGCGGCTGTAACCTCAATGGCGGAGCAACGGGGCCGACCGAAGATGGCGGCGCAACAGGCTTCGCAGGAAGCTGTTTCTGCATAAGCGAAGTTTCTGAAAGGTTGTTCAACAACCTTTCAGTTGGGGACTCCTTAGTAGCAACCGAAGATACGGAGTTTCCCAAGGGAGCAGTCGGTCCCTCCTCATCACGGTGCAAAGGAGGTAGTGACTTTGGAGGACCACTCTGCGTTGGCGATTGCTGCTTGCCATGCTGCGTATTTTGATGGTGCACACTTGGCGAAGTTGTGACGCCGACATTTGGGCCTCCTTTAGCGGAAGGGATCGCAGACCCCGAAGTAACCACGGGTTTTGGAGGCGTGGGCGCCTTCCTCTGGGGTATCATTTCGCCGCCCGAATATGGGGGCGTAGAGGCTATTTGCTGCATAGAGGCCTGCGAGCTGTTAGACGACAGAGTCAACATCGGCGGACGGCCAGGTGCACCAGCAGCCTGAGCCGCGGCCTGAGCCGTAGGTGTTGCGGTCCCGTTATTATACTCCTGGTAGAATTGCAGGACCTGAATAACAGCGGCAGAATTGTTGTTCCAATCCTCGCCAGTGATCCGCGAATGCTTCAGCAGCTTCTCCCAGTTGAACGGCATGCCTACAAAGGAACCGGTCTCCGGATCAAAACCCACGTGCACTTTGTGGGTGAAATTGGTGGGGGATGAGACACCACTGAGCAGAGGACATTTGGAAAAGATCGAGTCCAGCCAGGTGTGCAGGTCCAGCTCGGTCTTCGTCGCAATGAAGACCGACTTCTTGGACGAGTCGCCGCCCGCGCCGGCCGCGGGCGCGCCCGACCGGTCGCTGCTCCGAACAACCTCAAAGCAGTTCTGTTTCAACTGGTTCCGCGATACGCTGACGATCGACGTCAGCGGAATCTGCACCACCGCGTCCTCGCGCCCCGAGTCGCCCTTGTACAGCGAAAGGTAGTTGTCGTTCAGCACCATGTAGCGCTTCTGCCAAAGAAACGACAGCAGCCCGTCGTCCTTGTACGACACCCACCCCGACTTCTTGCGCTGCACAGCCCGCATCTTGCCTCCGCTCTTCGCTCCGAGGTCCATTTGGCTCATATAGTTCACCAAGGGCTTCGTCTGGTTGTACGCCACAGGCGGCGGTTTGGGCGCCGGCCCAATATCCTGGAAGTCCGACTCGGACAGCTCTCTCGCAGCGGCCGACAGCGACATCTAATTCTCTAGCAAGTCTCTAGCAACCTGTTTACTGTGCGTCCGATGAAAAGATCTGACGACAGATCAGCACTTATAATTTTCACTAACCTCAATGAGAACCCGTAGTCCCAAGCAAGCGTCCCACCTTCCGACGTTATTCCGGTTCTTTAGCTCTTCGCCTGGTATCTAACAGTCGAGAACTAGCGCTCCAAGTACTGTCAGGCTCTGTGGTTTTGCGGTCGTGAGCAATCTCAGACAGCAGTAGGCAGCAATACAAAAACTTTTCGCGATGTGAGCCGATTTGCCCTTCGCCAGATCCGCGAGCCTCAGCACGTGATGATCATTTGGAGAGCCGCGCACAGCTGCTTCAGGACGAGCACGATGCCCTGGGCCATGAGGGCCACCAGGAGGTATTCGGACGGCGCGGCGGAGATGCGCGGGTGGTTGGAGCAGCTACACTGGTCTCAGATTCCGAAACAACTGTATCGGGCGCAGTACGCGCGGTCCAGTGGCCCCGGCGGCCAGAACGTCAACAAGGTCAGCACGAAGTGCACGCTGACGGTTGAGGGGTTCTCGAAGTGCGCGTGGTTTCCGGCGCTAGTGCGGGAGCAGGCGGTGCGGCGGCTGCGGTATTACGCGCGGGCGCAGGATGCAGTGGTGGTGCAGTGCGACCAGTGGCGATCGCGCGAGCGCAACCGCGAGGAGTGTCTGCGGCGGCTAGTGCGCGAGTTGAAGGCGGTGGTGCATGTGGCTGCGGCGCCGGACCCAGTGGCCGAGGCACGGCACGCACGGCTGCACGCGGCGGCAGACCGGCATCGCCTGCACGGTAAACGGCGGCAGGGCGAACGTAAGCGGCTGCGTGGGCGCGTGGAATACTAGCTTATACTGCGGGTCACGTGGACGGAGTAGTCTATCAATATACGGTCGTGCATAGGTACGTATCACATAGTCTGGCCCTTGCTGAGCCAGTAGTTGCGTTTGGCGGCCTTGTCGAGCTTCGGCGTGTCTGTGGGGCTGGCGGGGGCGGGGAGGTAGTCGTCGGTGTCATCGAGCCCCATGAGCTTGTCGACGGGCTGGGCGGGTACGTAGTCGTCGGCAGGGTCGTCGAGCACGACGACGTTGTCGGCGGGGGCGGGGGCGGGGGCGGGGACGCGGGCGCGCTTGGGGGGCGGCTGGAGCTCGTAGTCGTCGTCGTCTGAGATGTTGATGAATTCCGCGGTGTCGCGGTGCACTATGCGGCCGCGGCGCTGATGAAACTCCTCGTTTTCCTGGATGGCCTTGTTGACGATAAGCGCGCGCTCGTCCTTGAAGTCGCGCTTGGCACCGCGGTACTTAATGACGTTGCCGAGTATGCTCTTGCCAACGCGGTGCTTGAAGGTAGCTGCGTCGAGCTCGAAGCACCTATTGGTGAGCAGCTCGAAGGCGCCGGCGAAGGCCTTCTTGATGTCTCGAATGTTGAAGGAGCCCCGGCTGATGTTGTTGGCTGGATCGCCGGGATCCTGTATGACCAGATTGAAGGTGCCGCGGAGGTTGCGCGTCAGCTCAGGGTATTCTTTCTTGTTGATATAGCTGGCGTCCCCCTCGCTGACGGCGATGCCGACATCGTCGTAGCCAAAGTTCTTGCCATAGAGCTCGAAAAAGTCGATCAGAAGCACTCCCAGGTTCTGCAAAGGCTCTATGTCACGGCATATTATGCGCGGATGTAGTTTCAAAAAAGAGTATGCAAGGCAAATGATGCTGAAACCACCTAGACCACCGATATGCACGTCGTTCAGGCGCCGTGCATGCAGAAATTGCTTCACGATGAGCACGAGCTCGCGCAGACCGGGCGTATCGTGGAGCCAGCCGCGAATTATCTTGGCGGCTTCTACACCGTTGGTCCGCTCGAATGACAGATCGATGTGTATCTGAGAGGCGGGCTCCACGAATTTGATGATTGGCACGCGGGCTTTCGCAATGACGGAGACCTGCGTGGCAAGCCCGTTTCGCTTGAGGTACGATGCTAGCGAGTATAATGCATTCTTGTTATCCTTGTCGCCCGACTTACTGTTGACGACGCAGTCGATGTCCGAGCCTGGCAGATAGAGGTCCGTAGCGTACGAACCAAAGCAGTGCAGATTTGCATCGGGCCAGAAGTCCTGCACTGCATCGCGGATCCGCTTCAGCGCGTCATTTCGCAGCTGAATCTCCGTCTTATTGGGCGATATATACGAGACAAAGTCTTTGATCTCCAGTGTCAACCAGTCTGCGATCTCCCGCTGGCGGGAGTGGTCATGGTTCTGTATCCACGGGTAATCCGCGTTAGTAGGCAGAGGCTCCGAGGACTCGTCCTCCGCATCCTCCACCGCGTAATCCGCGTCGCCGTTCTCTTCACCGGACGCCACCTCTTCCTCACTATCGCTGAACCCGATAAAGTCCTGGTTGTCGTCGAGCGCGTTTGCTGCTGCATTTACCCCTTCGGCACCAGTGACGTTTGCTGTCTCTTCTGCATGCACCCCCTTCGTCTCTGTAGTCATCGCCGTATCTTCCTCTTCGTCGAGCAGTATCACCTCTTTCTCATCTGCCTCTGCCACGGCAAGTGTTTCATACTTGTTCTCGTGCTCCGCACTATCATTGAACACTGCAAAGTTCTTTTGCACTTTCGATAGTGATGATTTCCGCATTTTCTTGACCCGCGAACTGTTTGATTTTGGTCGCGAGCTACCTTTGGATAAATTACGTTCCTTATCCGACTTCTGTGCTCCTCTGCTTCTGTTAGAACGTTCACGAGCTATGTTGCCCGAACGCCCACTGCGATTGCCTGCTACGGAGGCCGTCATCATCTAATTCTCGATGCAGTCAGGTGGTGATGATGTATGTGATAAGGCCTCTGATGAAAGGAAAATTTTATAAGCGTAGGAAATGATAGCAACGGTCGCCGGCCATGCGATGAGATGATGTACTAAGAGCGCAAGCCGTATCTCCCAAGTGCGCGAGCGGCATTGGATTGCATCACCGCAATAGTTCTGAGGGCGAACGTGTTGAAGATAGTAGTATACCTTGATAATCTATACAACTGGCGCGAATACAGTATACAGGGGTCATAAGAGGGCGTAAATGTAAAGGGTTACAAGGACGGCGAGAGGAAACGTAGGCATTTAGCAAGCTAAGCAGAAGCGGCGCGCATAGCATCCACCTCCTTGCGCAGATTACATCTGCCGGATAGTATATCGCCCACCTTGGTGAACTCAGACCAGTGGATGTCGTGGCCCTTTCTAAGCTCAACGTCGGTCTCATTCTGCCACAAGTCGTTGACCGGTTTGAACGAGACAGTCGAGCCGTTGACACAGATGACGGCCGCAGACGCATCGTTGTTGGGCAACATAGGTGTCTTGACACCCTTCACGTAGCGGAAGCCGAGTTGGCGGTCGTCGTGGGAGGCTGCCTGCTTTGCCTTCTCGTTCCAGCTCTCGAGGAACTTGACCGACTTCACGGCAAAACGGCATGCAGCAACCCTGTCTTTGGAAGATGGCACGCCACCCTGCTGAACATGCCCTGGGACCGCGGTTCTGACACCGAAGCGGCCATTCGACTGTTCAGCAATAATGTCTGCGATCAGCTCTGTGGTGTATATCGAAGATGCCTGTTCGTTTCTAATCAGCAGCTTACCATTGCGGTTCTCGCCCTGATCGTGACGGAAGTTTTCCTTCAATAGGGCCAAGTCCTCTTGAATCGAATGGAGATCTATCTTCTTCTCAGGCGTGTAGACGGAGACAGCGCCGGTCACCAGCCCTGTGAACGATGCCACATAGCCCGAGTGACCGCCCTGTACCTCGACCACAAACACACGTCTTCTAGTAGCAGAAGCGGATTGTTTGATGGCATCTGTGTAGTTCACAAGGGCGTTCAAACAAGTGTCGGTACCGAGCGAGTACTCGGTTCCAGGAACGTTGTTGGAAACGGTCGATGGAATCATCACCATTGGGATGTTGAACACAGGGTATTGCGATCTAGCGGAGTATAGTTGCTGCAAAGACTTGAACCCTTCGAAGCCACCGATAATGATCAACCCGTCAAATTCGTTCTTTTGGAAGTGGTAAGCCACAGCACCCATGTCATCAGCTGCGGCACATCTGTTGGTACCTATTTCGGAGCCACCCAAGTTGTGCCAGTCCTCCACATCGATCCAGGAAAGCTCCCTGACTTCCCCGGTTTGGATCAGGCCAGAAAACCCGTTGATGATGGCAAATGGCTTATGTCCGTTGGCTAGACAGTAGAGAGAAGCTGCACGGGTAGCGGCGTTCAAAGCGGCGGATGGCGCTCCAACATGCACAATGGCCACACGTAGAGGGCCGCTCTCTGGCACCGCGGTGGAATCCTTGATAGTCGTCGAGATGAAGCTCTCGTAAAGTTCTATAAATTCAGTGTCACGCAATGAAATGGCTTTATCAAAGTCCTTTTCCTGGATGGCTGCTGCAACCTGCTTTGTTAGCTTCACAGATTCCATCAACGGTATTCTGATGATCTTTTCCTCCAAGATACCAATCAAGGGGGACGGAGTATCTGGAGTCATCTCCAAAACGGCCTTCACTGCGTCAACACCCTGCATGGTGGCAAGCCATCTGTCGTGTGCAACAGCGGTACCACCTCTCTGGACGTGCCCGAGAGTGGTGATTCTCGTGTCCAGACCGAGCTCCACGAGAGCGGTCTTTACCTGCTCGGCAGTGATCGGGTTCAGCTCTGTGTCCAAAGCACCTTCCGCAACAATGACAGTGATGTTACGGCGTCCCTTTGCTTTATGCCTTCTGCAGACTTCCTTCATTTCGTCCTGCCACTTATTCTGCGGAGCAGCTCTTTCTGGGATAAATATATAATCCGCTGCTGTCGCTATGCCTGCCATGAGCGCTAGCCAACCACAGTGCCTGCCCATTACCTCGACCACGAACGCACGAGAGTGGGACTTTGCGGTGGCATCGATATAGTCCACCATCTCGCAAATACGTTCCAGCGCAGAATAAGCACCAATCGTGGAGTCTGTCCCAGACATGTCATTGTCAATCGATCCAACCAAGCCAACAATGGTCAAGTTACGGTACGGATGCACCTGCTGTGCGGTGAACCGGCCGTCGGAGACAAGCTCCTCGACAAGCGAGGGCCACTCCGACCGGAAGAGGTCGGCGCCCGTCAGCGAGCCATCGCCACCACAGACGACCAATGCATCGATGCCCTGCTCAATCAAGTTTGCAGCGGCCTGCTTCCGGCCCTTGCGTTCACGGAACTCCATGCAGCGCGCAGTGCCGATGAGCGTACCACCCTCGCTCAACCAGCCCCGGACGTCGGACCATTGCATGTGCTTCAGATACTCGCCTCCCTTCAACAGACCCTCGTACCCCTCGTAGACCGCAAACACGTCGCAGCCGTAGTATATACCGGCTCTGACAACGGCGCGCACCGCAGCGTTCATCCCAGGAGAGTCGCCACCGGAGGTCATGACTGCCAGCTTCTTCTTGGGCTTGCTGTCGGGCGCCCCTGGCGTCTCGCGCAGACTGCGCATCAGCGCAGCGGCCGTTTCGCGGCCCTGCGCCAAGCGGTGCGTCTCGCCGCTACCCGACAGGAAGAAATCGGCCCCCACGGCCTGCTCGCCGAGCACCGCGTCGTGCAGGTGCGGCGTGTCTGTCAGCGCTATCTCGTTACCGAGTGGGTCCCGGATGCGGAACTCGTGCTCCGATACCTCCTCGCGGTCAGGGAACGCGGCGGCCGCCTCCGCAAAGGAACCGCTGTAGTAGCTCACGCGCAGCGCGCCGCAGTCCGCCGCCGCCACCTCGTTCACCAGGCGCACCTTGATCATCGCCCCGTCCGACTGCAGCTTCCGCTCCGCCTCCTGCTGCGGCACCCGGCACCCGCTGCTGTCCACCTCCGACAGCTTGAACGACATCAGCCACGTCTCGTGCCGGGACGACTGGCTCGTGCCCGACAGCAGCATCTCATCGCCGTGGTTCTTGAACTTGTCATACAGCTTCACCGTTGCAAAGCTCAACCGCTTGTAGAACTGCACTGTCGCCTTGTACAGCCGCTCATCGGTGGTCGCTAGAGATCGGAACGCAACGCCATACGCTGTTTCGACCGACATACTATATTGCCTACTCTACGCTGTGTTTCTGGTGGGCGTTGTGCCCAGAGACCTCTGAAAATATATACCCTTCCCTCGAGGAAGTCGAAAGCTTACCAGCTGGGGCGCCTGTCTTTCGTCAGCCAGGGCCATGCGCGAAGGTCACAAGGTGCGCTGCCCCTCGATCGAGGCGGGCTGCCCGCTGATACAGTGCCAAACAGGATGCCAGATATGTTACCCGCACAGGGACAATTACGTAGCCGAGAGGGGCAGGCGGTCACGTGCGCATAAGCGATTACGTACGGTATGCAATGAGCCGTGGGCGGCTATATATCGATGAGATTTTGGTTGAGGTAGCCAAGCTGCTGCTGCTGGAGCTGCTGCTGCTGGAGCTGCTGTTGCTGGAACTGCTGTTGCTGGAACTGCTGTTGCTGGAGCTGCTGCTGCTGGATCTGCTGCTGCTGGAGCTGCTGTTGCTGTTGCTGCTGCTGGTGGAGCTCCGGTTGCGTATAGGAGTACCTCATCTGCGCGGGGTTGTAGGCGGCAAACGGGTTGGTGGCCGGCGCGGCGGTCGCGAACGGGTTCGTGGGCTGGGCGACCAACAGCGGCATGGGCGCGGTGTGCTGCGGGAGCAGCGGGGCGTGCTGCGCCGAGACGCCGCTTGCTACGGGCTGGAAGGCCGGAGCCTGCGTGAGAAAGGGGTTGTTGGTCTGCTGGGGCTGCAGCTGGGGCTGTGCGAAGGCGCCCGCGTCAAAGAAGGGATTGTAGCCCGTGACCGCGGCCGCGACCGCGGGCGGCGCGGCGGGCGGCGCGGCAGTCAGCTGCTGGACTAGCGGCGACGTCAGGTGCAGCTGCTCCTGCAGCAGGCGCTTCTGCTCGCGCACAAGCTCCAGCTGCTTCTGTGTCTCCGTGTACGCGTTGCTGCTCTCCGGCGGCGCCTTCGGGCCGCCGGCCTCGCCCTCGCGCAGGTGGTCCTCCAGCGAGCGGATCAGCTTCGTGGTGATGTGTTTGATCACCGGGATCTGCAGCCCAACCGCCTTGCCCATCTTCAGGTACTTGACCACGTTCTCTGTCAGCTGCACGAAGCGCTTGTACAGGTCGAGCGTGCGCTGCGCGTCCGCGCGCTGCAGCTCGAAGAACGACTCCAGCAGCGTGATGATGCCCTCGTTCAGCGCGTTGTACAGGGCCAGGATGTCCAGCACCAGCAGCTGGAACGCGGCCATCAGCATCCCGTTGTTCAGGTCGTGCTGCGAGTACTTGTTACGCAGCAGCGCCGTGATCTGCGTCTCCAGCGACTCCACGTGCTGCAGCACCACCGTGCTGCGCCCCAGCTCCTTCAGCCGCGCCGCGCCGTCGCGCACGTAGTCGCACTCCAAGCGCCCGTACTCCGCCGCCCGCGTCCGCAGGTAGTCCACGTACCGCCGCACCAGGTGCACGCCCGAGTGCGCCGCCGCCCCGCCCTGCAGCAGCCCGCGCAGCTCGAAGAAGTCCCGCCGCGCGGCCAGGTATGCCAGCGTCACGTGCTTCGCGCCCTCCCGCATCATCACGTGCACCACCACCAGCGCCTTATACACCACCGTGAACGCCGAGTCACCCACCCGCACCTGCAACGCCCGCATGATCTCCTCCAGCACCGCCGGCGTCTCCATCCCCGCCAGAATCGTCTTCAAGTACTTCTGCTTCGGCGCCGCCATCTTGATCTTGGTCGCCTTCTTGACCACGGCCTGGAACGCTCCCATGGTCCTATCTACCTATACCGCTCGCCTGGCTGCGGGCTCGCAGCTGAGCCCGTCGCCTGGCCATATATTAAGCCTACTTTTTGCCGACCCCTATTTGCGCGTGGCTGCCGGGCTCAGCGCCGCCCGGGTAACCGGCAGTTGAGGCACACCTCTGTGCACGTGCGGCACACGCTGCACGCGCGCTGCGCGCAGCGCGTGCAGAGTTCCGCGCCCGCGCGCCCGCAGTAGTAGCATGCCTCGCTGGCCGGCCGCGCCGCGGGCGCGCCTCCCGCCCGCGCCCCGGCCATCAGTGCTGCCAGCGCGCCCCCGCGCCGCAGCCGCTGCACGCGCTTGGCGCCGCGCGCGTCGTCGCCGTCCCTGCTGCGTTTGCCGTCCATTGCTGCCCCGCCCGCGCGTGTGCGCGCCCGGGCCCCTATATATGGAAATGGCGTCACAGGGATTACCCGGCCAAGATCAGTGAAACCGCCGTCGTCGGCGAGCGAATGCTGTATAAAGCACGGCAAGGAGGCCCATGCTGGCACACGCAGCAGAGGCGCCAAGAGCACAGTGGCAGACAGGCACGTCAGGATGTCGACAGCAGCAGCAGGTAGAGCGTTTAGACGGTTCTGGCAGAGCGAGACGGGCCCGCGCACGGTGCACTTCTGGGCGCCGACGCTGAAGTGGGGCCTGGTGGTGGCGGGGATTTCCGACATGCAGCGGCCGGTGGAGCGGGTGTCCGGGACGCAGAACCTGTCCTTGATGGCGACGGCGGTGATCTGGACGCGGTGGTCGTTCGTGATCCGGCCGAAGAACTACCTTTTGGCGAGCGTGAACTTCTTCCTGGGGCTGACGGCGTCGTACCAGCTGGCGCGGATAGCGCGGTACCGGTTGCGCGAGGGCGACAGTGCGGGGGAGGTGCTAAGATATATAGTGAACGGGCCACGTGACCCTGCGGGGGCCGCGGCGTGATATAGACTCTAGCGCCGTTTATAGAAAATCGATAGTGTCGTACACACTCAGCTGCTGGCAGCGAGGCCGACGACCTTCTCTGCGGCGGGGTCGAGCTCGTCGAAGCCGTAGATCTTGAGGCCGGACTCCTTGATGATGCGGCGGCCCTCCTCGAGGTTGGTGCCCTGGAGGCGGGCGACAATGGGGACCTTGACGTCGAGGTTCTTGGTGGCGGCGACGAGGCCCTGCGCGACGTAGTCGCAGCGGACGATGCCGCCGAAGATGTTGACGAAGATCGCCTTGACCTTGGTGTTGGAGAGGATGAGCTTGAAGGCGGTCTCGATGGTCTCGGGCGTGGCGCCGCCGCCGCAGTCGAGGAAGTTGGCGGGGTCGCCGCCGTAGAGCTTGATGACGTCCATGGTGGCCATGGCGAGGCCGGCGCCGTTGACGAGGCAGCCGATGTTGCCCTGCAGCTTGACGAAGTTGAGGTCCGAGTTCTTGGCGACGACCTCGTCGGGGTCCTCCTGCGTGAGGTCTCTCCAGCTGTACACCTCCTGCTGGCGGAAGCTGGCGTTGTCGTCGAAGCCGAACTTGGCGTCCATGCACATGACCTTGGTGTGCTGGCCCTCGACCTCACTGAGCGGGTTGATCTCGATCTGCGTCGCGTCCTTCTCGCGGAAGATCTTGTACAGCTTCTGCACCGCGTCCGCGGCGTCGGCCTCCGCCTCCTGGCTGAAGCCCAGGCTGCGCGCGACCGCGGCCGCGGTCTCCGCGTCGAGGCCCTTCTTGACGTCCACGTAGAACTTCTTGATCGCGTCGGGGTTGCTGTGCGCGACCTCCTCGATGTTCATGCCGCCCTGGCTGGAACAGATGATCAGCGGCTTCTTCGTCTGCCGGTCCATCAGGATCGACAGGTACGCCTCGTGGCGCGCCTTGACGCGCTCCACCACGTAGACCGCGCTGACCGGCTTGCCCTTGGCGCCCGACTGCTTCGTAATCAGGCGGTTGCCCAGCATCTGCTCCGCAAGTTCCCGCGCCTCCTCCGCGCTGGAGATCATGTGCACCCCGCTCTGCAGCCCGGTGTTGAAATGGCCCTTTCCACGTCCGCCCGTCAGCGCTTGCGCCTTCACCACCAGCTCGTGGCCCAGCCCGGCGGCTGCGTCGTACGCCTGCTGCGCCGTGCTGGCGGCCTGGCCGCGCGGCGTGCCGATTCCGTACTGCCGTAGCAGCTCGGAGGACTGGTACTCGTGAATCGACAGCGCGCGCGTCTGCACCCGCACCGCCTTGTGCGCCCCGTGGGCTAGTCTACGTGATAGCATCATCGTTGCTGTTTTGGGTGATGCGCGGCTTGCCAGCGAGACCCCGCCTATTTATACGCGCCGACCACGCCCCCTGCCAGCCGCGAACTTTTATTGCCCTCCCATCCTCCACGCTGCCGACCGAAAAACTGGTGAACTTGTCCGACTCGTTCCGAAGGCCAGCTCGATCGCATCGGAAACCCAGCGGAGACCCGGGCGGACTGTAAATGTTTGGGTGCACTGCCCAGCAGGTGTGCAGCTCCGCTAAGGATGCGCTCGTGCGGGGTTAGTTAGATAGTGTGTTGGGTGCTATATGCTACAGATTGACTAATGGCCCTTCTTCTTCTGCTTTGTAATGTGGGCGCGCAGGACCTTCTGCTTGTCACGCAGGGACATTTTCTGCTTTCCCTGGACGCCGCGCTTGTGGATCATCATGACGAAGTTCTTCTTGCGCTGCTTTTCACGGTTAGTGGTGGAGCGGCCCTGCTCGCCGCGCTTCTGCTTGCGGCTGCCGAACTTGTCGCGGCCCTCGCGGCCTTCTAGGACACGTTCCATTCTCTCCTGCTTGTTCTGTTTGTACTTCACGGGGCCGACTAGGGCGTCAGAATCGACGAGGTCTTCGTTGCGGACGCCCAGCAGCTTGGCGACGCCGCGCTCGGTGCGCAGCTCCTGCAGCTTGGCAAAGTCTGCAGGCGTGAGAATGCGCGAGGCGGCGAGCTCCGGCGCGGCGGGGGCGGGGGCGGGGGCGGGGGCCGCCTCATCATCGTCGAGATCGAGATCTGAGTCGGACAGGTCGACGTCGTAGTCGCGGTCGCTCTGCACGGTGACCCACTCGCCGTCGACGTCGTCGTCGGAGGAGGCCACCTCCCAGTTGGCGTCGTCGTCGTCGGCGGCGGGGCGGTCCTGCGTGCGCTCCCACTCGGCCAGTAGCTCGAGGCCGGGGATGCCGCTGACGCCAGAGTCCGCGCCGAACTGTGGGCGGCGGGGCTGGGCGGCGGCAGCGCGCTGCTGCTGCAGCTCGATGGAGGCGAGCTTACCGCGGTCCTTGCGCTGCAGCATCTCGGGGGCGACCTCGCGGTACAGCGCGAGGAGGCCCTTTGCGGCCATGCTGACGCCCTTGGCCTTGGAGGACTTGTACTCGACGAGGTCGCGCAGCAGCGTCTCGTCGAGGGCTAGCGGCGCACGGGAGCAGATCTCGCGGATGGAGTTCAGGCCGGCGGCGCAGACCTCGGAGGAGACACCGTCAGACACGAACTCGTCTGCGATCTTGCGGACGACGACGGAGAGGTATTCGGGCGGCACGAGGTCGTGGCAGGACTGCGCAGCGGTAGCCAGGATCTTGGTCACGTCCGTCTGCTTGGGGGTGAGGTACTTGAGGAAGTACGAGTAGATGCCGAGCACGAGCAGCTTGTGGGTGCCGATCATACGCGAGGTGAGCTGCATGAGCGATATCTTCTGCTCCAGGGAGAACTTGGTGCCGCCCTTTCCAGACATGTGCTTGGAGAAGAGCTTTTCAGCGAACCCCTGGGGGTCTCTGAGCAAGTGGATGGCGCTGAAGTTCAGATATGCTTGGTCGTTTGCCGAATTGCTCTTCTTCTTGACCTGCTTGACGGCGTTCTCGAGCTTTTTGCCGCGCTTGCTGGATTTTTTGTTGATCTTCAGCTTGTGCCGCAGGGACTGCATGTCCACCACGTCGTCATCGTCGGACTTGTCCTCGAAGTTCTCCTCACGCTCGCGGTCGGCATCCAGAAAGAACAGCACGCCCGAGGCTGCGATCTTGACATCATCGTGCAGCGCTGCTTGCGTCATAATCTCGACAGCCCGCGAGTCATCCCAGATTCCGCGCCGCCACAGCTCCCTGGTGAGTCTGGTCGCCCACAGGCCCTGGCTGTCGGGCTGCTCCAGCAGGTTGAAACAGATGGCCTGTGTTGATCTATTCAGTTTCTGGTTCTTGCTGCCCGTGTTGCAGTTCTTCAGGAGGGAGACGACGTTGCCGTACACGGTCTTCCGGAGAGCCTTAGCGTGCGAATTGAGCCCGATGTTGCTACCCTGCGTAGACGAGTAGGCAACAAGCAGAGGGAACAACGTCTGAATCAGCATGTCAGGCGTAATAACATCTTTATTACGCAACATTGTCAGCGATGCGATGATCTTCTCCTTCACTTGAAACGGCAGTGCGCGGTGGTGTTCCAGTAGCAGCTGCTTCAGCTCGGCCGGGAACCCGGCCGTCTCCTTCGGGTAGCAACTGCACACCTGAGAGACAAACCCAATCAGCTCTGCAAACTCCCCCACAGACTCGTCGTCCGCAAACGAACCGCTGCCACCTGCCGAGGAAGCATCCTGGGTTGTGGAGTTCATCATGAAGATATCTCTCAGCGATTCATAATGCGAGTATTGCTGGAGGAATTCCTCACGGTACGATTCTGGATCCCGCTTCACAAGGTTCTGCAGGAGAATGACATTTGTCGGCAATATAGCAGCTCTACTCTTCTTCACCATCTTAATCCGTAGCCGTGATGAATCCACTAGCTGTTTGTAGATAAAGCTGAAGCCGTTAGTAGATAGCTCATCTCAACTCATCTCTGATTCTGTCGGACTGCATTTTTTTCACTTTTCAACCCACCGGCGTGGCAAAAAAGAAATAGCAGGAACCCCGTCCCCACAATACTTAACCCTGCTATATGCGTACATAGTTTAGGTCTGCAATTATCTATAGCTCTACACCATGAAGACCGGCATTACAAGTGACTAGCCACCAAACAGGCCGTCTATGGCGTCGTAGTTAATCTTCTTAGAGAAGCTTGTCTTTTGTAACATATTCTTGACTGACTCTGCAGTTGTGAGGTCGCCGGAGGCTTCTGCAACTTGCAAGGCCGGCTGTATGCCTGTCGGATCAGCAGCAGCAAGAGCCTCTGGGAGAAGGTTTGATGCATCCGTTTTCCGCTTCTTGCTGCTGCGCTTCTTCTTGAGCGAGGTGTTACCCGAGGCCAGATCAGCTTCCAGCTTCAGCCGCTTCGATTCCTGCTCCAGTAGATACTCGCCGTTGATGCCGATCCAGATACGCTCCTTCAGCTTCGATGCCTCCTCGTCCAATATGTGGGCTTCAAGCTCCTCGTCGTCTACGTCCTCAAGGTTTTCTGGATCGTCGCTGACCTTGGAAAGTAGGGACTCCGAGGTGGGCAACAGATGCAGGTTGCGTGGTCTATAAGGGTCCGTCTCCAGGGAGTACCCGTCTATCTGGCCCTGAGAATGCTCTGAAGACGCATCGGAGTCGAGGCGCGAGCCGTCCTGGTCTTCGTAGTCTGACCCCGAGGCATCGCCTCGCGAACGCTTATCGCCAGCCTGCGAGTGCGCGTCTGGTGAGTCATTGTTGCCCTGGTCGCGGCGCTTGGACAGGGCGCGCTCTCGGCGCTCCGAGATCTGTTTCAGGTAGAACAACACCTCCTTCGACGTCACCTCTTGCCCGCCCAGAACCTGGCTCAGAATGGGGTTGCGCGCTAATGCCTGATCGCTGGTCTCCAGGTGCTCCGCGGGGCCCTTCTCCTTCAGTTTGGTCTCCTTCAGCCTGTTTCGCCTGAAACTTGGCGGCTTACTGTCGCTCTGCTGGACCTCTTCCTCTGTGCTCGTGTCGCGGAACTGCTTTATCGAGAGGTTCCCGGACTTGGTGTTCTTGAACTCGTTCAGGCGTTGCTGCAGCGTCTCTTCCGCGACGTGCGAGACCGCCACGACCTCGGAGTGCGTGCGCCGCAGATTGTTCATCCGACACGCCAGCAGCAGGCACGCACCGGCAATACCCGCGGGCCGCCGCCCCTCGTACATCCAGTCCTTGGACATGGTCTGTGCGAGCTTGACGGCGTCCTTGACCACTTTGATCTTCTTGTCACCGAGGTCGAGCTTCTCGGCGAAATGCTGGATGAACAGCGACGGGTCTGCAAGCGGCAGCTTCACAATGTGCAGGACCTTCACCATCTTCAGGAAGGTCGCCCCGATCGAGTACACGCTCACCTGCAGCCGCGAAGAGAAGTCGATCAGCATGTGGTGCGTCTTCTCTTTGCGGCACGCCACGTACAGACACGCGGCGATAACATTCTGCGATCGCCTGCCCTGCACGAAGTTGTTCGACAGCGCCAGCTGGTACCACTGGAACGCCGCCTCGCGCACGTACTCCGGGATCTGCAGCGCGTGCGACACCGCCTGCAGCTTGCGCCGCGCATTGTTCAGCGTCGCCTCGCGCGACTCTAACGCGCTCGTCCCATGCGGACCAAACGCCGCGTGCGCCTGCCCCGCCGCGACGAACGACCCCTGCACGACCGCCGCGCCCGAGCTCGTCTCTCCAAAGGTCACCTCCGACACGATCGGGTTGTCCTCCGACACCACGCCGCATGCCTTGCACACGCGGTCGTTGTTCGCGTTGGACAGGTCCACTACTATCTCCGTGTGGCCGCAGTTCTTACACTTCGCCATTCTTGGACATACACTCACTGCACGCTGCCTGGGCTGCACCCGCCTGCGTTGACCTCGGCGCTGCAGCTCTGCGCTGCTCCACATGTCGTCGCTAACTGGCTTGCTGCCCCAGCGGCCGGTCGTCGTTACCCGGCGCCCGACCACCGTTACCCGGCCCCACGCGCCGCCGGCCAAAGCGCGCCCTTCGCGCTCCTGCCCGCTGCCCCGTCCCTGTCCGCCATGGCTGTCGCGCTCTGGTACTGCCCGCCCGCCAACTCGCCCTGTTATGACACCGTCAACTCCCTCATCCTCTCGCTGCAGACCCTCTTCCCCGATGCCGTGCTCTTCGAGCCACACGTGACCATCACGTCCCAGCTGCGCTGCGACTCCGCTGACGACGCCGCCGCCGTGCTCGCCGCCGCCTGCGCCGCCCTGCGCGCCTGCCGCCCCCAGCTCGACGCCCGCGGCTCCCCCGTCGTCCGCTTCGACGCCGTCGCCGTCGGCCGCCGCTACTTCGACAAGGTCCACCTCGCCTGCGCCCACGACCGCTTCCTCTACGGCGTCGCCCAGGTCATCCGCGAGCTGTTCGTCCAGGACCCGCCCGACCCCGCCGCCGCCGCGGACTGGGTCCACTCCTCCTTCCGCCCCCACCTCTCCCTCGTCTACAGCGACCTCTACCACGTCGACCAGGCCCTGCTCCGCGTCCTGCGCCAGCGCATCGGCGACGCCCTGGGCGCCGCGCTGCTGCCGCACCCGCCTGCCCCGGGGCTGCAGGCCCTCTGGGCCCTGCAGCCGCCGTTGGACGGTTGGAGCATCCCCGGCTCCTTCAAGGTCGTCCGATGCGAGGGCCCCGTCCGCGACTGGCACGTGCTCGCCGCCGCCGATCTCTGACTACGTACTACATAGCTGCGGCCCCACCACGGTACCGCGCAGGGTCTGCGGGCCCCAGGCACCGCGTGAACCGCCAACGTCAAATCCCGATTCCTTCGCCGTTTCCGGAGCGAATGCCGCGCCAGGCGCCGCCGCAGGGCGCGCCCCACAGAACGGCTGCCGCAGGCGCTGCGATCCGCCTACCCTGTTCGGACGCGCCTGTAGGTACCAGGTTCTGGCTGGCCCGGCGTTTCAAACACAGATGCAGGGAATTCGCCGCTACGCTGCGCACGCGTCTGAGGGCGCGCCACCAGACCGAAGTCTGGACGGCTCGGCGTATGCAGGCCACACGTCATGCCCAGATCTGTTCCAAATATCGCGCGCGGCCCGGCTGTTCTCCGCGGGCGCGCGGTATGGTACTGTGCTACAGAACGTGCGGGCGGCGTCCCTTATTTCCGAGTTGGCGAGCAGTCTAAAAGCTGCCGCGGCCGGCGAATTTAACGGGGGGCGGTGGCGGGGGCAGCCTGGGCAGCTGCAAGCAATGGTTGCAGTGTACGCGTACCCCGATACCGACGCGCTAGCACAGGATCTAGGCGAGTACATCGTCGCGCAGCAGGACGCGGCGTTGGCCGCGCACGGGCAGTTCGCGGTGGCAGTCAGCGGCGGCTCGCTGGTGGGCGTGCTGGCGGCGGCGCTGCTGCACGGCCCCGCGGCCGCGCGCGTGCGGTGGGCGCAGTGGCACGTGTTCTTCTGTGACGAGCGGCTGGTGCCGCTGGAGCACGCGGAGTCGAACTACCACGCCCTGCGCACGCAGCTGCTGGACCCGCTGGCGGCGGCGGGCGCGCTGGGACCGGTGGTGCACTCGTTCAACGAGGCGCTGCTGGGCCAGGGCGCGAACGAGCGGATCGCGGAGGCGTACGAGGCCCAATTGCCGGCGGCGCTGGACCTCGCGCTGCTGGGCGCAGGCCCGGACGGGCACACGGCGTCGCTGTTCCCCGGCCCCGCGCACGCGTGGATGCTGGACGAGCGCCGCGCCCGCGTGCTGTGGTGCCGCGACTCGCCCAAGCCGCCCGCGGACCGCATCACGCTGACGCTGCCCGCGCTGGAGGCCGCGGCCGCGGTCGCGTTCGTCGCCGAGGGCACGGCGAAGCGCCCGGTGCTCGAGCGCGCGCTGGTGCGCCGCGACCCCGCGCTTCCGTGCGCTGTTGTGACGGCCCGCTGCGCCCGCGTCGCCTGGTTCACCACCGCAGCCACGGTCCAAGACCTGCCGCTGCAGACCGCCGCCTACTGCGCCTCATCTAGAACCTGACTACATAGCTAGTTATCTCGCCAACCACTATGGTACCTCCCCGCAGCGAACCCGTCCCTGTTGCGCCATTGCCAGGCCCCCAGGCCCGGCGTGCAAAACCGGGTTTCCAAGTAGGGAAGCCCTTCGATCCAGCGCCTGTGGCGTGTGTTTCTGCGCCGCCGTGCACCTGATAAGTGCCAAAGGATATACATGCAAGATTGCCTGGCAATATGCTGGGTTCGTTACAACACGTTTCTTATTACGTCCACTAATTCCTCGACCCCCACCCGTCCTGGCGACAGAATCACCACATTCCGCAGGCCGTATGCCGATACAGCTGCACTGTGGGCCAAGTGCTTGTATATATAGACGGGGAGCGCAGCGCCGGTTTTGCCGGGCCCCAGGACCATCGAGAGGCTGCAGCCACACAGGCAGGCAGCGTAGAACAGGATGCAGCCCAAGACGTTCATCCACCAGCTGCATCACATGCTGAGCGACCGCAGCCTGGAGACGTGGATCCGGTGGTCGGCGGAGGACGACCACATCTTCTGCCTGAAGCCATACGACCCCGAGTTCCCGGGCACGGTGCTCAAGAAGAACTTCAAGCACGGCAACGTGTCGAGCTTTGTGCGGCAATTGCACCTGTACGGGTTTCACAAGCTGCAGACAGGGCCCGGCGCGGCGAGCAGCGGACCTGCAGGCGACAACGAGCCTCCGACGCACATCATCAAGAGCAACAAGGAGTCGATGGTGTGGTACTTCACGCACCCGTCGGGATACTTCTACAAGGGCGCGTGTCAGCCAGATCTCGCGCGGATCCAGCGCAAGTCGAACGGCGTGGGGAAAGACGGGAAGCGCAAGAACGGACTGTCGCCGGTGTGCGTGTCGATTCTGGATCCCAGCACGCGCGGGGCGGCGTCCCCGGCGGCGGCGGCGCCGCCGCTAGAGGGCGCGCAGCGGTACACGACGCCGGGGTACGGGGACGGCATGGCACATGGCGTGGCGCCGCTGCACAGCACGCCGGCGTATGCGGACGTCGCGAAGCGGCGGAGCGCGTCCTCGCTGGATCTTCTTATACATCACCCACAGAGCCTGCCGCAGCAACCGTTGCCGGCGGCCGCGCATCAGCAGCAGAATCCCGCATCTCACACGCCGCAGCCGGGCCCGAACCACCAGCCCATCCTGAGGCCGTCTGTGTTCAGCGTGCCGCAGCAGCTGGGCACCACAGCAGCGTCGCCAGTTGCGTCGCAACACATCGCCAGCAGCAACCCGCCTGCCACGCCGCTCGAATACTACCATTATGAAAACAATCTACAGCTACTGCAGCGCTGCATGCTGACGATCGTCGATATCCTGCAGGTACCCCCATCGCAGCAGAATAATATCGCTAAGCAGAACCTCAACCACCTGAGGTCTGAAATTCTCTCGATGGACAGCAAGTGGACCACACTTCGATCTTACCAGCCGTATTATACTTCGCCCCACTCTTCGCTTAGCAGCGAGGCGTCGGGACCACTGCATTCGAATCCCCATTCATCCTCAACCGCCATATCCCTGTCCATGCAGGGACAGCCGGTATCATCCACACAGAAGTCCTCCATTTTCAGCAATCCACGCCTTAGCGTCGCATCTTCCGCAAGCCTGTCCAATGGCGGCGGATCGGTCAGTGGGTCCTCTCAGTATGGTGGTTACTACCAGCAGGAGAGCAAGGCACCCGCCCCGGTATTTCCGCCTCTCCAGCAGCAGTCGCAATATGCATATCCACCACCTCAGCACCACACTAATCACTCGCAATCGTATTGATCCCATGTCTTGTAGTACTGTTGTTCTCTCTTAACTACAATCACTACCATTAGATTCGAGTTCTACTCAATAACATTCAATACCTTACATATCGTTTACGACCCTGTCCGCCAGACCAGGCCAGGCGCCTCTGTCTATGGGCAAAAATAAAAAACTAGCTGCACTGTACAGAACAATTGTTATCGGATCGGCGCCATAGATGGCGGTGCCAACGTGCCAAGAATTCTTGGAGGTGTGATGATACCGGCCCAATGCGGAGAATTTCTTGTAAACCAGCAGACCTGTCAAGCATCTCCGATATGTGCGTCATCAGCCCTAAGGAACTCCACAATTGTGGTAATCTGCCGTTTCCGTGCATATTCCACCTAAGCATTCCATTCCGCAATTCGGCGTTTGTTCACAAGTGGCGCCGGCGACCACCAGGGATGGTGGCACCAATTATCATAGGCGCGGCGGAAAAATAGTGGTCAAAAGAACTTTAAATTTATACATTGAAGCCCACACCTTTAGGTTAATCGGCTTAAGACCACAATAATCCAAACGGTGCTGACCACCAGGGTACGTACAAGAGATGAATTACTATTCGTCGTAATCGGTACTTTTGTTTAAATCGACTGATGGGTATCTGCGATGAGAAATTCATCGAAACAAAATTAATGGAAAAAAAGGTCCATCGACGAAGTAGTTCGAAGATTAACAGAGCAAGACTTATCACGCGTCCAAAGTACCGCATTCGGGTGTCGCATCAATCACAGTACTGTCTGCGGTACCATTGTAGTCCGGTGACCTCTTGGGACTGGACATGGCTGGACTGGACCTAGGCACAGTGAGCGGCGGAGGTGCCATGACTACCGGGACTAAGTAAGGAGCTTGCTGGTTGGGAGCCCACGAATTTCTTTGACTCATCATGGTCGGCGAGTGGGTCCCAGGTGAACCGTTCAGGTGCTGGTTCTGCTGTTGGATCATTGCATTGAGGAACTTCGGATTGTAGTTCCCCATAATCGAGTCGTAAGGGCTTTGTCTCGAACCCCCATGCCCGTGGTGGTACGAACCATGTGAAGAGCTACGCCCTGAGCTAGACATCGGCTGGTGGGACCCGGCCGAAGAGCCAGAACCTGCACTCACAGACTTTCCTCGCTTTTGCGCAAACGACACATACAAGACATGGTTTGTACCAACTTGAAATCTATCCGTGGCCATCATAGCTCTGGACGCGTCTAGGGGGTTTTTAAAGCAGACAAATCCATACCCCCTAGAAGTTCCTACCGGAACATCCTCCAAAGCTTTGGATTCTCCAATCTCGTTCTTCGATCCACCCACGGTGATTATCTTCGCGCTAATAATTTCACCATATTGGGAGTAAAAGTCATTTAAATCTTCATCTCTCCACGACAATGGGATATGTTTTACATACAAATTCGACTCTTGCTGATCTCTTGTTGGAATTGGCAAGCCGCCAAAGGCAGCAGCTGCCGCATGAGCCGCCGAATGGCCAAACTGAGGGTGACTACTCATGAGCGTCCCAGCAGAAGTGTACATCGGTGGGCAAGAAGGTAGATATAATGACCCTTGACGAGATCCAGGCGCTGTTAGTGATTCTGGTGAGTGCGATTGAGTCTGCGCTCCATAAAGCGGTACTTGTGGAATAGTGTTCACTCTGGGTGAACCATCATTACTAGAGCCCGAGCGAGCCGGAGACCTGTCGGCTAATAGAACCTCCGAATTAGTGGGCGACACTGAATAGGGCTTTGCGAACATGGTGAAAGCTGGTGGTGGAGGGTGGTGAAGCGTGGATGTGGCGGGAGTGGCAGGCCCAAAGAAGGGGATACCCGACAGACTTGATTGGCGAGAGGAAATAGAAGCACGAGTACTGGACGTTCTGTAATGGCTGTGATTGTTGTACAGTGTCTTGTTCTGGACAGCTTTGTTCACCACGAGGGAGTGGCCTAGCCACGTAAAGCTGTTCAGCTTATCAATCGCTTTCAAAGCCATGTCGTGTGTTGAAAACTTAATGAACCCATACCCCTTCAGTGGAGAATCCTCGTTTTGTGAATCACAGGTCTCGGCGTTTTCTTTGCTTGAAGATGTTGGCGATGTGCTGTCGTCATCTTTATATTCGATATTGGTATTCGAGTTGCGCTTCGGGAAGTAATACGATAGAATATCCACCGGGTCTAGAATGTGATTAAACTTATTGAATACCTGCTCTGGGGTGATCAATGTGCCGTCCTCGTATTCGGTGGGTAAATTTCCAACGAAGACCCCCCTGAATCTCTCGTCGTCATTGTCCTCCTTGAGATGATCCAAATGAATACGTTCACGTTCCTTTCTTTCGACATGGTAATTGATGAACAGCGGCGAGCCGTTCATAAGATTCCCGTTCAATTCTTTGATACAGCGTGCCGCCTGTGACCCCAATGGATACGAAATAAAGCCATAGCCTAATGACTCACGTGTATTCCCATCGATGATGATTTTCAAAGATAAAACCGTTCCAAATTTAGAAAAAATTGGGATGAGGTCATCCACAGAAAGGTCCTTTGGGATACCCCGAATATATAGATTCCCTGGGTGAGTTAGAGCATGCGGGTTCTGGCTGATCGACCACGCCTCTACATGGTCGCTTTTCTCTAAATTCTCTTTGATCTGGTTGCGAGCTGCGCAGAGGTCTTGGAACGCCTTGAATTGCGCCTGCACGACTAGGTCGTACAGCCATGTGCTCGAACCGTCTTCGTATGAGCGCATGAACTCTTCAGTCCCCGACTCAAACGTGTAGACGTCTGCATGTTCCTTTAGTATCTCTAACCGCTTCCGGTCAAAAAAGTACTCGTAGTTTTCGATAATCGACGGGTTGATCGGGATGCCTCGGCTGCACAGGATAGCATCGTTGTTACGGTTCAGCAACTGCGACTTGTGGTCGTCCATCAGGTTCTCGGGGTTTACCCACTTGATCCGTACCGTCAGCAGGTTCGTGTTTTCCAGCTGCTCCAGTTGCGAAATAGCCGTGTTCCCCTTGGGAACCTCTTCATGCCGCGCCTGGCTCCGTTCCGCACGCTGGTCCTCCACCGCAGTCTGTTCGGGATCCGAATCCTCTGCAGTTGGCGCGCTCGACGGCTCACTCTGCTCTTCACCGCCGCCCTGCCGCGGGCTCCCAGATATAACTACGCCTTCAAGCCCGTCCGCCAGCCGCCTTTCTACTTCTTTTTCAATAGTCATTGTTCAGAACCCTTCAGTGAACGCTGTAATCCGGTAGCAACACTTATGCTGGAGGATAACTTACCTGCTTCTATGATACTTCCTTAAGAACCACCTTCTCGTCCAGCTACGCTTCCTCCAGAAGAAGTTTGTTGGACTTACTGGGGTTAAGCTGGTCAAAAGATCTGAAGTGAAACCTCTCACGGTAGTCCAAAAGGGGGACGCCACCTCTCGGGAATAACCCCTATATGATGATACGATATTTTTCATGAATTTTTGCCTTAGCTCGGACTAATTAGGAAACAATAGAGCCAGGTAACGAGCAGTCAGCACGGGCTACTGCGGACCTGCATCATAAGTAGCGCGGAGTGTGAACCTGTGTATTCTGTGCAGGTGAATGCAGCCCCTATCAGCCCTCCGGGCGACTATAGCACTTAGTCGAGGTAACGTGATAGAAGCGGGGCCTTTCAGCTTGGTAGACAGCGGGGAGCAGCAGGATTCGGGAGGAGAGTGCCCGAGGCCAGAGAGTGGCCGGGAGGGACGCATGTACAGGGATGTGGCGGAGAGTACAATGATATGATGGCAGGAACGAGATACTCAGAAGGCAGCCATAAACGTCACCCGCGGTACGGCGGGGTCTGCGTGCGGTGGGGGCGCAGAAAGCTCAGCGCTACGGGTAAGTTGATGGCGACAGCGTGTAGACCCATCCATTGCGGTGCAGTAGACGGAGGAAACCCTGCAGCTGGGGGACGGAGCTGATAGTCGCTAGAGAGCAGACCAAGATAAGCTTGCTTTTGGCCCTGGACATGGCGACATTTACGCGGCGCAACTCGCGCAGAAGAGCGCCGGCATTGAGGCTGGGGTTACAGCGGACCGTCGAGATGATTACGCATTCCTTATCACGGCCCTGGAACTGATCTGCAGTGAGCACCTCGAGAGTGCTACTATGTGGGGCCAGCTCCGACTTCAACAGGCGTAACTGTGCACGATAGAGGGTCATGACCCCTATGTCTGCTGATGACGCGCCGCAGGAAAGGAGGCCCGAAACAAGCAGCCCCACGATGCGGGATTCACCCTCATTTCTGATATTATCTCTGTCTGCAGTCTCACGGATGGAGGGGATATTGTCGTAGTTGATCATGATCACTCGTTTGCATGGATTTAACGCCTCTCGAAGCCATGGCTGGGTTATGGACTTCGGGACCTCTATGCGTAAGGCACGTTCTGCCACGCTACGATCACCACATTTCAGTTTACCGTCATAAATTAGCTCATTGGACAGGGCCATGATGTCCTCGTTCATGCGATACTGTAGGGTTAGCTCCGTCATGCAGCTGGGGTGCTGATCGCACAGAAGCTGGAACAATGTGTCCTCAAGGCCATCTTCTTTGGCAATATGATTTCGAACCAAGGGTGGTAACTGGTAATGGTCCCCGACTAAGAGGAAGCGGTCACCATACCGTATTGGACCCAGAGCAATTGGTAGCGAGACCTGGCTTGCCTCATCCAAAATCACGTAGTCAAAGTTCTTAGTGCGCAGCGCCAAGAGAGAATCATTGACGCCAAGGCATGTTGTGGCAATCACCTGAAATTCGTCGACAGATGACACCAACTCCTCATGTGTTTGTACGTCCTCTAGTGACTGAACCAAGTGCCGGACACCTGGATGTACTCTGTGTTTGTATCCAAGCCTAGCAATCTGAAGTTCGCTATCTAAAAGCTTCAATAGGATGTTATCTACCGCCGAATGCGTATACGAAGTCAGCAGCACATTTTTGCCATTCCGTGCCAAAATACGGATAATTTCTGCAATTAAGGTTGTTTTACCAGTCCCTGGCATGCCTAGTATTAATGCATAGTCCTTACAGCGGATCGCCTTGTCTATTGCCTTCAGTTGATCTTTGTTGAATTTGGTTTCATCTGGTGTGTATGTGAATTGTGGTCTTTTGCTGAATCTGGGCGGCTGTCCTTCGACCAGTAAACGTCGAGTTTTCCCATCACCTCCATGCCACTTGTTGAGACGTATTCTATCACCATTGGCATTGACATACTCTTTGTCAGGATCAATTTCTGGAAGAAACAGATTCAAGATATTGAATCTCGACATTGATAGTCCTACCGCATGCTCATATTTATCAACCCTATAGGTTAACCTTTCTGTTACATTTGTATGTTGCAAACTCGTCTCCGTTAAAACACTTTCAATTACCTGCTGCTGGTCCTCACTGAAGCCACTAGCACGAATATTGTCAAGGTTAAACCGCCGGCTGCAACTAATAACGATGTATGAATCAGATATGTCTTTAACATGGCCTGTAGCTAGGGAAAAGTGGCCCAATTCATCACTGATGTAAATGCTTTCATTTACCGCCAATTGGCTATTAATCATTGGCACATTAACATCACTGGTACTAGAGCGCCTGAACTTGTAATGATATAAATCGCCCACCATTGAAACTTCCTGTATCACTAACCCAGAAATGCACCTACCGCTAGTAGCTTCTCTAAGCTCGCTATCCATCAGAAACATCTCCTTAGAGTTGCTATTCAAACTTGATTCTTCCAAATGCAGAAGGCCGATATACTTTTGGTAAAATTCCCTATAACGAGCCAAGTTTTTGCTCAGATGACCTGTCAAATCATCATATTCGCTTCCAGCTAAACCACTATCTTCAATAGAGCCATTTTCTGTTAGCTTATTTATTACCATGCAATGCGTTTTCGCATGGCAAGTGTCACAGGTCGAGCTTTTCAATAGTGGTGGTAAGTGAAGTTCCAAGTTTGCAAGTGATTCACGAGACTCTATCTCAGCAATATTGTGCTTCAATTTAGATGCTAGTTGATTTCTTAGAACAAGCAGATGTTTCAGAGAGACCATGGAGGTTGGATGCTTGACAAAATCGTTTGTCTTGGAATAGTACATTAAATGAAAATCAACAGGAATATCATATCTATCACTTAGTAGAAGAGTGTATATGGAGCCCTGTGCTTCATGTGAAATATGCTTGTATTTTCCTGTTTTAATCTCTAGAGGTGCCAAAAGCCTTTTTGAGGACCCAACAGATGTCTCAACGGTCGCATCAATGAACCCCTTAACCCCATACATATGTGACCATATGTTCTCCTCAATATCAACTGCTTTTGAAATACTGAGAAGTTCCTTCTGCGAGTGGCCTGCCACATTCACCTTACATCCTGAATTCGATTCTTTCACGTAGTCCGCAACGAAGCTTCTTATATTCGGTAAGTGAAACTGTTCTATTATTTCCCGCACAGAGTCTGCCGTTTCATTGCACATTAGGATGGACAGTTTATACTTTTCGATAACCTCAGTGAGAGCTGACTCAATGAAATCATCATCAATACTATCATGATTCAATCTATACCTCAAGAACTCCTGCAAAAGTTCATGTACAATGCATCCTATAGTAATATGAATGCTTGGTTCCCCTGGTTCTATTATTTTCGCGCCCAGTACCGCTCTTCGCATGCAATCGATTGAATTTCCGATCATAGTGGCCGAAAGAAGAAGATCCGGATGTTGGACCAAAAGGTTGTCATTAATTAGGCCAGTGATAGGATCTTTGTCATCTGAAAGCAAACGTGTATTAGAAGAGTGCTTTCCCTCAATTATATGGATCACGTCACCAGGAGCGAACTCCATTTGTACCCATGGTTTGCGCACTATGACAGTAGACTTTACACCATCTGAATCAAGACATGTAAGAATCTTCTGCCGAGGATTGCTCAGAATATTAAACTCCTTCACTGAAAGTACAACTAGCCGTGCGAGGCCTTTGCGCTTGTACCCGCACATTGCCAGTCGCTGCCACCTGTTAAGGTCCTCTGTCTCGGTGTTGTTTGCTGTGTCCTTCATCGCATCATTTTGAACACCAACTGGTTCTTTGGATGGTTCAGGGACAACAGCTACCTCCGGTTGCCCTTTCACATGCTTCTTCTCTAAATAGGATATTAATGAGTCGTCATTAGCGTCAGAGCCCAAAAGTTCTGCTTTGCTCGTCTCATCGCTAGGATCCAATTGTGAAGAGCTGTCCAGGCCAGAGGCAAGTGATAAGAAAGGGCCAGTAGAGGAACTCCTCTCGGTATTGTGCTTCTCGGGAACCGATTGGAGCTCTATCACCTGCTTCGTCTTTGGTTTGCTGAAATTTTGCGTAAGAATATCTATCAATGAATCGTCATCGTCTGCGCTGGATGTTATATCATGCAACGCGGGTGTAGTATTGCGTCCATTATCCTGTAGCGGGTCATCCCGCACATTGTCCTCGGACGTGTTTGCTGAAGGTTCCCTGGATTCTCCTTGGATATCGCCGACTTTCATCGGAGAGCTTGGCAATTGCGTTTGATGCACCACGTAGTCGCCAGCTATGTCGTTAATAATATCGTCAATGTCCCGGGTGGAAGCCTTCGACTCAAAGTTGGGAGTAGCAGTCGCGCTTCTCGTGCCTGTCCGTATATGCCGCCTTGACATATTTGCCCGCGCATGGGCATCATTCGAATAGAAATGCGGCAGGCTTAGAATCGTTTTGAACCTGCTGGACATAATTGGTGTGGAAGACTGATTATTGAGCGGCCCTACATCATCCGTGCCACTGCTGTAGTCTGGGATCGTGATCGGCAGTACCTGTTCCGCAGGTGTGGGATCCCGTTGTTGCTTGCCTGGGGAGAACATCCAGATGACCTCCTCGGACGGCCCGTCCCCATTATACTGCGAAGCTGGACCCAGGTGGCAATCTCTTTTTGCAGAGCCACTCTCCTCAGAGTGCCGATCCTTCACACCTGATAGCCATGTCTTGTTTTCCTTATCATTCTCTGCGTTCCGGAGCTGCTGCTCGGCAGCTCGGCCTGCGGCAGAAGCCCGCCCACTGCTCGGGCTTGAGGGGGAGCATGCAGCCTCCAAGGTGCTCAGGTTATTGACTGGCGCGAACTTATAGCTGAATTTCTTATTCTGCTTCTTTGTTGGCGGCTTGAGGTTTGCACTTGGCCCATCCTCCGTCGCGCTTTTAGATCTCGATTTCTGTGGTGACACAGATACCGAAGACGAACGTTTATTCCCTTTAGTCAGCATTACCGGTCTCACTCAAACAGCCATACTAACAGTAACAAACCTTCGGCACGCCCAATCTGCTATTTGCTTAATATCTGGGGGCGCCATCGATGAGGATCGCGAAACTACTTAAATTCTCGTTCCCGGTAAAGCACATTACCCGGATATGTCTCACGCCCGCATATCTGACCCGCGATGAGCCAGTGGATGCTGACGCAGCTAGTCGTAGAGCATCCAGTAATCTACGGGACGAGTAATATATATTACATGACTTTATATCACCCCCATACCCTCAATGCACGCTAAAGGCGGGGCTCCAAGGGCGTTGGAAGTTCAGATGCATCGCGTCAGGCACCATGAGTGAAAAGGATGTTCCGTTCGAGCTCGGTTTCACCGCTGTCGACACTCTCGTTCTCTGTTTTGATATGCTGTAGTTCCATGTTTTCCGGTGTTCCGGGTTCCCCCGCTGTGGGTGAGCTAGGCGCGCGGCACCAGCAGAACCAGGCTGATACAGCGCCCGCCATTTTGGAGAGGACGCTGCTGATACCGGCGGTTTCGGCCTGGAACATGCCTATACGCTGTCCGGCGACACCCTGAAGTCGGCGCTCGCCGTTGACGCTGTCGCCTCGGTAGTCGGTGTTGGAATAAGGGTCTGCAAAGAAGCGATCCTTATTGTTGATCTTACGTCCCAGTACAGTCTGCTTGCTGACCACACGCTCGCGCCTCTCCAAGATACCAATTAGTCCCCAGGTATTGACCGTGATCAGCAGGCGCAGAAAGGTGGTGAGCGTGAACAGCCATAGCAGGTTGCTGTGGTATTTTATGGTGTTCACGAAGAAACAGACAAGGTAGAGCGCAAAAACAACCAGGTTGTAGACAATGACGGGGATTGTGGACAGATACTCCTGACAGATAAGCCTCAGTTTCGTGAAGACTGACTCGTCCTCATGGTGTTCGCGGTTTTGGCGGTGGAACATAAGAGAATGGCCCAGATCATGGTACAGATAGTAGCACAGAGAGATCGCAAACAGTAGGAAAAGCAGGGACTCAAAAGCAATATGCGGGATGTACAATGGCAGATTGGTGCGTCTGTATTCGCCAATCTCTGGGATGAACACGGGCACATTGAGAAAGAGATTGAGGCCCCATATGATTGCGTGCGAAAGACACAGAAAAGAGCCCAGCCATTGCACCCGTTTGCTGTTTGTATCAAGCCAGCGGGGCACCCAGCGATGGGTTGTCTTCCGGTAGTTGTGCAGCATGTAGTGCACGATTTGCACCCACGTCAAATTGGCGAATATAGTCGTTATTAGCCGGAACGTGCAGAGCATGGCCGACTGGGTCACGGCGTTCAGCTCGTACGAGCGCTGGTAGTTGCCGCGATACTGCTTCTCGAATATCTCCCGCGTCAGCATCTGCAGCAGTACGGTCTGTGTCACCGCGTAGAATACCGCATACAGCGCGACCAGGCGCCGCCGCGTGTTGTGGTTGTTCACGGGCAGCAGCGCCAGCACCAGCAGCAGCATCCACGCCCCCGCACACACCGACGACAGCGTGAAGGCCACCATCAAGCTCCCTCGCTGGAAGGTGTCCTTCTCGAACTGGTACGGCAGCTGCTCCAGGTCGGCCGCCTTGAGTGCCTGCTCGAGCGGTCCATATTGCTGCTCGTCTGCACACTTGATGTACCAGGCGGGGCGAGTGACTTGCCGCTCTTGTCTGCCATATGCCCCTTCCAGCAGGAGCCTCCCGCCCGTCAGCATCTCAATTGAGCACCCGCGGGCCCCACTCAGCTCTTGCAACACCGTCTCGAGCCGGAGGTACGTCGGATGAGCTCCTCCCATCCCGTAGGTATCTATCTACCTGATGAATGCCGTCCGCAGGCACTGCGAATTATTTACCTGCATTTTATTGTCTCTCGACAAGAGGCCTACTGAGTATTTTAGCAGCCAAGTTCTACAGCCAAGAAGAAACGTCTACAATCACCACGTGAATGCTCCATCGCAATATACCAAAATCCGCAGCTTACGAAATGACCCTAGCATGAAGTCACTACTCGGCAACAGTACGCACGATGGCTTGAGCAGACACGAGCACACGGAGGCTGATAAGCGTGCAATTAAGACATATGGGGAATATCTTCACTTGTATGTCACGGCCGCAACACAGGCAGCCTGGCGGTAGCCCCGCACGCCCCCGGAGTTGACGATCGCCTGCTGCGCCTGCTGCGCCTGCTGTCTTTCTACTGCGCGGAGATGCCACGAGACGCCGTGAGGCCCTGGACGTGCCCGTCGGTCATAAATTCCATCCACGAATTCGATACAGAGAACGCGGACGAGAGCACAGCGAGGCATTGTGGGGGCTTCGTGCTGCCGACGGACGCGGGACCACCTTGGGCTTCTTCGCCCGCCTTCGACTCGCGGACCAGACCATGGGGCCGGCCTTCACAGGCGATCTGCTGGGAGCTGGACTCCGTCGCAGTACATCTGCTGCGAGAACTGGCCGGCCCCTCCGGCTTCTTGCGCGCGGGTCCGCTCGGCCCGCGTTTGCTGCCGGTGCTCCCGCAGCTCCGCGCGGACTGCGGCGCCGTTGGCAGGCTCTCGGCAAGAGTGTCTACGACGTGTTCAGCGGACGCGCAGTACAGCCCCCGTGCCTGGCAGAGAAGGCAGCATGCAGGCGGCCAGCGACCCCCGAGCGGCTATGGCGCCGCCGATGAGGCCGGACACCGCTTGCACCATGATAGTCCACAGGAGTGTACAAAAAGGCTCGGACGTTTCTGGGTGTCCGGACGATGAAGCGTTAGTGCAATCCTGGTACCTATTTGTACAGAGCTGATATTGCTGCTGCGAATTCTCATAATATTTAACGTGCTTTGACTTGTATCCATTTTATTGGAATTAACAATAGCTCGTTACTTAATGCATTATCTGGGAGAACAGAGATAAATTTTACTGCTAGAAGCTTAAGCACCGGTCTAGATGCGTTTTAGTAAAAGATTGCGGCAGCGCAGTTACCACATCGAAGCTGACACTTGAACAATGGCTAACTTAAGGTATTCCTTGGTGGTTGACTATCGGTTGGCAAAAAAAGCAACGCCCTTATAGTTTATTTTTGACTGACAGCAAACCCCACCGTCACAAAATAAGCGACAAGATGTTCAGCGCATCTACGATAAATACCATATAGAGTTAGTACCTAACGTGGCCGTTTTTCGGAGCAGACACTAGCGTCCGCACCGGTACCAAAACGTTGTAAATTAAATTCAGCGCACACGTATTTAGCACAGTCTTCGCAAGGCAACATACGTGGATTGATGAGGTCATACGTTACATTGGCCGCAGTTCTGGCAACTGCGCTCGTGGCGGTGCCGATAAACGCCGAAAGCGCCAAGGGTGACGTTTTGCGATCTGCAAACGGGACGCAGGGCGACCTGGACCAGATCAAGGGTATCTCGATTGGCGGCTGGCTCGTGCCAGAGCCGTTCATCACGCCGTCGGTGTTTGAGACGGCCGTGGAGTGGGCGCGGGACGCGGGGAGCAATGTGAGCATCATAGATGAGTATACGCTCTGCGAAGCATTGGGCCCGAAGACCGCCAAGGCGTTGCTCCAGCAGCACTACGACACTTGGATAACCGTGAACGACATCCGGGAGATAAAGCGGCACGGCTTCAACCTTGTACGAATACCCGTCGGCTACTGGGCGTGGAAGAAGCCCGACAGCGAGGACGAATACGTGGGCAACATCACATACTGGGACCCATATGTGGGCGGGATCCAATTGGAGTACCTCAAGAAGGCCTTGTCGTGGTGCGCGGACACGGGCCTCCGTGCGTTGATCGACTTGCACACCGCGCCGGGATCGCAGAACGGGTTCGACAACTCCGGGCAGCGACTTGACGAGGAGGACAGCCTCCTCTGGCTCAACCAGACCGGCACCGGCGAGCTCACGAGCGCGGTGCTCCACGACATCTTCACGCACATCCTCGACGAGTTCAACGACGTCGTATGGGCGGTCGAGATCCTCAACGAACCGATCGCCGAGACCATCGGCGTCGACAAGGTCATAGACTTCTACAACGACACCATCCAGCACTACATCTCGTTGAACAAAACCAAGCCGCTAGTAATCCAGTCTGCCTTCGAGCCCGCAGGCTTCTGGGACGACTACTGGAACGACACCTCGGTGCCGGTTCTCGTCGACTACCACTACTACCACGTCTTCTCCCGCGACCAGCTCAGCAGCGACACGATGCAGCGTCTCGTGAATGTCGCGCACGCCGCCAGCGACGTCAGCGACACCATGGACGCCCACAGCTCATTTATCGGCGAGTTCTCCGGCGCGATCACCGACTGTGCCAAATGGCTCAACGGGCTCGGCGTCGGCGCCCGCTACGACAGCACCTACTACGACACCTTCCCGCCCAAGAACTCCAGCTGGCGCGAGCCGCTTGGCAAGTGCTCGTCGCAGCGCGACATCTCCCTCTGGGACGACAGCTACAAGTCCGCCGTCCGGCTGTTCATCGAGGTCCAGCTCCGCTCCTTCGAGCACAGCACCCGCGGCTGGATCTTCTGGACCTGGAAAACGGAGGGCGCCGGCGAGTGGGACTACTTGAAGCTTGTGCACCACCACCTCTTCCCGCAGCCCTTCGACAACTACCGCTTTTTCAGCGACGACGGCTTCATCGCCCTCCAGGACGCGCAGCCGCGCAACTCCGCCGCACCGCGCAGCTCCGCCGCCGGCGCGCCGCGCCCCGCCGTCCTCGCGCTGCTCCCCGCGCTCTGCGCGGCTGCCGCGCTTCTCGTCTCCGACGTTATGTAGCTACGTACACAAGGCCCGTTCTTTTTTCTTGCGCTTGTGGCCTCCACAACCACCGCCATGGGCTACATCGACTCGCAGGTGCACGCGTACCACTACCACCACGACCATGAGATGGCCCTCCGCTGGCTCAAGGAGACCTTCCCGCTCCCCGACGAAATCGAGATGAAGGGCAAGTCCAACGCCGCTTCCTCCGGCACCGGCGCCAACCTCACCGCCCCCGCCCCCGCCTCCACGCCCGTCGGGCCCGCGCCCTCCTCCCACATCATCGGCGCCGCCCCGGCCGCCCACGGCCTCGTCAATCAGTACTGGGACTGCTTCGACGACGAGGAGCAGTGGACCATGTTCCACGGCCTCAAAATGGCCTGCAACGGCGACCTTTTCAAGGACGGCGTCCTGCTCGGCAACAACTTCCACCGCGCCGACCGCCTAGCCGCGCTTGCGGCCGCCACCAAGCCGCCGCCGCCGAACCGCGCGCCCACCTCCTAGTCACGTGACACCACGTGACTGCCCCGCCACGTGACGCTCTCCACAGGTTGCGTTGTGTCAAACTGTATTACCACATCCTCTTTTTTTTCTGCTGCACCAGCAAAGGGGGAAACCAGGACCCCCTACTAAAGGCCAACGATAAGGAGAAAGGCCAAGTTTTTTGCTTTGTTTTTTTTTTTTTTATTTTTGGAGTATATAATCAAGACAAGGTTTGGCGAGGCAAAGGTGCATGCGCAGCGCGTGCAGGGAACAGTGGACGCAGTGAAGGCCGGGCTAGAGGAGTAGACAATAGCAGGTATAAGTTATAACGAGATCTTTAGGCTAGCATCGCGCGGGAAAGCGTGTGTTAGGTTGATAGGTTAGATTTTCTCAGTGGCTGCGGCAAAGGTGTCGAGGGCTTCGTACGGGCTTCGGGCGAGACGGAGCGACATGGAGAGCAACCGCGGGTCCGCGGACGCCAAGGCGTCGCTGGAGGAGCTGGAGAAGAAGGGCCTGCTGGGGGCGGCGGGCGTGGTGGTGCCGGACATGGCGGGCGTGGGCGGCGGCGTGCAGCAGGGGATGGCGGCGATGCCGGTGTCGGTGCGCGCGCAGTACCAGCAAGCGATGCAGGAGGGCGCGGGCGCGGGAGGCGGGGCGGGGAGCGGGGGGTCACAGCCGCCGCTAATCCAGCTGCCGTCGATGACGATGCCGTCGCTGATGTACCAGCTGTCGCACCACCCGACACACCACGGTAGCATGCCGCAGATCCCGGTGCTGAAGCAGCACCAGCAGGGGCAGCAGGAGATGGGCAGCGGCAGCAGCGCGGGCAGCACGGCGAACGGCAGCGCGGGGCTGCCGCTGCTGTCGACGACGACGTCGACGCAGGGCATACAGGCGATACAGCTGAACGAGGGCGAACACATCAACTCGCAAGGCCAGCTGATAGGCAGATCCGGGAAGCCGCTGCGCAACACCAAGCGCGCCGCGCAGAATCGCAGCGCGCAGAAGGCCTTCCGTCAGCGCCGGGAGAAATACATAAAAGATCTGGAGATCAAGGCCAAGCAGTACGACAAGCTGGAGCAGGAGGTGCTCAGTCTGAGACGGGAGAACGAGGAGCTGAAAATGCGTTTGGCAGACATAGAGAAGCTCACCTGAGAATAGTCTGATGCCCACGCGCCTCGGTCAGCGCGGCAACGGATGTGGCGGATACGGACATGTTAAATAATATCTAACGCCATTCCGAAGTGTTGCTATGTTTTTGTTACATTACCTCAACGTTATAGGCACGCCATCACCATAGGAGGTATCGTGGAGGTTGCGTCCCGATGCCACTGACCACTCAAACTATGATGAGTTTAAATACTGTAAAAATATTATTACGAGCTGTTACCTGACGCCTGTATAAGCAGCATGCTGCTGTCAGCATGCTGCTGATTTATCACGTGATTACTAATCCATTATGCTGGTCGGTTAGTCAGCGCATTTGTCGTAGCTTACGATATCAGAATGCAGTTGCGCACGGCACAAGATCACATGCGCGTGCAAGCGTGCTCCGCATGGCACTAGTCGAGTTGCGGAGGTCGGAATGCTACGAGTGAGGCTCGATGGTCTTACTGTGCAGCTGTACGCGAAGTGGCTGGTCGTGTCTGCGTTCCGGCGCTTCAGCTTAACGCAGCAAATGCTGTGGCCCTCTAGGCGCCTTGCGGTGCCGCTCCCCAGTGGCTCAACTCGGAGATGCCACGTTAAGTAATCTGTTACGTAAAGCTGAGGTAGCATTGGGTAGCTTAGTCAGCAGCTGTCGCCGCGACCCCACCACGCTGGACGGGCTACACGCCACGTTCGTGTGTTTCCTGCAGTGGCCGTAGCAGTCATCGGTACAGCCCAGAGATTGGTTGCTTCTAGAAACGGCCACACGCCTCTGAGTTTCCACATTTTATAATTGCTCCTGCTTCGGAAATTCGGAGGATTGCTGTAGTGCGAGTCTGACCGGGCCGCATACAACCCGCGGAAGTTTCTCAATCGCATGCAGCATGGAACCTTCCACTAGGCGGGCTGGAAGCTCAATATCAGCTTGCGGCATCGTGTTCGGAGCGTCTGCAACCTTTGGGCGCTTCCCGACCCGGAAGCACGTGGCAACATCCCGTCCGGATGGAGCTGAAGGGCACGGCATTCCGCGTCTGGCGGTGCGTAAATTTCACTTGGCAGTCGTTGTTGAAGACTTCGTACTTCAGTGCGGGTTTCGTTGCCTGCCTCAATGCGTTGTGCCAGTCCCCGCAAGCGTCGAGATCTCAATCCCCCCAACAAAAGACTGTTTTGAAGGAGCAGCATTCTGGTGCGAAGAGTCCAACAGGTTCTCTAATTGGCCACTTCTTGGGCTTCCCATCACCAGAGGGCCTTCGGTCAGCGACCCGTCGTGAGAGTAAAGCATTTGCGTATATCCCCATCACCTGACCATAGAGCACGTGACTATCCGTCTATCACGTTGTACGAGAGTACTGGAGTGGTTTCCAGCGGTTTCTAGATGCACTCAGCGCAAGGGCTGCAGTTGATGTGTAGTATAAGAAGACTATGGGCCCTGTGTCCTCCTATTCAGACAGGGTTGTTGTCTAGAATTATTGCTGTTGATTCATGTTAAGGAGTGTAGGACGTGTACCGGGCTATCGAGTCCGCGGAGCAGCTACTAGCTGGATGCACCGCCCGTTAGCGGGCGGGTGCTGGTTGCCTGAGCATATCAGCGTCAACCCCGGAAACCGCCCGTCGCTTGCAGATGGGCATCTCTCCGTGTGGTTGGCCGCATGCAGGCCGTTTTCTAGTAGTGTAGCAAGGTACCAAGCGAATAAGAACTATCGGATGGACCTAGGCAAACAACAAGAGCAGTCTGCGCTGGAACAGTACGGCATTAACCTTACCAAGCTAGCGCGGGCCGGGAAGCTGGACCCTGTTATTGGGCGTGATCAGGAGATATCTCGTGCTATTCAGATTCTTTCACGGCGCACCAAAAACAATCCGGTCTTGCTTGGACGCGCTGGCGTGGGTAAGACATCGCTTATTGATGGTCTCGCCCAGCGTATAGTAAAGGGGGAGGTGCCAAGTTCTCTTATGGATAAAGAGCTAGTTGCTCTTGACTTGGGCTCCTTGATCGCGGGAGCCAAGTATAGGGGCGAGTTTGAAGAACGTCTAAAGAGTGTGCTAGATGAAATCGACAAGTCCGAGGGCCAGGTGATAGTCTTTATTGACGAAGTCCATATGTTACTAGGGCTTGGTAAGACTGATGGTTCTATGGACGCCTCCAATATCCTCAAGCCCAGACTTGCAAAGGGAATGAGATGCATCAGTGCTACGACGTTCGATGAGTTCAAGATTATTGAAAAGGATCCTGCATTAACTCGCCGCTTCCAACCGGTAATTTTGGATGAGCCGTCAGTATCTGACACAATCTCGATATTGAGAGGTCTGAAGGAGCGGTACGAGGTACATCATGGTGTTCGTATTACAGATACGGCTATCGTTTCTGCTGCGGTTCTATCGAATCGGTACATCAATGACCGCTTCCTACCAGATAAGGCCATCGATCTTGTTGACGAGGCATGTGCAGTTCTGCGCTTGCAGCACGAATCTAAGCCGGACTCTATACAGGCGATAGACCGTGCTATTATGACAATGGAAATTGAGCTAGAATCCCTCAGGAAGGAGGAGGATCCAGTATCTCTTGAGAGGGCAGACGCTTTAAAGAAGTCGTTGAAGGAGAAGAATGATGAGTTAGAGAAACTCACAAAGGTATGGGATAAAGAAAAGAAGGAAATTGAGGCGATTAAATCCGCAAAAGCCACGCTCGAACAGGCAAAGATAGATTTAGAGATTGCACAGCGCGAAGGTGACTACGGCAAGGCATCTGAACTCAGATACGCTAAGATACCCCAGCTGGAAAAAACCATTTCAGAGAGTGAAAAGAGTGGCTCGAAAAATAACATCTTGCATGATGCGGTCACTGCCGATGATATTTCCGCCGTCGTATCCAAGATGACTGGCATCCCCGTTTCTTCCATGTTCAAAGGTGACAAAGACCGTCTTTTGAACATGGAACAATCGTTGACGAAACGTGTGGTTGGTCAAGACGAGGCTATAAGTGCAATATGTCAAGCAGTCCGCTTGCAACGGGCGGGTTTGACCAGCTCAAAGAGGCCAATTGCAAGCTTCATGTTTCTCGGCCCAACAGGCACGGGTAAGACGGAGCTTACGAAGGCACTCTCTGAATTCCTTTTCGACAATGAGTCGAATGTCATCAGGTTTGACATGAGTGAGTTCCAAGAAAAGCATACTGTATCACGTTTGATTGGTGCGCCCCCCGGTTATGTCTTGAGTGAAAGCGGAGGCCAATTGACGGAAGCTGTCAGAAGGAAGCCTTATGCTGTAGTTTTGTTTGATGAATTCGAGAAGGCACATCCTGATGTTTGTAAAGTTCTTCTTCAGGTCTTGGATGATGGCAAGTTGACCGATTCACAGGGTCACCATGTTGACTTCCGTAATACAATAATTGTTATGACCTCAAATGTGGGACAAGATATACTTTTGAATGATTCAGAACTTACAATTGATGGTAAAGTGAGTGAGAAGACAAAGAACAAAGTGATTGAAAGTGTGAAACGTATCTATCCGCCTGAGTTTATCAATCGTATCGACGAGCTGTTGGTCTTTAACCGTCTATCCAAATCTGTCCTGCGTTCAATTGTTGACATTAGGTTGAAAGAAGTACAGCAGCGGCTTTCGGATAAGCGAATGGTGCTAGCACTTACGGATGAGGCGAAGGATTGGCTCACAGAAAGGGGATATGACCCCGGCTACGGTGCTAGGCCATTGAATAGGTTGATACACAAAACAATCTTGAATCCAATGGCGCTCTATCTGCTAAAGGGCCAGTTGCGGGATGGAGAGACCGTAAAAGTCACAGTAGAAGCCGATAAATTGGTCATAAAGCCAAATCACGAGGAGTCTGAGTCTACAGATTCCACTGGCGAAACACATGCAGCATTGGATACTTAGACGAGACGGCTTAATATAGTTAGGTATTGACATTCTTAAAATGGATATATAGTTTTAAACAAAGTTTTTGAGATAGTAGTAGCACATAATATTACTACATACAGTTTGCGGTATTTACGTGTTGGTTGGCAATTAAATCTGAATAGCCGTTCTGTTGCTCGTATGATGGGGGGCCTGCATGGGCTAACTTAACATTATGGAATAAATAAATGTTTTTTTTTAATATTGACGCTCCGCCATTGTTGTTCGTCATTGGGCTTAAAAATTCACATTTATTTCCAGAATCCACAATTATATAATACTAATAATGCCAAATGATATTTACCATATATCACTAAACAAATAGCCAGTTTAGCGTATATTACAATTGATCAACTACACACAGAAGTTTTAAGGATCACCTGGTCCGGATAATACCAGCGGCAATCAAAGTTTGTATCTTCTTGAAAACTTGTGGATTTTTCATGTGCTCTTGCAGTGCCGCAGGATTCTGCTGCGCTTGACTTAGAATAGATTGCATGACTGGATCCTGGAGGATAGCCGCAACTTCAGGATCCTTAACAGCTCTAGCATAGGTCTCCTCTGGGGACTCGTTGGCGTTAGCCGGCTGGAACCTTTGCTGAGTTGCTTTAATGTACAACTGGTCAATCTCCCTAGTGTTGGAACCATTGTTCACCTCGGCATCCTTTTCACGGGCAGTGTCTAAGGTTTCGATGGCTGCAGCATATTCTTGAACTGCAATCTGAGCAGTCGCCTTTCTAATATAGGCCCGAACAAAGTTAGGGTCTTTTTGGATAGCCATATCGCAATCCTTGATGGCATCGGGGAACGACATCAACTTTGCTAGAGCAGCAGCTCTGTTTGAATAGCCTCTAGCGTCCTCAGGTGCTCTTTTGATCATCTCCGTGTATGCCTTGACTGCGTTAGGCCAGTCTGCGTTGGTGAAGTACTCTTTACCTTGCAACCGAGCCTCTTCCGCCTTCTCGGGGTCAATGTACGCCTCGGCCTCTCTCTTCTTCTGCTCCTTTTCCAAGCTTCTTAACTTGTTCAAAACCTCAGGTGTACGATGCTCCGTCAAAGACTTCTCGTAGTACTCGATAGCTTTTTTCAAATCGGCCAACTTGTAGTGCGCATTCCCTAGGCGGGCAAAGGACTTGGCAATTACCTTGTAGTCAGCGCGCAACTCTCTTCCCTCCTCGACTGCCTTTTCTAGAGTCTTAATCGCAGACTCGTAGTCGCCCTTTTCATACTCAGCAGCGGCACGGTTGTTCAAGTAGGTGATGTCCTTGTGCAAATCCCACGCCTTCTCGTAGTTCGCAATTGCCTCGTCAAACTGGCGCTTCTTATAGAGCTCATTGCCCTTAGCCTTTGCCTCCTCGGCCTTGCTCCTATCGTCGTCTACATGCATCTGCTCTGGCTCTTCCTCCTTCTCAGCAGCAGGAGCCGGTTGGCTGGCCGCGGGAGTGGGTTCCGGCTTTGCTTCAGACGGCTGTTCAGCCGATGGAGCAGGCGCATCAGCTGGTGCAGCGGACTTTGGCTCAGGGGAATCCATGGACAAGTCGATCCCAAGGATAGCAGCCATAACTGTCATCAACCGAGGATCTCTCATGAGCTCTGTGCTGATAGCCTGCGGGTTAGACTGGAACTGTAGGACCTTGGCCACCAACTGAGGGTCTTTCATCATCTCTGCGGTCTTTGGGTTGTTCTTCAACTTCTGGATTAGGTTTGGATCTTGGAACATCTGCCCAAAACCCAAGTCCGGCTGCTCCATACGCTGCTGCTGCGTGGCCTGCACCTGTGCTAGCCCGTCCTGCGCGGCCTTGTTGCTGCTGTCCAACTCCAAAGCCTTCTTGTAGCTTTCTTCAGCCTCATCCAAATCGCCCAGACCGTAGTGCGCAGCCCCCAGCCGATTGTGCCCCTTCGACCAGTCGGGCTTGATCCGCACACACTCCTGCGCGTCCGCTAGCGCCTCCCGGAACTTCCGCATTGACGCATAGCACGCAGATCTGTTTGAGTACAACACGTGGTTTGGCTGTTCCGAGACTTCGATCGCTTTGCCGAATAGCTCGATCGCCTTTTCAAAGTCCTTGGCCGCAAACGCACTGTTGCCCTCTTTCTTATATTCCTCCGCAGTGGTCATTTGTCGCTATTAGCTTGTTGTTATAGGATAATATTGCTGACAAGTATACTCTATGACGCCCGTGGTAGGACTGACTACACGCGTGTAATGCTCATTTATAGCGCTTGTTCACCATCCGTTCTGACATAGGGCCTGCCACGTTCTGGAATATTCCGCCACAAGTAGGCCGGGTAAGAAGGCACAATCATGTGACCATCGAACGTCCGGAAAGTCTACGACTGCCACATAACAGAAAGTGCCGAATCGACCACCATTGAGGCGTCACGAAGCTTCTACCTGTGTTTATCTTGAACTGTGGGTGAGATATGGCCCAAGTTTATGGCGCTGGCTAAGGTCCCAGGGCAGGTGAAAATTTGAAAATCACGCTGGCATGCGATGAGCGGTGATCATCCCGAGCGAGAACAGTGAATTCTGGATCTGTAGAGACGATAGGGATTAATAATGGTAGACGAGTTTGCAGAGGCTACCGCGCAGTTTGTTCAGTGGCTGCCAAAGGTGGGGATTGAGGTTGCACCCGAGGTGAGGGTGGAAGATTTGCGTGATGCGGGCCAGAACCGCAGCGTGGTTGCCAGCGGCGCAGTACAAGAGGGAGCCACGCTCTTTACTATTCCCCGGAGTGCGCTGCTCAATGTACACACGAGCGCTCTTCGGGAGTGTGCGGCTGGGCTGCCCGCTGCGCTTGAGGAGAAGATCGGCCACTGGGAGGGACTGGTGATGTGCGTGTACTACGAGCGCTGCGTTTTGCAGGAGCGGTCGCGCTGGTGGCCCTGTCTCCGGCTCTTTCCGGCGGTGGAGGAGATGGACAACCTCATTTACTGGAATGCGGAGCAGCGGCAGCTGCTGACGCCGTCGCTGGTGGGTTCGCGGATCGGAGATGAGTCTGCGCGGGAGATGCACGCGCGTGTGCTGGCCCTGGCAGAAGAGTGGGGACTCTCAGAGCTTAAGGAGATGTCTTGGGATGCCTTTGTGCACATTGCGTCTGTGATCATGGCCTACTCGTTTGACTGCCGCCTCAACAGCGACGAGGAAGACGACGAGGAAGACGACGACGGTGCACTAGACGGCGGCACGGTCGCCGCTGACGGTTGCATCAAGAGCATTGTGGCGCTGGCGGAGACGCTAAACTCTGACACCCATCTGGCCAATGCCAACCTTACCTACGACCGCGACCAGCTGAAAATGATTGCCGTAAAGGACATCAAGGCAGGGGAACAGGTTTATAACCTCTACGGTAGCTACTCGAATGCCGAACTACTGCGTCGTTACGGCTACGTGGAATGGACGGGCTCCAAGTACGATTACGGCGAAATCGAGCTCTCTGCGATCCGTGAAACTATCTCAAAGGAGCTTGCCGTGCCAGACTTCCCGTTCGATGCTGTGCTAGCGCTGCTCGAAGATAAGGACGGCTGGGCCGGTGAATTGTTCGACTACAATGATATTGTAGAGGAGAGCTATGACTGCTACGCAGACGGAGAGCTCGCCCCAGACGGGGCGTTCCTCGTCCAGCTTTTGGTTGCCTTAGCGCAGGTTCCCCGCGCTGCGCTTGGGAAGGGTAGCACGCTCAGCGTCCGCACCCGGAAAATCTCCAAGAAAGTGATGCAGTTACTGGAAAGTGGCCGCATCACTAGGAAAGCCGCTGACGTCCTAGAGAGCGTCATCCGCGACAGAATGCAAGCGTACCCTCCCCACGCAGCCGTCTTTGACGGCCAGAAACCTACTGATCTACAGGCCATGGATCCTGCACCCCGCAGGGAGGCGATGGCACGCTGTGTGTTGCAGTGCGAGGTGAAAGCGCTGCAGAAATGCGCGCTAGCAATCAGCTCCAACTATAAGATTATATCGGACGATCTACTTATGGGCAAGTTACTCAACTGACGCAGAGAGCGCAGCAGAGGCACCGCCCCTGTGTATAATATGCATAGTCTAGAACACCTTGACGTACACGCGACTGCGTTGCAGCGCAATGTCCTCGACCACCGCGGACGTCTTGAAGGAGTCGTCGCTCGCAGCAATCACCAGCGCACGGCGGTTGCAGCACAGCTTCACCACGCTGTCCTCGACCTTGGGGAGTTCTTCGGCCTTTTTGCGTGTCGTCAGATTCCATGCAAATACCCGCCCGTCCGAGCCGCCGGTGTACAGCAACGCCGTCTTCGGGTGGAAGCATAGCGCGTTAACCGGGAATACCAGCTGGGTGTCCTTCAGATTCATCCTGTGGCAGCGGAATGCAAACTTGCGGCCCTCGTCCCCGAAATACTCCACTGCCACGCGTCCGTCGACCGAGCTCTGCACGTAGCCCTCCTCGTCGGGCACCAGTCGCACACACCGCGACTGGTATTTGAGCCCCGACTCGCGTCGTTCCGGCGCCGCGTCAATATCGCTGGTGCGGAACACATACACGCCGTCCGTAGTCATGCACACCACGCGCGCGGCCCCGCAGTCCAGAGAGAGGATCTTCCCCGTCAGGCGCCGGATGTGCCGTACCGTGTTGCGCCGCGTGTCCACCACCGCTAGACTGCCGTCCCACGAGCCCACCACCACAAACTGCCCGTAGCTGCCCATCGCGGAGATCCCGAGCCCGCACTGCACGCCCTGCAGGGCCACCATCCGCTCGGATTCCCAGTCCAGCTCCAGCACCTCGCCCTGTGCACTCCCCACGTACGCTCTGCGCGTCCCCGCGCACACTGCAACACTGGTCAGCGGCCACTCATGGCTTAACCTCCCCATCCGCTTATTCTTCTCCCAGTCGTACAGTGATGCCGTCCCATCCCAGCTGCTCACAATTAATTGGCTGCCTTCTTCATCAACTAAGCATACCCCGCTCAAGTAGTCTTTACTCACATCTTTTAGTTCTACGTATGCCATCGCCGACGCTACATTCCCCGGCTCGCCGCTTACCATCAGTTGGTGCACCGTCACAGATCACTGTTATTGCAGCGATTTCATATGTACAAATCCTTCTGAGGTGTGACCGCGACAACTACAAACAACATTGGCGGCAAGACCGTTAGAGCAAAACGTGCGTTCTACAGCATCAGGCAGCTTATAGCGGCAGGATAACCAGAGTGGGCGTAGTGCGATAACAAGAGAGGCGTATATATAGCCAGGAGTCATGGATTCACTTCGTGGCCACCACACCAAAGAGCGGGGTAGCGGACATGGGCGAGGCGAATGTGGGGTAATGCAGGGTATGTTGCTAGACAAGATGATGGAGAAGGTGCTAGGGATGGCGATTCCTCCGGCCGGCGAGGCTGGGGGCGGGGCGATCGAGAGTCGGGTACAGGCGGGGCGGGCGCGGCCGGGGTTGTCGGTACCAATCATGAGCCGTAACTTCGTGCAGATGAACTCGCGCCTAAGCTTTCCATTCCAGGTGGTGAACGAGGTGATACGGATCGCGAACTGGGAGAGCACAGCGTGTACGCTCTCTGTGGGGATGCTCTACAGTTTTGTGGTATTGCGGCCGCTCGTGACGTTGTCCAGCGCGCCAATGTTCTACATATTGTTTGCAGTGATGGTGCCGTACTACATGCAGATACACGCGCCGGAGCCGTGGGAGGAGTTGGGCGCGAATCCGATCCCTGCCGCGGGGCCAGCGTTGAAGGAGCCCGATCTGCCGCGGCCGGTGCCAGAGTTATCAAAGGAGTTTATCCTTAATCTAACAGACTTGCAAAATCACATGGTGCTTTATGTGGTTTGCTACGACTTCATCACGGGCCTTCTGGCGAAGTTCGCGTTCTTTGCGGATGAGAACGTGAGCGCTGCGGCCTTTGTAGGGCTGCTCGTGCTCGGCGTCTTCAACATGCTCTTCATCGAGTCCCTTTTTCGCTGGATCCCGCTGAAGCTTTTGCTCCTTGCATGCGGTTGGGGCTTTCTCATTATGCTACACCCTTCATGCAGGGACGCATGTTTTGACTACATCTCGTCGGAGGAGACGCGACTTAAGGTGTTGACTATGACCAACAAGATAGAGCAACTCATTAATGACTACTGGGATTACTGTGAGCCGCGGGAAACACGCCAGGCGGCAATTTTTGAGATACAAAAGTTTGATCGGCGCACAAAGGAGTGGCGCACTGCCGGCTTTTCTTCCGACGACTACACTCTATTATCAAAACTCCGTATTGCCGAGGAACCTATCGACAGTTCGGCCACATCTTTGGATGACGTAAAACCCCCGCTTGATTGGAAGTGGCTCGGTAAGTACGATTGGGTGTTAGACCTTGAGCCTAGGCAATGGGTGACGGATGGTTTTGTCCAGTACGTGGACATCGACGCAGAAACGAAATGGGTTTACGATCTGAATTTTGACGGCACTAGAGGGCAGTATCGCAGGAGAAGATGGATCCGTCTCTGCACAAGGAATCGGAGCGTACAGGAAAATGCCAATGTTGATACGATTGATGACGATAACTCTGATGACTACGAACTAGTTGACTATAGTGGATGCACTGGTGTATCCCAAAATTCTATGCATGGGTCTGTAAAAAGCTGTCATAGTATCAGCGAACCTACCGACCAGATAGTAGTGGAGAGGCTTCGTTCGCACACACTCTCTCCGGCTGCTAACGCATCTGTCTCAAGTGCAGACAGTACTGCGAGTGCCACGATTGCGACTCCGAACAAAAATGTGGAGCAAGGATCACGAGCGATCAAGAGTTTAACGGATTTTTTAAACATAAACGGTTAGCACGGTTACCACATTTCCTTGCCCTTCAATAATTCGAACCAAATATAGTGCCTTGGACTTTATTTACGAAGATCATATATGTCCTTAATATTCTTTAATTATATATATCAATATGCATGTAACGAATATCTTATGCAAAAGGAATGCCTAACTTTTCATGAAGTCCTCTAGCTGTAGTGAAACTTTCCCCTTGGTGCTTTCGTGCTGCTTCTTGGCCGCCAGCAAGTTGCTTAGCATGTTCTTTTTCCTTTTCTTAGCCCTTTCCCTACCAGAGGATTTAGCTATGCTGGATTTAGAATTCTCCTTCGAGGGCCACTTGGCAACAAAAGGCGCCTTCGGTACTGGCGGATCACTTTGAGAGAGAACAAACCGTTTTTCATGTGAGCATTTCAGGCATTTGTACACTAGTTCCTTTTTGACAATGCCGTCTTCCTGGCTTGTCTCCTGGACATGTGCTTGCAAGTTGACACCGGCTACGTACACGATACCACACGATCCACAGAACTTTACATCGCCATCGCAGATTATGTTAGGCAGCACGACTCTATTCCTCTTCACAGCGTTATAAAAACTCTTTAGGTATAAACCAGATAAGTGTGTTACGTCTGCAGAAGAAAGATGGTGGAGAAGTGTATACTTGTGCTGCAAGTGTATACGCATAAAGTTGTCCTTCTCTAACCTATTCATGCCGTTGTTTGTTGTCACTGCTGTGCTCATCTCCATCAACCGCATTACATCGTGGGATCCGAATGTTCAAAGTTAGTTAGTTACTCTCTCGGGTCGGACTTAACATATGTACACCACGAAATACAAGTAATATCTTCAAAAATTTACATAAACATGGTGTGCGCCGGTGAGTCCGGGTATGTATGCTATATCTATTAGGACTAGAAAGCCTTACCTATAATACAGAGATTACGGCTCGTCAACATCAGTTGGTACTTCATCGAAATCCATGCTCTGGCTATCTTTTACTTTACGATTTTTGGAAGGAGCAATCGCTTTCTTCTCTGCAATCACTGACTGCATCAGTTCCTCCTCCGGCATGTCGGTCAACTTTGCGTAATGGTCGTCATCTTTGATTAACTTCATGTAGATTTTGTTCATCGTGGTATCTCTTTGATCTCTTTGTAGCGAAGGTACTTGGGTAGGGGGTAGGGTGACAACTGTCTCCTTGAGGGTGCGCAGTGTTGAGCTAGGCGTATTTGCCGCGGCGCGCCTCCGCTTAGTAGGCGATGGCGTACTAGGCGGTGTGTTTGGGATGTTTCTGCGCTCTGCTTGCGGGAATAGATACTGCTCCTTGCGTTGCCTCTTCTTCAGCTCACTTGCCTCCCTCTTCAGCTGCCTTAACTTATCTACTTGCTGCTGGGTCATAAAGAAGTCTGGCAGCCGCTTCTTTAAATCGGCTACCCAAGCGTCACACTCAGCTAAAATTTGGTAGTCAATGATCCCGTGCCAATTACAATCACCGATAGTAGTACTATTTATTAGAAGTACAATGCCTGAGCGCTCATGGACTTGTCTGCTAATACTCTTGACCAACTTCTTTACGCCATCGACCTTTAAACTGGTACCCATAATGATAAGTAAATCCGGTTTACCTTTTGCAATATCCATATTTAGCCCCTGGGTGATAAATTCACAGCTAGGATGGTTTTCGCCATAGAGAACAATGTTTGGTCGCAAAATACCAACACTGTTCCGTAGCCGCTTGCCCTGGTTCTCACGTTCCTGGTTAAAGGCGCAACAGCGCGGACACGGAGGCAGTTCGCCTGCTTTCAAGATACGTTTCCACGATCTCGTCCAATTGAACACTTCGAAACATTGCGTGCAGGACAGCGAGTTCAGGTCCCCGTGCAGCTGTACAACATCGAGATTCTTCCACTGGGTATTGAACGAGGCACCAGGGTCCACCGAATGCGACATCTCAAGACCAAGATGCTCCTCTAGCCCGTCGATGTTCTGTGTGTAGCATCGCAACAGCTTGCCTCTGTTTTTTAGATGTGCAATGAACTCATGCGCCCGGGTGGGCTTGGCCTGGATCGCGCTAGAGTGCAGCGAGTCCATAAACGTAGCAAATACGCTAATCTTCTCCTCTTCCCGGAATAGCGAAATGTCAAACATCTCCTGGCCAGAGCGGATCTGCACTTCGGGATACTGCTTCTTGACCATGTTGTACAGCCCCCCAGATGACCGGAAGTCCGGAATCCCGGCGCTGCAAGAGATCCCCGCACCCGTGAGAACCATTATTTTACGCGAACGACCTATCTGCCGATTGATCATGCTAAGCAGTTCCTCGTCCACATTGTCGCTGTCCAGTTCTATATGCTTAAGCTTCTCCGTTTGCAGCTGTGGTTTAGGGGTCGCCTTCTTTTCTAGCACACTCGGCAGCTCTTCATCAAACGATTCTTGGCTCTGTATTAAACTCGGCATATTACCTTGGTACACTCTAGCGCCATAAACCTCAGAAGTGACCACCCACCTGGCAATGCGAACTCACCCTCCAAAGGATTTGTGTTTGGGTTCAAACGGTGGGAAAATTTGTTGTCGTTGTTGATAGTTGACATTTTGCCTATTACAGATAACCGATTATATAATCCGTTCAAATCCAGTTTAAGATTTGATTAGATAATCTCGATTGACAGTCGCCCAATAGAGGCAGAATAGAGCGTGAAGGTCGTATCCCGAGAAGATCGTTAAATAATACTGAAGCTGCTATAGATATCAGTAGCGACAGGACTAGGCCCTGCTAAGGGAGAACAGAAGCTGTGTGGCGATAAGGCGTTCAGCGGCACGGATCAGCTACTCTGGCTGTTGACAGCGAGCTCCATGATCAGTCTCGTGGTGAGATGAAGGAATGGGTAGGCTGAGAAGGTGCTCATTTCGTCGTCCGTAGAAGACGAGCTGATGGGGTTACCGGAGCTCGATTCCCAGCCATCAAACTTGAAATCGACGAGGTAGTTGTTGGTCTCTATTTGGAACAGTTGGATCACCATGCGCATGAGGTCCGGGATGCGCTCATTCTGCTGGGTGCCAACATCATACTTCCAGCGGACGCGAATAGTCCAGAGATCCTCTTCCGAGGGCTTGGCCCACTCGGCGCCGAGATTCTTGAGGGCGAGATAGATCTCGCCCATGACGTCGAGGGGGTACGACCGGGATCGTATGCCGAAATGCCACCTCGTCTTGGACTTTTTGTTACTGAGAGGAGAAATTTTGACCGCCGCAGGCGAGCCCTGTGCCACCATGTTGGCACGGTGTATCTGAGGCAGGGAGCTAGGCAGAATGGCTATAGTGCTGTCCTCATCCTGCTGTTCCGAAAATGAGAGTTGGTAGGTGCGCTGCCGCGATGCGAGACGTTTCACCTGATGCGGGTTCTGGTCTCCATGTTGGCTTCCTCCAAGAGCAGCCTGGAAACCGCTACCAGGACCCAGCTGGCTATGTGATTCAAAAGTTGGAGGTGATTGAGATAGAAATGTATCCAACTGGTCAAGCTTTTGTTTGTTGGACCTCAGGCCATCAATTAGGGACTTGTTCTCTTTTAGTAAGAGATAGGCGTCACGAATCTCTAGCACCGTCGGGTCAGTTTGGTTTGGGTCCTCAAGGGCTTCGTAAATTTCGTCCTTATCGTAACTCATCGTATTCGCCAGCACTGCAACTAGTGCCTCGTCGATACGCTCATCATCGGTGCCGGGCTTGCTAGTTGCGTCTGCCTTCATATCCACGGGTACTAAATAATCTGGCAGGTCCACCTTGAACCATTCATCCTCCATTATTTCGTGGATAGTTATTCGGTTCAGCGGATTCACTATGAGCATCCGCTTGATTAGGTTTGCAGCCCCCTGGGAAAGGAATTTCGGGATACTATAAACGCCATTGCTGATATTCTTGAACAGGACAGGTATACTCTCATCGTCAAACGGTAGCCGTCGGCAGAGCATCACGTAGAGAATGACACCAGAGGACCACACGTCCACTTCGGGCCCTGCATACAGCTTACCACTGATGACCTCGGGTGCTGCGTAGTTTGGCGAGCCGCACGAAGTTTTTAGAAAGTTACCGTCTGTCATAATGTTGGACAGCCCGAAGTCTGCGATCTTAACGTTCAGGTGCTCATCTAGCAACAGATTTTCGGGCTTAAGGTCCCGGTGTACAATCTTGTGCCGATGGCAGTACTCCACTGCGCTTATTATCTGCTGGAAAAACCGCCGAGCCTCGTTCTCCGACATCTTGTCTCGCTGCACAATATAATCAAACAGCTCGTTTCCAGCGTACTCGATCACCATGATGATCTCGTCCTTGGACTTAATCACATCGTACAGCTTGATAATATGGGGGTGCCGGAGCAGCCGCAGGTACGATATCTCGCGCTCAATACGGCCCTGCATGTCGCTCTTAGCCAGTACCTTCTTGTTGATGATCTTGAGCGCCACCTTCTGCCCTGTGCTCACATGATGTGCCAGCTTTACCTTGCCAAAAGATCCCTCACCCAGCGTTTTAATCACCTGGTATTTCCCAATTCGCTGGCCTATTGGAATGCTGCCGGGCCGATGCATGCCATGTGGCATGTTTCGACCACCTGTGTACATCTTTTGCTGTTGGTGGTGGTGGTTTGCGTTAGACATACTGCTCTCGCTCTTGACGCTTATATGTGCCGACGTTAAAATTACGATCCTGCGTGTCCAAGCTCGAAGCCGTTCAGGTCTTTACGGTTGGGCAGGGTATCTGGCTCGCCCAGTCAGTTCAAAACGATTTATCGTGCGTGCTAGCGACCTCTCTTGGTTCGCGTCGTTGGTGTTCTGTTTCATGGTGAAAGGGTCTTCCGGCCAGCAGGGTTTGCTTTCCGAGGGGCTTCTGCCGGGTAACGTTACAAGGGGTCGTAGATACGTATGCCATTGGAGCTGGCGGACGGTGGGCAGCCAGGGCCCTTCGCCTACGACGGTCACCAAGCCCCCCTGCTTGGCGGCACTAGCGGCTGGCTGCCTCTCTGTGCTGTGTGCTGGCGCCGGGTGCGCGCGGGGATCCTATATAGCTGTCCAATCCCGTGCCCACCGCTCAGTCTGAACCTGCCACCACCAATGACGTCGCCACAGCAGCGCATCATCGTGCAGATGAACCAGGAGCGCAGGCTCGCGCTCGAGGACTACCTTACTACATATGGGCGTGTGCCAATCGGAACCAAAGTCAACGAGGTGCGCCTCGCGGACATCGAGCTGGACCACCTCACGCTGCGTTTTCGCCATAGCGACGTGGAGCTCGAGATCGAAAAGACAATTGCCCTTGACCCGCCGCTGCAGCACTGGGACGAAGCCCCGGCGCGTCTAGACGCAATGGCGCTCGAGGCAGCCGCCCGCCGCGGCTTGGCTGCGGTCCAGGTCCGCGGCGGCGCCGCGCCATCGGCCCTCGGCTGGCTGCTCATCGGTCTTATCTACCTGCCTGCGGCCTGCTACTACGAACCGCGCTTGCTCGCGTGGGCGGTGCCTGGCGCGCTGTTGCAGCGCTCCGTTCTGCAGTCCGTGTTCGCGGGGGTGGCCGTGTGCCACATCGCCGAGTGCATGCTGCTGCTGCGCCCGCGCCTGCACACCTACCGCGTGCCCACGGACTATCGCATCGAGTGGTACTTTTTTGGACTGCTGGAGGGCTATCCTGCCATCAGACGCTTTGACAGGGCCGCCCGCTCGCTGAAATCAAGGCCAACTACGTAGTAAGAGTATATACGCCGCTTGCCTCAGCCGTGGGTATGACGCCGACCGGTGGGGAAGTGGACTTTTTCCTTGACTCACCCTTTCGGCTGCAGAAGCTTATGTTAGTAGCGCCCCCCTCCCGGACCATGGACCTCCTCACCGCTTGGATACACCGCCTATGGACGTGTCTGTGCCTCTTCTTCAACCAGCGACAAGTATGTGAGCCTCTAGACCCGCTGCCGAGCTCCACTAACACCCGCAGCTCAAAATCGCTATCGTAGGCTTGCAAAATAGCGGCAAGACCACTTTGGCTGCACTCCTCACAGGGCACCCGTTTCGCGCGGACACAATCCCTACACTCGGCATAGATGTAAGGCATGCAACGATCGGCCAGACGCTGCTCCAGGTCTATGACCTGGCAGGCCAGGCACGGCACCGCTTCCTGTGGGACCGCTGCCTGGACACTACGGACCTGGTCGTCTATGTCCTGGACTTGAGCGACGACACCGCGTGGGAGGCCGCCAAGCACGCGCTCCAAAGCGTGCTGGTCGCCACCAACGCGCGCCGCACGCCCGTGCTCATCATCGGCAACAAGGCCGACCTCGTCGCGCCGCCGCCCATACTGCCGCCCGATGACGCCTCGCCCGCACCGCCGGGCCCGTCCCAGCAGAGCCACCGCAGCGCCAGCGTCTCCTCCAATGCCCGCCCGTTCGACATCAGCCCCTACCATTGGCGCTTCATGACGCCGCTGTTGAGCCACTACGATTACGACGACATCCCAACCTACGTCATCGACACGTCCAATCATCATCTGTTGCTCGACCTTCAGGTTCTGTCGCGCGAGCTGGGCCTGGATCTGCGGAATGGCATCCTGCATCTCACAAATGAAACTGTCCTGGCCATGGACCGCGATATAGGCCTTTTTACGGTTAGCTGCCGAGACGGCACAGGCATATCCGACGTGATCGAGTGGCTGATGCAGCTATGAGCGCTTATTGCCTTCGTCATCCCCGTTCCCTTCCGCCGCTGCGCTCATCGCGGGGACTCGCCCTGCCGTTGAGGATGCCTGCTGAGCCTTGAAAAAGAAACGAAACGAAATCACAGCAATACGAAATAAAGCTATTACAGTCGCCTTTGTGGCCATTTACATACGCTTAGGTAGCCGCAGTTATAGGCGCAAAGGTGTAGGGTCGTCAATTGAGCTGGTAGGATGCTGAACTTTGACTACCCGCAGAAAGATTGGTACAAGGATGTGCGTCTTTGTGGATGCAGGCAGTGCTGCGAGGCAGTTCGGCGTAAGCGACAAGGATCTTCGGGATCTTGCGGGATGGGCGAGCACGGGCAGTACCTAGACGAGGGCTACGAGGGCCGTGGGGAGCACGTGAGGTCGTCGTCTGCGCACAGCGGGTCTGGCGGACACTTTGTGCCGACGATCTCGTTCGACACCGTGCCGATACAGGGCATATCCCCGGAGGAGGATGAGCAGGACGCGCTACACGAGCACCAGCGAGCGTACGGAACGAGCCTGGACTACACTCTGGAGGAATACTACAATAATGAGGACACGAGCTACAACCACGACTACCGGAGCGGGGGAGGGTACGCGGGGGAGCTGTCGCCGCTCCGGTCGTTGTCGCCGAGCCGGTACGGCTCGGGTGCGCAGCTGGCGAAGTTCGATGTGCTGCCGGACGGCCGGCGAGTGCGAATCGACTACCCGAGCAAGTCGACGCTGCTGAGCGACTCGTTCGTGCTGAACAAGACGCACCGTGAGTGGCGCAGCAAGTGGAAGGCGCGCAAGGCGCAGATCGAGCGGCGCAAGCTCGAAGAGCCACAGCGGTGGTACCGGTACCCGAGCATTCTTTTTCCTGAGACAAAGGTGGATTTGTCAGACCTGCCGATGATCAACGACGAGGGCGTCGCATACAACTCGAACCAGCGCGCCAACATGAAGCGCATCGCGCGCGTGGTGCGGACGCCGGTGGGCTTCCCTGTGTCCCCGCGTATTGTCCTGTGCCACGTGAGCGGTCGCAAACATACGTGGGCCGCTGTCGATTGGGTGCTGCAGAACTTTATCGCAGACTCCGACCACCTGGTAGTGGTAGCGAACCTTCCACGGCTGATGTCCCGGTTTGGTTACATGAGCAGGTCCGTTTCGAGGTCACGGTCCAGGTCGCGGTCGCGATCTGTCCGGAGGACTACCGGGCTGAACTCGACTTCTTCCTTCGGTTCTGACGTGTCAGAGTCTATGACTAAAAACAAAGACGAAGAGTGGTGCAATGGTTATACAGTTGGTAGCATCGAGACGATTTTGGATCACCTAATTGAATATATTACCTTTATAATACCCGAAAAGTTGGCAATAAAAGTGACTGTTGAAGTCATGATTGGCAAAACACGGCAGGTACTGATCGAGGCACTAAATCTGCATTGCCCAGACCTGCTGGTAGCTAGTACCACAAAATACAAGGAGAACGATGGGTTGCTGGACCACCGCTCAAAGCGCCTGACCACGGTGCTTGCCAACTACTATCCGCTGCCGGTCTTTGTTGTGCCTGCGAAAAGGATGTTTTTGCTTGGAATGCAACTAGAATCGATTGTGCATGGCAGTGACGCGTGCAACGCTGCGGCGCCCGTTAGCCAGCAGTTCTCATCCGAGGTTGGGGATTCGCTGGCCCCGTTCAAGCCATCGCTGAAGACCATGCATACATCCCCCGCGGTCATGCTACACACAGAGAGCTCTGTTCCCGAGGTAGAATACGGGATGGATGAAAGCGAAATAACCAGCATTGACAGCGAGCTCTCAGATGGTGTCACTGAATATGCAGGCACTGAACTGCTACAGCAAGATCCTGTAGGGCGCGTGGCAAGGATGAGGGAAACCTACCGGAGGAGGGTACAAAAGACGTTCTCTAAGATTGACTCGGACTCCACCCTGCAGGCAGACGAGCGGCATTTCAACAAGCTTGACGCGGTCATAAACGCGTCCCTGAAGTTTAACAAGGAACTTGAGAACTCGAAGTCGCCGTCGATTTTGGAACTGCAACGCATCATCACCGGAGGCGAGAAACATACCGGTTTCAGGAAGAAGTCTATGCTTGACGTCCTCGACCTCCCTTCAGCGAAGCCGAGGAAGCAGGACCCAATTCCGAAGCCGAATCTCTCAGCAGGAGATCCAACTCCGAGACGCACCACCAGGATAAAATTTGAGGCTACTGTTAAGGATGTCGACGGATCGACGGCTGTCCAGCAAAGCCCCAGTGATGAAGTCCTCCGTGAGATGTCGCCTTTAAGGCAGGTCCAATCTCTGTCCCAGTCTAATCTAATGAAGTACGTTTCGAATAACTCGTTGCGTAAAGTGCGCAGTGCGAACACTAACCCGGTCAATTCCACAAAGTATAATGAATCAACAGGCTCTTCTGGCAAGAGGAAGCGGGGTGGGTTCCTGAGTGCATTATTTGGCGGCTCAGGAGGCGGCAGCGCAAGTAACACGGCCTCCCCTGCCACCAGCAGGAGAAGTAGCATGAGCAGCAGCGAAAACTCGGGCGGCACGAGCACGGGAAAGCGCAAGAAAAAATGGAAGCTGCTTAAATAGCGAGGCGTCACAGCCTAAAGATCAACATCGCTCGACCTTCTACTATAGCATAGAATATACATTATTCGTACTCTTTTATACAAAAAATACCCTTCCAGCTTATTAGCGTTTTGGTCGCTTTGGTTTTCAAGCTTCAAATTTGTTCACAAGAGCTCATCTCAAAATTGCTCAGCGGTCGAGAGTGAAAGAGTCCCTCACTACCGGTAATGGCGGAGAAAGAGAAGAAGGGCCTAGCGACGGAGATCCATCCCGCGCTCCGGTCATCCAACCTGAACTTGTTGCGCTCAAAGCGCGAGAACCCATATCTATCATCTGATGCGCCGCGCCAGCGCCAACCTAAGCGCAGACAACCCCTGGCCTTCTATAAGCCCGGTGAGATCAGCCAGAGAGCAGAAGAGGAGAGGCAGCGACGTGCGCGAGAACTGGAGGAGCAGCAGCTGCTGCTGCGGAAACAGGAGGAAGAAGAACACATTCGCCGCGAGAAGATCGCTGCGGCAGAGCTGCCTGACGACGATGAGACATGCTACTTTGACGCAATTTCGGCTCTGCCGAGTATCGAGTGGTGGGACACCAAGTTCTGCGACGGCTCCCAGCCCGCGGCGCACGCAAAGTACACTGCATCGTACGCAGATCTCGAGGATGACAGCGACTGCAGCGACGATGAGCAGGAAGACGAACGTCCGAGCATCCGCTTCGTCAAGCATCCACTGCCGTTTCAGCCCTCGGTCACGGCTGCCGCTACCATCGTGCCCAAGATATACCTCACAAAGCACGAGCAGCGCAAGGTGCGCCGCAACCAGCGCAAAACGGCCCGCCAGATGGCCGAGGAGCGCATCAGGCTCGGACTGGAGCCCCGCCCTCCGCCCAAGGTCCGTCTCAACAACATGATGCACGTCTACGACAGTAACACCAAGATCCAAGACCCTACTGCATGGGAGCACACTGTGCGTGAGCAGATAGAGCAGCGCCGTCAGCAGCATCTGCGTACGAATGAGGAGCGCCGGCTCGAGGCCCGCGCACAGCGCGCCGCACAACCAGCGCCCGCGCCAGACCCGGGCCAGGACATCTGCCGCGTCTACTCCCTGCCACCCCTTGCAGACCCCAAGGCCCGCTACAAACTAGTCACCAACGCGCGCCAGCTGCACCTCCGTGGCTGCTGCCTACACGTCCCCGACGGGCCCGCGCTCGTCGTGGCCATCGGGCCGCCCCGCGCCTGCACCTTCTACGACCGACTGCTCACCCGTCGCCTCGCTTGGCATGCCTCCGCCCCGGCGCTGCTGTGGACTGGCGCCGCCGCAGGCCACACCTTCCGCGGCTGGTTCATGAAGCAGTGCGCTGAGCCCGCAGACCTGCGCCGCATCCTGCTCGCCGCCGGCGGCCCGCTCTTCGCGCACACCCCACTGCCCTCGTAGACATGTATTCGCCTATTTACAGTACTACTTACTCCTGGATCTTGGCCAGGATCTCCGAGTCGCGGAACAGAAGCACTTCGTCGTCTTTGCCGAGCTTGATCGACGACCCGCCAAACTGCGGGATCAACACCTTGTCACCCACCTGCACAGATGGCGACACCTGCCGGCCCTGCGCGTCGGTGTACCCTGGGCCCACGGCGAGCACTGTCGCCTGGTTCAACTTCTCCACGTTCTTCTCAGGCAAGTACAGACCGGACGCCGTCTTGGCCTCGGCCTTGATGCGCTGCACCAGCACCCGGTCCATTAGAGGAACAATACTCTTCGCGGACTTCAAAAACGACATCCTACCACCTCGCTGATACTACGATGACTATGGCTCAGCTGCTCTCTTAGATTCCGTGGCTGCGCTTTGCTTTATATAAGTGGCAGCAAGCTTTTCATGGTTCTCTGTGTTCGATACTCTAGAAGCTTCGATCGCTACCACGGCTCCGGAGAACACAACAGCTGGACCTGCTGCACTGGGAAGCATGGAGCTGAGGCGGAGCAATAGGCTGCGCAAGACAAACAAAGAGGCCGTGGCAGAGGAGCAGTCCTCTTCGGAGGAGGAGGGAGATGGGTTCAGACGCAGCGGTGAGCGGATGAAGCGGCGGGTGCGGCCGCGGCGGGCAGATGCGACGGCGGGGTCAGGCCTCCGGCGAGACGTGGAAGAGGCACTGGGCGTGCTGCCGCGGCCGCGCTACTACTTTGCAGACGGGGCGCGGGCGCGAGGAGCGGTGCGGTGGGGCGTGGAGAGCGGTGCGGTGGATCGCACGGCGGGGATGCTGGACGGGTGGCTGTCGAAGCATGGCGAAAATGCAGTTGGGCCGGAAACGGCGGCGGCGGTAGCGCGGATAGCGCGGCAGCTGCGGCAGCTGGGCAGGGAAGTGGCGGCAGCACCGGCCGAGGAGGACACGGCGAGCCTCCTGGAGCGAGTGGTGGCGGACGGGACACGGCAGGACGAGGTGTGCCAGCAGCTGACGGGGCTGATCGATGGCCTGGCGGAGGCCGCAGACGAGGAGTGGATCGCGGCCCTGGCGCGGATCCATGAGCTGGACCTGCAGGACATCGCCGACATGCCGGCGCCGCGGCCGCCGAAGCGCGGGGCTGCTGCGCAGGCGGGGCCCTGCTCGCGGCGGGCAGACTTGCAGTTCGTGATCAACAAGTGGAACAAACTGCTGACGCGCGAGCGGAATCTGGCGCTGTACTGGCCCTCCAAGGCCCCGCGCAAAGACAGCGGGCACATGTCTCCGGCGGCACAGGCGCTCTCGCAGGAGGACCCGCGCGACAAGTTCCGCGACGTTCCGCTCTTCTCGTAGCATGTACTGTATATACCTTATATTTATGTTATGCCGCAGCTTCTGGCCGGCGGCCTGCCGCTAAAACCACTCATCCGGCGGGCGCATCAGGTCGATTTGGTATAGCCGCTCTGCGGCGTCTGCCATCAGGTACAGCACGTAGCCCGGCAGCACCGACAGCGAACACATCGCAAAGCTGCACTGATTGACCCTCAGAAAGATCGGTATTCGCAGCAGCGCCAGCAGCGAGGGCACGCGGATGAACCCGATCTGCCCTGCAGCCGCGACGTTGGTCCGTGCGGCGTAGTACGTCAGGTTCCACTTGATCATGTCCACCATCAGCACCTCCCCCTTCACGTCCCAGATGTAGGCAAAGCTTGTGGTGAGAACAGCCACCACCGCGATGAACCAGATGAACCGCTTGGAGTTGCCAATGATCTGCTCATCGTAGGAAAGCTGGAACATCGTGATGGCCAGGTCCATCGCGTTGAACTGGCTCCCTACATCAAAACACGAGAGCAGAAGCTTGTGGTACTGCCGCCGGTGGAATATCAGGCTGAAGTCATATTTTGTGGATTCAATCCACCCTATATTATGTGCTATGATGCATCCGATCATGCTTAGTACGTACACACGGGTGACAGGTTGCACCCCCTGCATTATCTGTACGAACAGCACATCCATGTCACTAACACGCCGGTACTATCGTCGTTCTGACCGCTGACGGCTCTGGCTTGCCGTTTTTTAAGGCTCGCTGCTGTTGGTGATAGTGTTACTAAAGGATATGCGCCACGTTAATACTTTCGTCACACAAGACAACTACGAGTGCCCCCTGGTGTGCCGCATTGAAGAGCAGAGGCCATACCGAGTGCTAGAGAGCCTGGCAGTTGTATACAGAAAATGGATTCAGTGGAGGGCCTCGCGCTGGGGCCTGTGATCTGGACGGCCAGCCAGGAGGAGCTGCTGCGGCAGCCTTATAACCATCTAGTGACGCAGCCGGGCAAGAATTTCCGCAATACGCTGATCCGCGTGTTCAACGGGTTCTATGGTCTTTCGGAGCGGCAGGTCGCGGCGGTCACAGAGTTGGTGGAGATGTTGCATGTGGCGAGCCTGTTGATCGACGATATCGAAGACAACTCTGCATGGAGACGTGGCGTCGCTGCTGCCCACGTGGTATATGGCTCGCCCATGACGATCAACACTGCGAATTACATGTATTTTGTGTCCATGTCGCTGCTCGGGCAGCTGGCGGCTCAGCGTCCGGCGGGCCCGCTGCAGGATCTGCTGAAGGTGTTCAACGAGGAGATGATGAATCTGCATCGCGGGCAGGGCCTTGACATATATTGGCGCGACACGTTTACGGTGCCGTCGGAGCATGACTACCTGCGGATGGTGATGCATAAGACCGGCGGCTTGTTCCGGCTGACCGTGCGTATCATGGAAGCGTTACGGGAGGGCCCAGATGGACCCGGATCAACATTGGTGCCGCTTAGCAACCTGCTTGGCGTGCTGTACCAGGTGCGGGACGACTATTTGAACCTGACCGACTCGCGCATGTCCGAAAACAAGGGCTTTGCAGACGATATCACCGAGGGCAAATTCTCCTACCCCATTATCCACGGCCTGCAGTACGCCCGTGTCCATGACCCAGCGGGCTACGACTTCCTGGTCAGTGTGCTACGGCAGAGGACGACAGATATCACCACCAAGCGCCGCGTGGTGCGATATCTTGCGGACGTCAGTGGTTCGCTCGCGTACACGAAGCAGCGTATCATCGAACTAGCAACATTGATAAAGACCAAGTATATACCCGCTAGCGGAACAGAATTGTGCAATGTTATAGATAGTTTAACTTCCTTCTAGCTACATTCCGAGGAGCACGTTTGTATACAGGCGGTTCTTTTCAATGCTCTAGCGTATGCAAAAGCTTTTGGAAGGCGTCAAACACCTGCTTTAATTCTGAAACTTTTAAATCATCGAAGTCCCGATTTTGGAGTTGCCTCCAACATTCGGGTATGTGCAGAGGACGTTTGCTGTTCTCACCCCCCTTAAAAGAATCATGAGAATCATTGCAACAGGCCAGCTCTGCAGTAGAACTCAGTTGTGCGCTGCCTATTTGACCCTGGCATGGTTTACCGGCATGACAGCAGCAATTGAGTTGGTTATTATGCATATTGGACTGATTGGTTGGGCTGGAGAACACCGTCTGTGCCGGGGCTGGTGGCGTGTATGATTTGATCTTGCCGAAGATGTTCCGCAATGAATTATCTAACGTGGTACCCATCAGCGATTTGTACGAGTTGGTGCGTGGCAATTCAGGCTTTGCTTGGCGGCTAATATCTGGAAGCTTTACTCGGTGGGACAAGACAAAAATGTCCGACGGTTTCGCATGGCCCTTAGCCGTGCCGGGTAGATCATTTATAGTGAGATTTTCTAGGAAATACAACGCTGCAGTCATATTGGTTACGGCGTACTGTTCACTGCCCATGAGTTTCCGGCTATATCTGAATAGCTTGATAAACTGTACGTTCAAATATAGAGTGTGCACTGGCGTGAGAATTATCACATATAGGAGCATAGACAAGTAGTCGTCGTTGCTCGATGCATCCTTCAGGAAGGTCATTTTGTCGTGAATGGCCAGCAACTGTGCAAGCTTCTCCATCGGAGAGAGACGCTCCTCGACGAGAGTCTGGAGGTGGATGCCGAACTCCGTGCAGTCGATACCCTCGCTCCGTGGCATGCCGAGGAAGGCTGGGAGATCGAGCACACCCCTCTCCACGAGCACCCTGAGGTTCCGGATCTTGGCCGTGAGCAGGCTGTCATACTCAAGGAATTCAGGGCTGTTACGAAATAGGTCGACTGCATGTACAGGTCGGCGCTCTGTCTCCTGTCCTGTTCCAGGCACAGACGTGCCCACTTCCATGATCTTTTGGAACACGTCACGCTCACAAATATCCATGTAGCGCTCGATCTTCATGCTGTTGAGCTCCTGCAACTTCAGGTGTCGCTGGACCTCCTCTGGGCTGAGTGGCTGGCTGTTAGCTGCGTCGTTGCCAAACAGCGACGACGAGCGCTTCTTGTGCGGACCGCTCCCGCTGCGGCTACGCCCGAATATCCCGCCAAGACCGGTGCTGAGCGTCTCCCGAGCACTCGAAAAGCCCACATTCTCCACGCTCGCACTGGTCCCCAACTGCCTGCCCTGCTTCGCCAAGTACTGCCCGCACGAGGCGTCGAAGCGTGTGTAGAACTGTTGGAATAGCCCCGATAGTAGGAAGATGGACAACGGTTTCACGTATTTGGGTTGTTTCAAGTCATCCACAAACATGTCCACTAGTCTAGAGAGCTCCATAGGTAGCACTTCAATCTGAGCCACTTCCTTCTCCATCTCATCGCGCTGTGAACCGGATGCCGTGCTTGACTGCTTCGATGCCAATGATGTGCTACTGCTTGCATCTTCGTACGTTTCACCGGCTTGCGTATACTGTTTCTTATTCGGGTGTTTACTCTCATACACCGCCGCATTCAGGGGTGGGCTATCCGACATCGCCGCTACTGCCATCTAAACCACTCACCGATTTCGTGTTTTAACCCTTGCAGGCCGGTTGTGTTTTGAAGGTGATCTATGTGCTTTTTGTTCCGTCTAAGAAAGTGACCTGTAACACTGCGTTTGTGAACTATTAGACATACTTGCCCAGCAGATTTGACGGTTGCGTCCAAGGAAGTTTGATCTGTATGCACTGTCCGCTAGATACTACCCAACAGTGTTACGTATGCCTTAGCGTTTACAATCGTGGTACTAAGGGCCTATAGGTTTGGAAGGCAACCTTCTAGAAGCATCCAAGCGCGATAGCTCAAAGGACTATTTCTGCAGCTTCGGAGCTTGCAGCAAGTGGGACGCATTCAGCAGCAAATGGGAGCAGCACAGGCAGGTGGCGCATTTAAGATGAAACGACCAGCGGTGGACCCCGCGGGTATCGCCACGTATAAAAGACAGCGACTCGTGGCGGACCTTGAAAACTTAAGGATTAGTGAGGTGCCAGCGGCGCGGGCTGCAGTGGTGGACAGCGCGGGGCGCGGTCATGGAAACGCTCTCCTGGCGGACCGGATTCGCGATCAGGTGTGGGAGGTGTTGCAGCGACCGCGCGGGGAGGCAGCACTCCAGCAAAGAATGTGCAGGCAGATATGGCAGGATACGTACAACAGCCACATGCAGGTGGTGCGGTGGGTGGACTGGCCGGCACGCATGTTCCAGATCTGGCTGCGATGGTGGCAGTCACAGGGCACGGAGTCGTCGGATGTGGAGATGGCGACGGACTACGAGAGCTACGAGGAGGAAGAGACGCCCATGGACGTCGACGAAGATGGAGACTGGAAGTACTAGTCGTAAATCAGTATGGTTACACGGGAAGTTACAAACAGCTGAGGAAAAGAAAGCTAGCAGCGCCTTATAGAGTTAGTAGCGTCTTATGTACGACACAAGCAATGGTATACCACCTTGCATGGGCGATATTGGTATATCAGGAAGACATCTATTGGACATCGAGAACCATGATCTTCTGCTTCTCCTGGATTACCCCGCTAAGATCCTCATTGCTGGTAATTTCTGTACCCACGTCATCGCCGGCTTTGACGAAAAGCTGGAACGTTTCCGAGTCGATCCTCGGTGCGATCTTGGTCTTCAGCTCAACTAAGGTGATCGTAGGTGACAATAACAAGGCAAAGATGTCGTCTTTGTAATAGAACTTGATCTTATTGGACTTGAGCTGTGAGCCAGCAGCCTGAGGGGACCCAATGGGAGGGGTCTTATCGTTCAGCGATAGCTCACCCATTCGCTCTTTCAGATCGCTGCCGGTGAGTGTCGACTCCTCCTGTTGAGCCAGCTTGGCGCCAGTCAGTGCGACGGGATCATCGGAGCGCACTACCGTCGAATTCCCATAATCCTTTAAGAGCACACGGTCGAATCCGTTATTTCTGATTGCAAAGAGAGATTTCACCAAAGGCGAATGCGAAATGTGTGGAGGCAATGCAATCAACTCTTTAACATAGATGTTCAAGTCATCTTTCCTCTTTTTTGTAATAGAGTCTGTCACATAGGGCACAGGGCCTGGGATATACGGCATGATTCGTTTGGTCCATTGGCCGTTGCTATCCCGAAGTTTACCTGCCTCTGCAGGATACGCATCGAGGAGCTGGACCTGAAGGTCGTAGAAGTCCTCGTAATACCTTTTCAAAGAATGTGAACTACCGTCCTCAAGGTCGCATACCACATGGAACCAGTACTTCTCGCCCTCAAGCAGAAACGATTCTACAGCAGCGCCAACGGGAACTATGTTGTCAAAGCTCTGCGCCTGGGTATATTGAAAGGGCTGCACGCTGGGGACCACAGATACCCGCTGCTGTTGTTGTTGTTGCTGCTGCTGCTGCTGGTGCTGCTCCACAGATCCTAGGGATATGTTACTAGCTTTATACTTTGCGATGTTGTTCTTCCACTCCTGAACCGTGGGAAGGTTCACAGATGCGATATCGTCTTTCACGTTGTTTCCCGTAGCATATCCCGAGTTGATGTCAATAATACTGACGAATCCAACGGGCACCAAACCCGGCCCCCCGAGCCTTCCAATGGGTTTGGCAATAAACCACTCGAAGTTGTGATGTGCACAAATAAACAAGTTCTCACCTGCAAAAGCACTAAGCTCGTCGGACTTCTCTGCCTTGAAGTCGTACAGGACAATCGCATACAACGACCCCGTCTTCACTGGCATTTGTACCTGTTGTGGCGAAGTCAAAATGCTGTGTGTAGACACAACCCGGCTTTTAGACACTTGCTCAAAGTAGCTCTTTGGAACCATCCCCTTGCGGCCTCCCTCCGTGCTGGTCACTTCGTACCACTCGCCGTCCTCTCCGTTCACCTGGAACAGCTCCCCCTTGTTGAAAGATAATTCGCCAGGCGACTGTGCGTGGTAGGTATATAGTGCCTTCAATATGATCGGCACGTCCACTGCACCCGCCACCGCCCCGTTCTTGCCCCCTCGGTTAGACGTGTTCGACAAGCTTCTTAGCCGGTTCATGTGAAATGCGATGTTACTTCCGTCCTGTGTTGGTGCACTGATGTCTGCAGAAGTGATCCGACCTTTGGTGGCTTGGCTCGAGTCTTTCTTCAATTTAAACCCCTGTTCAACAGCAGATGAAATTGTTAGTCTATCGAGTCCACGTAAAAGACAATTTTCGACGCTTGAGATGAAGGGTACGGCCTCTCCCGACAAGCGGCATCGCCTGCACCGAAAAGTATCCGGTCACTCCTTCATCATACGGTACCTTCACTATCTCTTTCCGCCGGAAACTAAATACAGAAACATACCTTTAACATCCTTATTCTGTTTATCCTTTCCTGATTTCGACTGGAATGTAGCGGCGAAAGGGATCTGTTTCAAAAATTGGAAACGCTTACCACCTCACCAACACACCAGGACTTTATTTCGTAGAAACAGGCGATCGGCCTGAACAACAGTCACTAGAAACGGTGCACCAAGGCAGCTTGGCAACGAGGAGGCACCCTAGGGCTCAATGCGTTGATAGTAAAGCATGTACACGAGCTTTGTCTCCGAGAGAAGGAACGACGTCTTGCACTCCGACACGTACGAGTCTGAGATACACCACCACGGGTGCGTAGTGGTGCGACGTAAAGCCTTCAGTTTGCGGGGACGGCCCTGGGGACGGGGGAGTACCTTCGTGGCAGCCGAAGATACGCCCGATGAGCTCGCAGAGCTGGCTCCGGAGCTGTCCTGCTCGGCTGACGCGTCGGGCTTGGAGACGGGTTCTTCGTTAGTAGTGACTGTTGATGGAGGCTCCCCAGTAACGGTCTTGAGCAAGGCGGCCAGTCGGCCCAGGGCGGAGGGCTTCGAGCTGGCGTAGGGCACAGGCATTCGAGGGGCTGGCTGCGGGACGGCGTCCGACGAGATCACATCTGAGCGAATGATGATCTCGCCCGTCCTTGGGTCCTTCCTAAAGTCAGGTTTGTGGCGGAAACATGCGTAATGGCCCTGAGAATGGGTGCCAATGTGCTTGATCATGGCGCACAGCTTATAGCGGACTGCACGAACCCCAACACATTTGTTATTCTCGAGCAGCTGCTCATTGATGACCAGCTCCTCCGGGAAAGTGACATTGCAGGTGTTCTTTGCGTACGAGACCCCATTGAAGACTGAACGCGAGAGGTGGAGAATGAGCACGCGCGGCGAATCGACTGAGACTGTGCGTTTTACAATGGTGGACTTCAAGGCGGCGGTGATGCAGTGGTCCTTGTTATACGCGCTGACGTAGGCGGCCAGGTGAGGTGGCATGTCCTCATTGATTGAGATGGACGGTGCGAGCCGCGCAAGCTCCTCAATAATGGCAAGCTCTGTGCTGTCGACACCTTGGCGTCCTCTATTCTTCTCTGTTGCGAGAATTGCGCGAATCTGGCAGGATACGCAAGTGTAGTCGTCGATCGTCTCGGTTTGGTTATCAAAAAGCATATCACGGAGGTCCGCCGAAGTTGCGTTTGGAACTGGCAATGTGTGCATAGAAAACTGATGCACATTGACCTTTGACGAGCCTCCGCATCTTAGGCACACAAGGTTATCTGCCAATGATCCCCGAATGGGGAATGCAGGGACGGCAAGGCCCTCCAGTCGTTTATCACCCTTCAACATTAAAGACAGCTCCGTATGCTCCTTTTCCAGCGTTTCGAGTAACAATTGGGTGAATTCGTGGGCATCATTTTGGCCCCGCGACAACTTGGCGCTATATATTAGTTCCAGAGTATGCAACAGGGGTTGCAGCGATATAAAAGTGCTTTTTGCTACCGGCTGCTGTAACTGGTATAGGATGTCTGCTAGCGCTGCATGCATGCGAACATCGACGCCATTGGATAAATTCATCTGCCCTACATGGTCCCCAGAATCATGCATATCATGAGCCTCGCTTTTATGCTCAGGAGAGGGCGCCTTCACTTCGCCCCACTCATCGGCGGCAGCACCATCGTGCGCCCCATCAGAGGACCGCACCATGCGTCGCAGTACCTCCTTCCTGATCTCCATGATCTCATTGAGGTACACAGACACAGCTGGCAGCGACGCCCACGCCTGGATGGACGAGTTGGCGAAGCAATCATTCCGGTTGTTTGCCAGCCCTGTCGTGTGTTTGTCTTTCCTCGTGGAGCTCTGGAACATAGCAGAACTACCAGGGAATAGCCACGTGTAGATCGTCGGACCTAAGATATAGTATGAAAGTGCAAGTGTGCCACAAAGAAGAAGTCTTTGTGGTATGTTGTCCGTTCCGTAGAGAAAGCTTCCGACCTTATTAATAGAGAGTGTACCGTCGTAAACAGAAGAGGGGTATGTCACCCTGTGCAGCATGTAGATGGACTTGGGTATCTAGTCAGCCGTTGTGCTTGAAGGTGGACCAAACTAATCCTTAGTGCATAGTATTTATGTGGGGCGGCCTTTGAACCAGGCTTTTGGGATGCTCGAAGGCGGAATAATACTCCACGTGACAATAATATACGTCAACTATTAACGGCTAAATTATCCCTTGCGAGGAGAACATCCCGTTAATTACAATTATCATTCTATATTATAAACATATTATAAAACGTCAATCTTGCTAGTATAAAAACAATCTAGGTCGGCTTACCAACCATATTACATCAGTAGGCAGCGCGATCTGCATCCGTCATGGCGTGGAGTATCCAGTTGCCCGCACAATTCTCCACGTTTAGCTCGTCCCAATTGGAAAACTTCCCCGATTTACAGGTACCGAAAGACCTTCGAGAATCCGGGAGAAAGGTGGGACAGTTAAAGTATGGCAAGTGATTGTATGCAATGTCACGAAACCAATGAATATCAGAAGCGTTTGCAAAGAGGGCCAGCGCGAGGCTTCTTACAGGTGCATCGCCCCAACGCTCGTAGAAGAACCCGCCTGTCTGATCAAGGTATTCAACAAATTGTTCGTAAGCTTCACTGCGTAAGAACTCCAAGTCAATGATCTCGAAATTGCTCCAAAAGTGGCAAGTGCTGTATCCGCGGGTGATTTTGAAGTTTTCGGACTTCTGGATGTTTTCCCGTAGCCAGTCGGTGGCGCCGGCCTGGTTGAGATAGTGGGGATGAGCGCGGACAAAATCCATAGTATGGTCCCATAACGACTCCACGGACCATGGGTTGTCATATAGGCTTATTGTAAACCCATAAATTTTATTTGCAGCCTTCATAAACTGGAACACATCGTAGTTTAGTTCGCTGTGGAAGTTGACGTTCGGTTCAAGCCGCCATACATAGCGGTACTTTGCAAGTTCTGGCACTTTGTAGAAGTATCGAGAGTAAAACCTACACATGAGGTGATAGGAATCCTCCTCTGCATGGCCCACTTTGAGGGTTAAAAGCTTTAGCTTTTGAACATCATATTTCTCACGATTGATGGCCTCCGGTATAGACCAGAACTCCTTGTCAATAGTTGCAAATTCCGATTCATGCTCAGGAATAAGCTTCTGAATAGCCTCCTTGAACTCTGGAGTAAACGGTTCATCGTTCAAAAAAGTATACGGGTACTTGAACTTGCCATTAAACGCTTTTTCGAGCTCGGTAATCGAGCTCCTTATTCCTTCAAGATCTTTGTTCCTCACTAGGCATAAAATGGTCGCCGGCGCCTTCCCTGCTGCATCTGTGCCAGGCCGCACCAGGGGAGTTCCTTTCGGCTCATCGATGGGCTGGTCCATGAAGCGTGCATACGCCCGTAGCCCTTCTTCTCTTGTAGCGCCCGACAACTCCGCTCCAGAATGTAGCGGAGTAGTGAGCTTTTCTATTAGTGCATCAAACTCGCTGGCTCTATCAGCATGTGTAGTTTTGCTAGCTATATCAGATAGGGTGGCGCCGACAGATTCAACTGTGTTTGCGAAGTAGGCCCGAACTTCTAGGATATGGTTGATACGATATATGAGGAAACACACAATACCAGTCAGCGCAATAGCCAGGAGAAGGATAGGCCGTCTAAGGCACTTTCTCAAGCATAGCATTATACTATAGCAAGCGTTATTATAGCACTCTTATAATACGGGAGGTACCTGTTATCTGCTAATTCAGGGCCGTAACTACTTGTAATATAAAAATCAGTTTGGCTTTCCAATTACGTAATCGTACTGGTCGTTCAGACGCATCTCCGACGGTGAATTCTTCGCACCAACGAAAAGCTATGGCTATATTTTATCTGCTGGTAGAGCTATCTCGACGCTTGCTACTAAGAGCCTATACTACCATACTCAGTAGCCCAATTATCAAATTTTATCAAAGAGTCCGGCGATACGCTTTTTTTAATAGTCACCATGGCACGATGAAAGTCTACCGGTAAAACGCTCCTTATCGTGTCAAAGTTCACGTTTATTAAATTATCCCCTAGTTCCCGAATCGGTTCCATAGCTGCTTCTTTGGCAAGAGCAGTTATGTCAGATCCCGAGTAGCCCTCAGTCATGCGAGCAATGAGTTGAAAGTCAGATTCAGAAAGTTCATTCTTTTGAAGGGCCATAAGCTTCTTCAAATGATACAGTCTTGTTTCGTATTCCGGCAATGGAATGTATAGACGCCGTGAAAAACGTCTAATAGCAGCATCATCTATCGCCCACGGTAAGTTGGTTGCGGCCAAGACAAGTACGCGTCTGGCCTCTTCGCCTTCTCTTGTTTCCTTAGCCGTGGCGCTCGTTAGGGAGGACCATTGGACCAAGAGCTCCGTCTTAATCCTTCTGGATGATTCGTTCTCATTATCTGAACGGCTAGTTAGTAGAGAGTCGATTTCGTCAATGAATATAATTGAGGGGGAAAGCCGTTTGGCTAGGTAAAATAAGGCCTTGACAAGTTTTTCCGACTCACCCAAGTATTTCGATAACAAAGAGGAAGCACTGATGCAAAAGAAAGTTGAATTCGATTCAGTCGCAACGGCCCTGGCAATCATCGTTTTACCTGTTCCTGGAGGTCCAAATAACAACATCCCGGAGATAGGTTCCCGGAGACCCCGAAAAAGGTCTGGCCGCAAAAATGGGTAAACAACTGTTTCCTTCAAACACTTCTTTGCTATTGTAAGACCAGCTATATCTTCCCATCGAACATCGTAATCAACCACAAGAATTTCGTTAATGATCTGTTCACATGAGTGCGTGTCAACGCCCTTTAGTGAACGCATGACATCCTTGATATTCTTTTCTAATAGAGATATCTCCTGTGGCGAGTTGGAGTCAGTTGTAGGATTCGGCGAACTTTCTATAACCGGTGACTTATCGCTATTAGATCCACGTTTTGGTGATGGTGATCGAAGTCCATCCGGAGGGACGGTCTCCAGAACCTTTGCCTTTACCTTGTTTCTAGACCCCTGCGGTTGAGAGAACTTGAGCTGAGGTCTGCGAATTACTGGCTTAGTGTATTCGTACTTTGCAGGCGGCGGCGGAACTCGTCTTTCTTTGTTTTCTTTCTTTGATGGGTCCGTCTTAACGTTCTTTTCCTTATCCTTGTACCAGGCCAACAAAGCTGCCTTATTGATGCTAGACCCCTCCAACTTTGTAGAATAAGATGCTCCTAGGTCCAAACTACGTCTCATCACGGGTAGCTCGACCTTCGGCGAGCCTCGCATATCCAATGACAGACGCGGCGGAAACTTGCCATTACATCGATTATGCTGCGTGGTACCTTCTGACCTTGGGCGGTCAAACCTCTGTGCTAGTTCCATTTCTAGGTGTTTCTTAATTGCTTCCTCGAGCCTCTTATCCTCTTCTTCCTTCGCACGTTTTTCACGTTCGAGTTCCTCCTGGCGCTTTCTGTCCTCCTGTAGCTCTCGCTGCCGCTTGAGCTCAGCAACTTCGTGTGCCTCCGCGTCCTCTGCGGCTTGGGTCCGCTGCAATCTTCTATCAGAACCAAACCGAGTCTTCCGGAAGATGCTAGAAAAGGCATGGCGGTGCACCTGCGGAACCCGCTTCTTCGTATCACCAAGCATATCATTCAAAGCCTGCTGCGACGTTTTAATATCCTGCTCTAAAATCCGAAGATCGTCTATACGTCCCTGTACATCTTCTGGCAAGCTACCGGCCACGAGGTCAATCCTGTAGTGGGTTTTGATGCGGCTGGAGCCGTCAATTAGGTAGCCGCGCGTCTCCTCTAATGCACGCTGGCATTCAAGCAACGTGTCGTCTTTCCGGGCGGCAGATGCAAGAGACGCTCTCATATCCTTAGAAGTATTCTCAAACTGTGCACTGACGATTGAATGCAATAACGTGAGCGCCTGTAGCAGCGTTATGTTGCCCGGTATCACAAATTTCTCCTGCCCCATGGTACCGCCTGTTACTCTGGATGTGCGTATAATATCCTTCAAGCTCCATCACCAGATGGATATTCCCACGAGACTGAGCAATTATTCTGCTCTTCTTAGGGCCGTACTGTGGAGGTGCTTCCGATGGAACTTCAGTGATATATGTATTTGGAAGTATATCAGGGGAAAAAGCAAAACTATGACTTAAAATGTTCCACCCATAGAACACATATTTTACGAAGTCAGAATCTACTGACTGGAGCAGTGATACACTGCGACTCGGCTTTATTTGCAAAATATTAGGTTAGAAAGTTAACCCAAGGCTTTGGAGATATACTCTCCTGCGTCTGCAACCTTTGTGTCAGATGCCATCCGAGCTCTTGAACACGAGTTTCTAAGGAGCGATGAGGCGGACACAAGTGCTCAGGTAGTAGTACATTACAAATTGGGACCTTCTACCGCTGGGAGAAGCTCCAGATTATATAGTTACAATTACTGTTATTCTGACGAAGAACCCTGCTTTCTTTTGCAGTACTTGGTTTTCTCCTCTTCCGGAAGGATTAGCAAGCTCCAGTCGGTGAAGTTGTTGTATATGCATATTTCCCGCTGCTCCCGTGTTAGGTTGCGAAAGTATAGGGAGAGACTGTTCAGCGTGAGGCTGTTGGTTACGCGGAAGTTCTCCAAATCTTTTGCCACCAGCTTTCGGACCGCTTCCCGGTCAAGGGTAGACGGGTATTTACCCATAGCAACGCCGCGGTCACACTCCTTCTCGATATAGTTGATGATGATCCTGCGCGTAGGAAAGAAATGGGAATCATCGCTGACTTTCCAACGGCGCCAACCATAGCGTTCTATCAGCGACTTGATAGATGGCTTGCCATCGAAACCCTTGTACCATTCGGTGTAGAGGTCCCAAATTGTTTTGTTATCCCTGGATAGTTTATATTTGATGGATTCGTTGGGGCCGCCGTTGGACGAAGCTGTATTGTTGACTGCCAGGTTATGCACGGACTCGTCTAGAGGAGCCTTCTGTAGCTCAAGCTCATCCGCCATAACGGTATTAATACAGTCCTGAGTTAGGGTCATCGCGGCTGTTGTGGGGTCGGCAGCTTGCCTTGGCTCCTGAAGTATGCGAGTATTCTGCGGACGTACGTGCAGAGGCGGTGTTGCAGCTGCTAAAGTAGGGGGTATCTGTGTCGTGAGCGAGGTAATAGGAATGCGTGGAGATGATATAGCTCTCGATAAAAGAGGTTCAAGAGGAGATCCAAGATTATTTGGCGTGCCCGCTGTCCCCTCCAGAACTCGGTCTTCAAACCGGAACTTCTTCAACGTCGCGCCCGCAGAGTGATCCAGCGGGCTAGGGGCGGATGGCAACGGCAGCTTTCGCTTGCCGTCGGCGAGATGCTGCTGACTTAAAGAGGGAAGTACGCTGATCGGTGCTAACGCGGACGCTGTATCGTTGAGAGAGAGCGGCTGTTGAAGAGCTTTATCTAGCGCAGACACTGCTGTTCCCGACAGGGCTGGCACATGCGAAGACGACCTCGAGATCAGCTGCCGCTGAGATTCCAATAGCTGAGATATCATGGAACTCATGGAGTTGAGCTTTCCCTTCAGATCGCTAATCTCACTGTTCAACTTCGTGTTGTCTTGTGCGGTCTTAGCTGTGAGCTGATTGAATTTCTCTTCCATTCTCAATAAGATGGAGTTATGCCAATCCTTGTTTACCACTTCGCCGTCGAGCTGTTGCCTCATCTCTTCCTTGTATTTCGCAAACATAGCTGATCCAAACAGCTTCTGGTTGCCCTCCCGCAATAGCTCCCGCACGGCCGGAAGCTGGCCAGTGCATTCGAGGAACGCTATATCCTGAACGATGCATTCTGAAAGATACTGAAATAGTTCGATGAGCGAGTATAATTTGTAATTAACCCGGTCCTTCTGGTTCATATCCTCCTTTAGTTGTGCCAGCCATGGATATACGGACTGTTTCAGCTGCGCAGGCACGCTAACACTTCGTGTGATCTTGTTAGACATTGAGTGGTTCTGTGACTCTGGCTTGGAGCAGCTGGCGCCAGGACCATATTCATCACCAGGGGGGTTGCTTAATAATGGGATGGTAGAAAAAGTGTCCCAGCTGATCTGTTTGCGAGCTGGGAGGCCCCACGTCATGTAGAAGTACAATGAAACGTAGAACACAGGGCACCTCGTAATATCGTTCTCACGGGATATTGTGCCGAAGTAACGGAAGTAAGTCGAATCGTACCGCAACTTCCTCAACGTCAGCGAATGCGGGTACGTTTGATCAAGTATGATATCCACCAGCGTCAGCAGCTCCGCCTCTTTCTTCTCGTGCACATGGAAATACTGCTGCAGCACATACGCCAGCAGGCTGTTCTCGTCCAACGGCACCCGCTGCACGAGCTCATACAAACCCGACCTGCAGTGACTGCCCCTGTTCATCGATACACTGGATCTCGGTGACGGCGTCGGGTTGCTCTGTGACAGCTCCAAATGCTTCATACCAGGAGGCGACAACGTGGTGCTGGCGCCAACAGAGCCTGCACCTCTAGAGTCGGATACTTGTAGCATCGGGTCCTCCAGCCAATCATGCAAATTGGTACTTAGATTAATGGTGTCCATCGCTGCCGTCAACCAGAATCACCGGGCTTTTAGGGGAATCTGGCGCTCTCACAGGTCAAGTGATGCCCCGTCTGAAAATCGGCCAAGAATTCCGTAAGGACCGCGCGAATAGCTAACGCGGGTGGTCCGGATTCCCCTCCTGTAACTGGGACAGGCAACAGCGAAACGCGGCCACTTTCAGCTTCGCCACGTTCTTACCAAGCTGGGGTCTGCGCCGCAGACCGTAACGATAACCGAGAATGGGCTCGAAGAGGAAGCTGAATAGTAGTCGGCGCTAGCTTAAGGCGCTGAACTCTGCAGCGCTAACATGGAGGAGCGAGCGAGATATCTCCGTCAAAATTTTTCACGATGGCCCGGTACACTCGCGATGACTAAAGATAGTGAACCATTGAATTACTGGAAGCTGGCAGCGGAGGCTGCCGCGGCACAGGAAGCCAGACACGGTACGCTATGACTACGTATTGCGGTGGAGTTCCATGCCCGTCTGTACACGACGGCCTGAGAGCAAGCTCGTCGGGCACAGGCGTACGGATGCTCCTCGGCTTTCCTAAAACGTTCACCGCCAGAAACGGTAGGATACAGGAAGCTGGCTTCCTGCCATCAGGGGGGGCACTGTCCAAGCGCCGTTCCGGCAGCGCCGTTCCACCCGGCACAGCCGCATGGCGAAAACGGTTTAATCTTCCCGTGCACCACGAAAAGGGCGCTGAGTGGTGATAGCACTATGTACGGGGAGCTAGATGCAAAAAGCTAATGAACTCCAAGCTAAACAACAGGAGCACGCGTCCAGCGCACCGGCAAGAAGCTCATATGTCACAGAAGGGCCAGAAGCAACCTACCAAGCCAGCACCGAGCAGCATACGTCCGGGACAGCAGCAGGGCTCGTCGTCGTCGCAGGCGGCGAAGCCCAGCAGTGGGTTTTCGGCGTCGGATCTCAACCGGATCGTGCTGGAGTACTTGAATAAGAAGGGCTATCACCGGACGGAGCAGATGCTTCGGGCAGAGTCGTCGCGCACTCTGACGCCATCGAACAAGAGCTCTGTGGCAAGCAGCACGCTGCCCGCGCCTGCGACGAGCGCGACCCAGGAGGTGACAACGAACGGCAAGCCTGCGTCGAATCCGCCAATGCCGTTGAAGCGCGATGCGAACGGCAATCTGGTCCAACAGGCGCAGGTGACGCCCCAGCACTACTTCCGCGCGTACGCGATGCTGAAGAATTGGGTGGACTCGTCGCTGGACATGTACAAGCCGGAGCTGTCGCGGATCATATACCCGATCTTCATATATGTGTTTCTGACGCTGGTCTCCAAGGCTCCGGTGCAGGCGCGGCGCTTCTTTGACAAGTACTCGGAAGACTACAAGGCGCTTCATGGCACGGAGATAAACAAGCTCTTCAGCGTCAACTCGGTCGACCATATAAAGGAAAACGAGCTGGCGCAGGGATTCCAGTCCAACAAGTACCGCGTGACCATTTCGCGCACGACGCTCAATCTCCTTCTTTACTTCCTCAATGAAAATGAGAGCGTAGGAGGCTCATTATTGATCTCCATTATCAACCAGAACCTCGAGCCAAATGCCGTGGACAATATCATATCGCAAGATACTCTGACGGACGGCATCAAGGATATTTCTGCCGGGGCGATTGATGTCGACAACCACAATTCGGTGCCCGTAAAGCTTGGTCCTTTCCCTCGGGACCAAGAGTTCACGAAAGAGGTAGAGGTAGAATTGATGAGGAAAGATGAGCAGGAAATTGAAGAGAATCCAGACGAGAATAGGAAGACCTTGGTCGAAGAATATAAGTCTATGACAGGCGCAACTGCCGCCGTTGCTCCTGTGGGAGCACAGCCAGAGGCGCCCGCCACACAGAAAGGTGACGAGTCGGATGATGCTTCTGAAAAGAAAGAACATGATGAGAAGGCAGGCGAGAAGGGCACCGCTCCCAGCTCATCTGGTCAGCCAGCGGTGCCAATTCCAGCGGGGACTCTTCCACTCAACGCACCTGTTGGCCTGCCCCTGTCCACAACGGCGACCGATCTAATAAACCCTATGATGGAGTCCCCACTACCGGGCGCTTTGCCCTTACCACCCAAAACTGCGCTGGATCTAAAACTGGAAATTCAAAAGGTCCGTGAGTCTCGGGATGCCATTAAGATGGACAACTTACAGACATCTGCACCTAGTGTTTGTATGTATACTTTTCACAATACAAACAGAGAGATGACATGCCTACGGTTTAGTGACGATTCACGCTTAGTCGCGGCGGGCTTCCAGGACAGTTATATTAAGCTTTGGTCACTCGACGGGACACCTTTAGAAAGCCAGCTTCCTTCGAAAGCCAAAGACGCTAGTAATACAGTAACGCTAATAGGACATAGCGGTCCGGTCTACTCCGTTTCGTTCAGTCCAGATAACCGGTACTTGGTTTCTGCATCTGAGGACAAGACCGTACGACTATGGTCCCTCGATACTTACACCTGCTTGGTAAGCTACAAGGGACACAACCACCCGGTATGGGACGTTAAATTTTCACCTCTGGGGCACTACTTCGCAACAGGATCGCATGATCAGACAGCGCGACTCTGGTCATGCGATCATATTTATCCACTCCGGATATTTGCAGGCCATTTAAATGACGTGGATTGTGTCACCTTCCATCCCAATGGCACATATGTTCTCACTGGCTCTAGTGATAAAACGTGCCGTATGTGGGACATTCAAACAGGTGATTCAGTGCGGTTGTTTCTAGGACATACGGCGAGTGTCGTCTCTGTTGCGGTTTCCCCCGACGGCAGATGGCTAACAACAGGATCAGAAGATGGCGTTATCATTGTCTGGGATATTGGCACGGGTAAACGGATAAAGCAGATGCGTGGTCATGGAAAAAGTGCAGTGTATTCCCTATCGTTCAACAAGGAAGGGAATATTCTGGTTAGCGGTGGTGCAGACCAGTCAGTTCGTGTTTGGGATTTGAAGAAGTTTACTAATGAACCAAGCTTGGAACCTGAGCAGCCATACTCAGGCTATCTGGGGGACATGGAAGCAAGTGTGAACCAGGATGTCAAGGAATATGGTCGGAGGAGAACAGTGTTCCCAACGCAGGATCTAATGGCCTCTTTCCACACGAAGAAGACACCAATATACACAGTCAAGTTTACCAGGACGAACCTTGTGCTTGCAGGAGGCGCTTTCACAGAATAGCGTACGAAATTGTATCATTAAACAGTAAGCATTACTTTTAGTATTATATATAACGCTGCAATAAAAGCAATATTACAGTCGGGAATTAGTCAAATATGGGCTTCTTGGCATCCCAGGTGGCTAGCACCTCGTGTCCTTTATAGTGGTGCCGCTGCCAATATATGAAGTACCCCGGCGCGATAAATATGAATGCAACCGACAACACAAGCAGTGGTGCTGTGTACGTCCAACCCAATGTCATTGTGACGAACGTATATACGATAGCATGTGTAAACATCACAATACATCCGTATGTTGCATACCGTCCTTGTAGACGCAAGTTTCTCTCATAAGAAGGGAGCAGAATGTTAAGCTCAATGCAGATCAGGAGAAAGCAGAACACTTCCGGAGTAGTGTTCAGCCGCGACGCTAACACGGTCACGTTAGAGAGCAGGATGTTTGTTGGGACCAACGAGGACTGAGTCCACGAATAGCTCAACACATATATGATTGTCAGCCAGCATGACAGATTCCATATCGAGTCAGATGACGTCGTCCGAGATAGTGTCTTCAGCACTGGTGCTAACGTCAACATGGTGAATGTGACAATCATGGAAGACTTCAGGTGCTCCAGGACACGGAATGATAACGAGGCGCACAAAGTCGTCAACGCAGCCAACGCAATTGGCGAGTAATGGTAGCGGTATAGTAGCGTGAACACCACATAGATGAGCAGAGTGTTCGTTAATCTGTGGTGGAACGTGAGGAAGTCTAGCACAACATCCAGATACCGCGAGAACTCCTGTGACCGCAGTTGTCCCGCTGTTATTTCTTGCAGCGTCGTCAAAAACCTAGGGTCCGTGAAGTTATCTGGATAGGGCTGGCGCAGCCATAGTAGCCGTCTCCATTCTGGCCATACCTCTGCACCGCGAACCTTTTGTCGTTTCATTACACTTTAGGTCTGTCCTCGGTCCCGCGGATGTGGCAATAAACTCTCGCGCGTTCAGATGCGTACAGACGCTGACCCCTCCTTCTCAACGCAAAACAACGTGACAGAGTATGGATCCTGGAAACACGTCGCCCAGCGCTGAGAGTATATCATCTGGCAGAGGAGCACCTCGCAGAGACGTGCGAACGCTCCCAACCCCAGCGGCGGGCACAGGTGTCGCGACCCCCCAGGTGGACCGCAAGGATAGACTCTGGACAGAGATTGACGTACTGGACGACGTAAAGAGGATGGCGGCCATGGACACCGCAGAGCGAGGCTTTCCCGATGATTTTGAGGCGCGGCTGCAGCATCTTCGGCGGTCCCAAGCTGCACTATTGGACGCAACACGAATGCCAGCAGCGAACATAGATGCGCAGCGCCAGCGGATATTGGATATAATGCGCAAACTGGAGGGCTTGCGAGACCTTGATGAGGGTACATAGGCGTCGGTCTGTTGTTGATTAATGGTCACGTGATATTCACGTGCACGAATCGCCGGCAATTCGTGCTGCCTAACACCCCATGAAAGGCATTGTTAGAGGAATCCCGCTCGTCAGCAGACATCCTGAATTTTGGATTTATAAGTAGCAGGGTAAACGCTCGTAACGTCCTCTAGTAATATCAGTGCACCCTGTATAACTAGGTTTTCTAATATGGCCACCACAAACACATTTTCTGACTTTAAGCTAGCTAGTGAATTGCCTGCATGGGCTAAACTTCAGGAGCTCTACGAGAAGAAGGGCAAGACGCTTTCTTTAAAAGAGGCGTTCGCCACGGATGAGCAGCGGTTCCAAAAATACTCGCGCACATTTTCGAACCACGATGGCTCGAAGATACTATTCGACTTCTCGAAAAACCTTGTCGACGACGAAATCCTGGGCGCGCTAGCGCAACTAGCGCGTGAGGCCAATGTGACGCAGCTGCGTGACCAGATGTTCAATGGTGAACACATCAATTCCACCGAGGACCGTGCTGTATACCATGTGGCACTACGTAACCGGGCTAACAAGCCTATGTACGTTGATGGGAAAAACGTGGCGCCAGAGGTCGATGCCGTTCTACAGCACATGAAAGAGTTCTCTGAGCAAGTGCGTTCTGGTGCATGGAAGGGGTACACTGGCAAGTCCATCAAGGACGTCGTGAACATCGGCATTGGTGGCTCTGACCTGGGCCCTGTGATGGTGACCGAGGCGCTCAAGCACTATGCTGGACCATTGAAGGTTCACTTCGTTTCGAACATTGATGGTACACATCTTGCAGAGACGTTGAAGGAAGTCGACCCGGAGACTACTCTCTTCCTTGTTGCCTCGAAGACTTTCACCACGGCCGAGACTATCACTAACGCAACTTCTGCGAAGAACTGGTTTTTGTCCAAGACTGGGAACAACCCAGCGCACATTTCAAAGCACTTTGCTGCTCTCTCCACTAATGAGACAGAAGTTGCCAAGTTTGGGATAGATACGAAGAACATGTTTGGATTTGAGAGTTGGGTTGGTGGCCGCTACTCTGTGTGGTCTGCCATTGGGTTATCCGTTGCCCTTTACATTGGCTTTGACCAGTTCGAGGACTTCCTCAAGGGTGCCGAGGCCGTTGACAAGCACTTTACAAGCACCCCAATTGAGGACAACATTCCATTGTTGGGCGGGTTACTGTCTGTGTGGTACAACAACTTCTTTGACGCACAAACTCACCTAGTTGTTCCATTCGACCAGTACTTGCATAGATTCCCTGCATACTTGCAGCAGCTATCCATGGAATCCAACGGTAAGTCTGTTACCAGAGGCAATGTCTTTGCTAACTACTCGACTGGTTCAATTCTATTCGGTGAGCCAGCCACAAATGCTCAACACTCATTTTTCCAGTTGGTTCACCAAGGCACTAAGGTTATTCCTTCTGACTTTATCCTTGCTGCTCAGTCTCATAACCCAATTGAGAACAATCTCCACCAGAAGATGCTGGCGTCCAACTTCTTCGCTCAGGCTGAAGCTCTAATGGTGGGTAAGGATGAGGCTCAGGTCAAGGCGGAGGGCGCTACTGGTGGTCTAGTTCCACACAAAGTGTTCTCTGGCAACAGACCAACCACTTCTATCCTGGTACAGAAGATCACGCCAGCGAACTTGGGTGCCTTGATCGCATACTATGAGCACGTGACCTTCACCGAAGGCGCTATCTGGAACATCAACTCGTTTGACCAGTGGGGTGTTGAACTAGGTAAGGTTTTGGCCAAGGTTATCGGCAAGGACTTGGATACCACGGGTGAAACTACTTCGCACGATGCCTCCACTAATGGTCTCATTAACCAGTTCAAGGCGTGGTTGTAGGCGTGAAAGAGTTCTTGGTTAGACTATGTACTTGAATCACGAACTCTGCAGTGACTGCTAACGTATCTAGTTGCAATGCTGTTAATCTAGTATATAGTATTTCATATCATCTAAGTTTTCTACCGTCGCTGCGTTATTTCATGAAAGCTTGCCGTGGTCCAAATTTTGTCTGGCAGAACGCGGTGATATTGCTGCTGCCATCAAGTTCATCGTCCTTCCTTGAAACTCCAGTGGGGCGACCTCAAATAAGCAGGGCTAAAACGAAGGCGCACTGTTCCGCTAAAGAGCTATTGGTTCATGTCAGTCAAATTCTCAGCGGAAGAAGTGCCGCAAGTGTCGAGTGAGATCTCTGATGAACTCCAGCAGCGCTATACCAATTGGAAGAAGAACACAAAACTATTATATGATTACCTGAACACTAATTCCACCAAATGGCCATCCTTGACATGCCAGTTCATGCCGGACTTGGAGGTACCTACCGATAAACATAGATTGCTGTTGTCCTCATTTACGTCCTCCCAGTTACCAGAGGATGAGGCAGTGTACATTAGCGAATTATCCACCATGCGGCACGTTCCCTGGAGCTCATTAAACAATTTCGATATGGACGAGATGGAGTTCAAGGTAGATAACCAGGCAAAACTACCCAACAAAAATCTCGTTGAGACAGTAAGGATCCAATTTCCAAGTGGCGATTGCAACAGGGCGTGCTATATGCCTCAGAACCCAGATATTATCGGGGCAATAGCTTCTACCGGAGCAGTGAACATATTCGACAGAACCAAGCACGGTACTAACCGTCCGAAATTGCTTGGTTCTGCTGCAAGCTACGAGATTCAATTAAACGAGCCAGAATCCTTAGGAGATGCGGACAGCGCTGAGGCACTGTCACTGGCATGGAACTGGCAAAAAGCTGGGATCATAGCCTCCTCCTATAGCAACGGTCTAATCAAAGTGTGGGATATCACGCGATACCAGAAAAGCCAGCCAACCATTTCTAACCCGGAACTGCGCATATTGCAGGACAAGGCAGGTACAAACGATGTATCGTGGATGGTACATCACTCTTCTATCTTGGCTGCCTGTGGGGAAAGTAATACAATTGGCCTGCTCGATACACGTGCTCCTGACGCCTTCAAGCCTACGAAAGCGTCCCCCCACACAGGTGGGATTAATGCGCTGCAGTTCAACTACGCGAATGACATGCTACTTTGCGCAGCTGATTCGAATGGTGGTATTGCTCTATGGGACTGCAGGGCCTTCTCCAAACCACTATCAGTCTTTAACCACGGTGACTCCGTATCAGCGCTGCAGTGGAATCCTAACCTCCCCACTATTGTAGCTACTGCAGGTCAAGGCGATGGCCTAATTAAGATCTGGGACACCTCCCGGGAACCCGAGGATTCACTACTTTTTGTTCATGGCGGGCATATGCTCGGCGTGAATGACATCGCATGGAACTACCATGATCCTTGGCTGATGTGCAGCGTGGCAAACGATAATTCAGTTCACGTATGGAAGCCAGCAGCTAACTTAGTGCAGGCTAAGTAGCCGGTACCACTCATCCTCTAGAGTCATAGATGGCCCTGTCCAGTAGCCATCCCGCCTATATTGGTCACGTGCATTTATATCGTATTGCACGTGACCGTTGGCCAATTAAACGTCATTATTTACACTCCATACACCTCGTTAATATATCATCGTGTACGGATGGAATCTCGGTAAAATTTTCGATCTCAATCACGCTAGGGTGGAGTGGCGGCGAAGTGAACGATACGGTGAATATAGGATATTAGACATCGAACACAAATCGTTAAGATGGCTTTCCGTGCTTTGACTACCAAGGCTGCTGCTAGACCATTGCTAGCATTGGGCCCTCGCAGTGTTGCGTATGTGCATTTTTGTGATGGACAGCTTGACAGTTGAATGAGTGAAAACATGAACCCGCGAGGCATAGCACGCCGTGTATACGATGCCTCAGCTCAAAACGACTGCTGCTGGATAGTTTAACCAGCCGATACTAACCTTAGTTTGCAGGATGGGTGCTCGCTACATGTCCACCCCAGCTCCTCAGGATCCTAAGAGCAAGGCGGCGGCCATCCTGGACTCTCTGCCAGGTAGCACTGCGCTATCCAAGACTGGTATCTTGGCTACCTCTGCAGCAGCCGCGATATACGCCATCTCCAATGAACTGTATGTTTTGAACGCTGAAACCATTCTGTTGTGTACCTTCACCGGCTTTTCGTTCTTGATCGCGAAGCTAGTCGCACCAGCTTACAAGGAGTACGCTGACAAGAGAATGCAGCATGTTTCTGGTATTCTAAACTCCTCCAGAAACAAGCACGTCGCTGCTGTCAAGGAAAGAATCGAGTCTGTGTCTGAGTTGAAGAACGTCACCGAGACGACAAAGGTGCTGTTCGAGGTTTCCAAGGAGACTTTGGAACTTGAGGCCAAGGCCTTCGAGTTGAAGCAGAAGGTTGACCTAGCCACTGAGGCGAAGGCTGTTTTGGATTCGTGGGTGAGATACGAGGCTTCTGTGCGTCAGCTACAGCAGAAGCAGATCGCTGAGTCTGTCATCGGCAAGGTGCAGGCTGAGTTGGCTAACCCTAAGTTCCAGGACAAGGTGTTGCAGCAGTCTGTCGCTGATGTCGAGAAGCTATTCGCCAGTTTGAAATAAGGATAGGTCGTCTACAATACCTCTTTATCTCATTCGCATGAAGACACCAGGAACTGCTCTAGCAAGCGTCTGCTGAGAAGGTCTTGTTTTAATGGACCTTTATGATTTTGATATTCAAGAATTTCAAGGAAGGGTTCCCAAAATTATATAGTAGTTGGTGGCTCTACCACATATATAGCCGTATATGATCATACTGACAGTCTAAAGAGTAATCAGTATAGAATAATGGGAATTGCTGTCCTTGTTAACTTTGTCAATTTCCATCGTAAATTGTTTTGTCCGGTGTGAAAAAGTACATATAACCACACCATACACATCTAGTGGTCCCGTCTATATGTCGCAGACATCTCCTCTTAGTGAGCAAGCGGATAGTAGTCTGAAGTATGACTATTCAAATGTGCCTGCCCAGGCCTTAGATGCGATTCGAATGCGCTTGGCACAACTGACACATTCGCTTTCCAAGATCCGAGATGATATGTCCAAGGCAGACTTGCCACAGTGGTATTCGTTACAGGCGCAGCTTAGCGTTACGCTAACGCAGTTATCGTCACTCACCTCCACGCTGCAGCATTTCGAAGACACCTTGGAGTGCACTGTTCCATATCCGCTACCAAGCTTTCCGACTACCGCGCACGAGGGCCTTCTAACGACGTTAATGCGCAAAAAGCAGATACCCGAAGTCGAGAATTGGATTAAAGATGCAATCGATCACAGCGGGCTGGATCTTGAGGGGAGGAATTGGGATGAGATCGAAAGTGCCATCCAAAGGGATAAGTCTACAACGGCCAGGGCACTGGACTTTATCAATCAGGAATACAGTAATTACTCATTCCAAGGTCTCTATACGGCAGAAGAACTCTCCAAGAACGTTGGAGATCCGCAGTCGATGATCTACAGATCTGCTACCTCCAATGCCAAGCCGAAAGCGCCCTTCTCGGTGGACAGTATATTAACATTCATGTACCAAGGGACTATGAAAACAGAGGAGACATCTATTGCGAAATAGCACAGCTGGCTAAATACAAGACGGGTGCCATGTACTATATTCTTACTATATACAGGATATCAATGTAAGCTGCGTTTCAACGACCGCTTAATTTGAGTTTTCGCGCCAGGTGCAGTTTATGCCAAAAGCTTTATTACTAGTTCCCAAGTGCCAAACATGATTATACTGTTCGGAACTGTCCGCATTAGGTGAGGTGTCAGACCACTGTACATAGATGCAAATCCCTCCTCTTTTATAATCAGACTAAAAGATTGGAAAAGCCCAGTGTACTTCAACTTTCCATTCTCTTTAGGAGCCTGCCTTAAACGGGTCCTAACAACCTCATGGGGGTACGTCAGGATACTTGCAAATAGCTTTGCAGCACCTGCGCTGCCAGAACGCTGGCACCATTCCTTCACCTTCATGTAAGTAGTCTTGTTTTCCTCACTGATATCACCAAATTCTTCTATTGACCTTTGCCTGATGATGTGCTTCATCTGCTCATAAAGAACCCACTGGAGGATACTTTCTACAGAACCCAAATACGATGCACTCAACCCCTTGTATAATCCTAGAATCCCTTCATTTCTCATAACACCTTTTAGACAATCCCACGAGTTTTTGTATCTACGCGACCTGCCATCCGCAGCCTTGTCCAGTTGCAATCTGGTCTTGACAAGCCAGATAGGGTTCGTGGCTGTCGATGTCGCCCAACCGGCGGTAGCGCCAGCAAGGAAATGAATCCACGGCGCCTCTTGCCCGTCATTCAGGAGTCGAGATGCAGTGTCCTTCGTGACTCCGTAAGTAAAAAAGTTGATACTCCTTGCAGGAATAACACCAACAAGGTTGGGCCCGAGGCCTTTGAAAAGGCTTCGAAACCCCTCCTGGGTGTAAACATTTTGTATTATTCCGACAGTCTCCCGGAAATGCATTAAACCTTGGTAAACCACATTAGTGCGTGCAGTAGCCTGCGTCTTGTACGCCCCATGGAAGACATCGCTCTGTAGTCGCGTCTTGACAACGTCAAACGGACAGGTAATAATAGCGCCAGCCATACCTCCTATACCGCCAGCGACGAAGTGCACCCAGGGTGCTACATGAGGATGGTTCTCCTTTTTGTTCTCCAATATCAGCGATGTGGCGTCTTTGAGATTAGAGCCCTTTTCGTCGCTTGCAAGGTATGGTATCGACTCCAGGGCCTCGCTTTCCAGTTTGGATAAGTCTCGCTTCGTCATCTCGGAGTGGTGTCCTCAGTTGTTATACGCTTGTAGGCCTTCGGCGATGCCCAGATGTTTCTTTATAACGTCCGTACGATGAACCACGACTATGAGCTGTGGAAACGTTCACACTCAAATGGAGTCCGTCTAACGCGAAGCTTTACGGGATTCCAAAGAGACGCTTGTACTAAAAACGATTGCAGATGTCTGCTGCTCCTGGTAATGAGCTTGTTGAAACGGCTACAAAATTTTCAAAGCACCCGCCATAAACTATAGCGATATAGAATAACCGTTTTAGATTTAGCCATCGCAACAAGCCGGCACACGGGCGGCTTACCGAGCTCGACCAAGCCTTAGAGGGAGTACGTGCACAATTAATATATGTTAGACACTATATGTAATAATTTCACATTATACCGAATTCCAGAGACAAAAACTCGCAAAAAATACCCGGCAAAGAGTCGAGCAGTTTAGATGAAAGTCTCGTATGGAACTGGGGACAAAGTTTGTGGGATGTTACCTTCGGTGGAGACAACACGGGACTCTCTTGGCTGAGCTGGCTGTCTCTTCAACTGAACAGCGACACCCTGAGCCTTAGCCTCGGCCTTCTTGGCAGCGTTGGCCTTCACTCTCTCCAAGAACTCCTGTCTGCACTTGGAGTGCTTGATGTGTTCAACTCTCAAGTTCAATCTCTTCTCAATGTATCTGTTGCCGACCATTTTGTAGATGATGACACCGACAGAGGACTTGGTGACGTTGTAGACGACACCGGTCTTACCTTGGTAGAACTTGTGTGGCATACCCTTGTGAATGGCACCGTTAGCCTTGATGTCCACAATGTCACCAACCTTGTACACCTTCAAGTAGGTGGACAATGGGATAGTTCCGGACTTTCTGAAGTCCCTTTGGAACATGTAACGAGTACGAGATCTGTAACCGTGACTGTAGAGCTATGTTAGTACCCAGCCTTCTGCCCTGGCCAAGGCTACGTGGAGCACGGCAAGCGCTGTCGCCTGGCATATATCCTGGGCGCCATAATCAGCATCTGCACGACGCTGAGTGTGCTGCTCGCTCCCGTAGAACGTGGCCACCGTAACTAGCATTTCAGACATACGATTTACCCATCTTTGCTTATTGACCTTGCTGTATGCGTTCTTCCGACTGCACCACACTACGCAGTCAGGTATACCAGTCTTAAAACTTTTCAGTGCCCTGCCAGTGCACCGTGGGTTCCGTGGCAGAGCAGGCTGACCGGGTCTGGCGGGCAAGCAAGCGTGCACGGCGGACTGTGCGCGGGTGTCGCGCGAGTGCGCCCGCGGCGGCCCGGCCCCGTCCGCTGGGGTGTCTGCCCAGCCTAGGCTGAACCCACGCGGCCCTGCCGGGCTGCGCTCCGCTAGGCTCGGCCACGGGCGACGCAAGCAGGCAAGAAAAAACATACTTCTGATGTATGGGTGCTGCAGTCACAACACGATCTCGCAGACACGGGCGGTTAGGCTAGTCAACGCTTATGAGCGCCTCGTCCCCACTGGCTCGGCTCGTCGCCGTTGCCGCAGGCTGCGCAGCCCGTATCACCCGGGCGCCGGCCGCGGAGGAGCGTACCTCGCGACGTGAGACACAGATGTATCTATTCATATTAGGCAAGTACATCTATACAGCCATTTCGGGATGCCCAAAATAGTGCGCTAAATACGCAGCTGGACTGCAGGCCGAAGCGGGGATTAAGAAAAACCAAGGATTGCTATAATACAGAGTATGAGGTTAAACAATCTATTCTTCGTCTTCAGCCCCACCAGCAGCAGCAGCAGCTCTCTTTCTGGCCACTCTACCTGGTCTGCCACCGCCGAATGGAGAGGTGACGGCAAAGTCAATGTGCTTCTCGGAGTCCAATCTCACCATGAAGGATGGGACGTTGACAATCTGCTTGCCCACAGCAATGTGTCTCTGGGTGATCAAGACTCTGGCGTGGTGCACGGACTTGGCTAGGCCCAGCTTGTACACCTGGGTCTGCAGTCTTCTCTCCAAGAAGTCCTCGATCTTCAAGGCCAACACGTAATCCAACTTCTTCTTGTCCTCGGACAAGACACCGATTCTCACAAGACGGCGGATCAACGCGTTACCCTCGAACAGACGCTTAGGGTCCTTCTCGTCACGCGTCAACAAGTCTCTGGCAGCACGTCTGATCTTGGACAGCTGGAACGAGATACGGTAGATTTCACGCTTGTTCTTCAAACCGTACTCACCCGCTAGCTTCAACTCCGCGTCTAGACGCGCAGACTCGTATGGTCTCTTTGGCGTGGAGTACGTCTTGGAGTAGGTTCTTGGGGCTCCTGCTCGAGTTAGTTACTGGCCGCGTCCAGTCGGTCCCGTCCTTCGCGCCGCCGCCCACTGGCCGAGGCCTGCGCACACTGGAGTGTCGGGTTTCCAGTGCGGCGTGGGGGCAGAGTGCGGCGAACCGCGAAGGACCCGAACCTAAGGCTAGCGCCGGTTTCCCGGCCGCTCTGCGCTCGCTGCGCATGTCATATACGTACTTGGCATTTTGTCGATAGGGCTGTGGGAGTGGGAGTGCAGGTGAAAAATGCATCGCCGCCTTTAAAGCCCGTGCGCGCCTGTGCGTGGGTCCCAAGTGGTGTACGGGTCCCGCAGTCACACCGTCTGCCGCCGCCTGTTGAGGGTGTCTGGGTCCTGTTCCATCGCGCAGGCCACCTCCTGCGCTGCGGTTCGGGGGCAGACAGCCAAATTTGGCGTTTCATATAAAAAGAGGGAAAAGGGGCGAGAAGTGATTGTCCGGGCGGCCTTAGGAAGCCATACAGAAAAGGCAGTGGGTACATTCACGCCTTACGCGGGAAAATATAAAGCAAGTACGCGCCCGGGAGCGATTATATAGTAGTAAACAAGGACTAGAGCCGGGTACACAGGAACAAGGCCAAGAGAACGTGCTGTGGAATCGGAGCAGCAACGTAGAGCAAGATCAAGATGGCATCGCAGGCGTCGAGGTTGGATCGTCACGTGATCCTATTGGAGAGCGGCTCGACACAGGTGGTGCGCAACGTGGCGGCCGACCAGCTGGGGGACCTGGCGCGGCAGCACCCGGACGAGATCCTAGTGCTGCTGTCGCGGGTGTATCCGTATCTGCTGAGCCGGCGGTGGGAGACGCGAGTGACGGCGGCGCGCGCGGTGGGAGCGATCGTGGCACATGCGCGGCTGTGGGACCCGAACGGCGAAGGCGGGGAGCTTGCGGGGGAGGAGACGCGGCAACTGGAGGCGCTGGGGCGGTACGAGTGGCGGGGGCTACAGGACGACAGCGCGCTGTACAGCCTGGCGCAGTGGGAGCTGGGCAAGATCTTCAAGGCGGGGCGGACGCTGCTGGCGGCTCGGTCGGACGCGTACGCGGCGGAGGAGAGCAAGAAGCAGGCCGTGCTGGCGGAGTACGTGCTGGAGCCGGCGGTGAAGCGGGAGGGCGTGGAGGCGCCGATGTCGCCGGCGGAGTCAAAGAAGAGCGCACGCATGCTGGCGATGGCGAAGCGGCGGCGCAAGATCCAGGCAAAGACGACATCGAAGAAGCCGCTGGACTTGTCGCAGTCGTCCGTGGCGCGCAACCTGATGAACCAAGACGCCGCGGCAGACGGCAGCAACGAGGACGAGGATTCCGGTAATAATAATAATAGCAGTAACCATAATAATAATGATAATAATGATAGCAGTCACAGCAACACCGCGTCCCCGCAGCAGGTGCCGGTGCAGCTGAACAACCCTCGGCTGGAGATTACAGAGCAGCCGGACTCCAACAAAATTATGATAGAGTCGATGGTAGCGCCATTGCTGGAGAAGCAGCAGCGCGTGAGTGGTCTTGTGTGGCAATTCCAAGGTATTTTTGAGCTGTTGCTGGATAATTTAATGAACGATTCATGGGAAATCCGCCATGGGGCGGCTCTGGGTATTCGGGAGATTGTCAAACGCCACGCCACTGGCGTCGGGCGCATAAAGGGCAAGACTAGGCAGGAGAACGATCTGCGAAATAAAAGGGCATTGGAAGATTTGGCGACACGGCTGCTGACCATATTTGCACTAGATAGATTTGGCGACTTTGTGAACGATACCGTGGTGGCCCCTGTGCGCGAGTCAGCAGCTCAGGCGCTTGCAGCGCTACTGATTCATTTGGAGGACGATTTGTCAGTGAAGATTTTCAGCGTGTTGGAGCAGCTTGTCCTGCAGGATCCGAGGTACGTAGGCTCCCCGACTAAAATATGGGAGGCCACGCATGGTGGTCTCCTCGGCATTCGATACTTCGTATCGATCAAGACAGATTTTCTGTTTACCAACAACCTCCTGGACAATGTGGTAAACATTGTATTATATGGTTTAAATGAACGGGATGATGACGTCCAGAGCGTTGCAGCGGCAATTTTAACACCAATAACGTCTGAGTTTATTAAACTGGAACCCTCAACGATAGATCTGGTTGTATCCGCTATCTGGAACTCGCTCTCTCAATTAGAGGACGATCTGTCGTCTAGCGTTGCGTCCGTTATGGATTTACTAGCAAAGCTTTGCCAGCACCAGGAGGTCCTTGACGTTTTACATCACAAAGCTTCTACGCACCCAATGGAATGGTCGTTCAAATCTTTGGTACCTAAGCTATATCCATTCTTGAGAAATACAATCACGAACGTCAGAAGGTCTGTTTTAAACCTTCTACAAGCATTTTTGTCCATTGAAGATGAGACTTCGAAGCAATGGATAAATTCAAAGATCTTTAGGCTAATATATCAGAATATTTTATTGGAACAGCATGATGATATTTTAGAGCAGTCATTTCACGTTTACCGTACTATGCTTGAAATTTACAAGAGTAAAAATCCAGATAAAAGTTTAGATCATATTTTCAGCAAGCATCTCGCCCCTATATTGCATCTCTTGATTACTCCAATTGGTGAGCAAGGAAAGAATTATAGCATGGAAGCACAATATCTTTTGAAGCCCTCACAAAGCTATCAGTTTAATACCGAGAGGAAAAGGTCAAGCATGACAGCTTTAAATAAATCCGATATTCCCATGCCACTCCATACTGAGCATGTTAATATTGACGCTCCAATGATAGCAGGGGATGTTACTCTATTGGGCGCAGACGTCATTTTTAAGACTAGGGTCCTTGCTGCGAAGGCCCTAGGCTATACCTTAGCTGCATTTCAGGAATCTACGGTTAAGTCGTTTTTTGAAACTGCTTTGCTGAGTTGCCTGGATTTGCCATACGCGACACCCCGGATGTTAGTCAGTATAACCGTTGCAGAATATTGTTCTAGGTGGACATTCCTGCATCCAGAAACAGCGTTTCCTCCAAGTTTTGTTGCTGATTACTTTGGTCCGATATTCATGGAGTATTTGTTTGATCCATCTAAGCTGCCTGTCTTCAGAGAATTGGTGCCAAGCCTCAAAGCACTGAGAACGCAATGTCAAAGCTTGATGACCACTTTTGTCGAAGTCGGCATGCTTTCTCCTCAACGACTTCCTCAATTGGCCATAATTGTGAAGGGAGAGGCCGAGGCGGGCCCTGAAGCATTCTATATTGAAACTGCCGAAAAGGTATGTGATGAGCACTATGAAAAACTGTATCAGTATATGTCCAACTCCTGTAAGATTTTGGCAAAAAAACCGTTGGAAGATGCTCGGTACCGCATTCAACAAGCTATTGATGTTGCAAAGGAAGTCAGGAGATCCCGCAATTCGAATATTTTAGCAAGTTACGCATCGGCAACGCTTTTGTTCGATGGGTTGCCAAAGAAGTTAAACCCATTTATTCGCTCTTTAATGGATAGTATCAAGGAAGAACAGTGTGAAATCCTACAAAAGCGTTCTGGAGACTCGGTCATTTATTTGATTATGGAGTTAGTAAAGAATGGGAAGGTGAACGTTGCAAACAAAGTTGTGAAAAATCTATGTGGATTCTTATGTGTGGATACCGCTGAAGTACCTGAGTTTTCTCCTAACATGCATTATACGGATTCGATCTTAACCCTAATCAGAGAAGCGAACTCTTTAGCAGTTCAAGATAATGCATCAATTAAATTAATGACTAAGGAAGCACAAATAAAACGTCGGGGCGCCATGCACACCTTAAGTTGTCTGTTGTTGCAACTTGGGCCTAACGCTTTAACACAAGTACCGCAGTTGAAAGCGTCGATCTTTGATCCTTTACTCTCATTTGGTGATCTTGATTCTGATAGTGATTCGATTGAGCCAGAAGTTGGTCAACAACTCGTGGATGCATTAGGAGTTTTGAGGGCACTGTTCACGTACATGGATCCAGTAATTCATTTGGAACATGTGTTTACGCGGTTACACGATCTCTTAAAATACCTGACTTCACGCTACTCCGTCGTACGTTACTCTGCTGCGAGAACACTGGCTGAATTGGCAGTAGCCAATCCAACTCAGGTTATACCCTTCATTATTAAAGAGGTACTTCCACTCATGAACAATGCCGGCTCTGTAATTGCCCGGCAGAGTGGGACAGAGTTGGTATACCATCTTTGTCAATCTATGGGAAGCGATATTCTGCCTTACATTGTGTTCTTGGTTGTGCCATTGCTAGGCAGGATGAGCGACCCTGCTCCTGACGTACGCAGTTTAGCCACTACAACATTTGCGTCTATCATTAAGTTGGTACCATTAGAAGCTGGGATTGCTGACCCTGAAGGGTTACCAGAGGAACTGTTAAGAGGACGGGAAAGAGAACGTGATTTTATCCAACAAATGATGGATCCATCTAAGGCAAAACCCTTTTCACTACCCGTTGCAATTAAAGCTACCTTGAGAAAGTATCAACAAGAGGGTATAAATTGGTTGGCTTTCCTAAATCATTACCATTTGCATGGAATCTTATGTGACGATATGGGTCTGGGTAAAACATTACAAACTATCTGTATCATTGCAAGTGATCAATATCTGAGACAAGAAGATTATAAAACTACGAAATCTGTAGAGACGCGGCCTCTGCCGTCATTAATTGTCTGTCCTCCATCGTTGACCGGCCATTGGGAACAAGAATTTGAACAATACGCGCCCTTTTTAACGGTTTTGGTTTATGCTGGTGGTCCATCGACTAGATATCCACTGAGAGGGAAATTGGGCGATGCGGATATCGTGGTCACCTCTTATGATGTTGCTAGGAATGATATCGATATTATTTCGAAACATGACTACAACTATTGTGTCCTTGATGAAGGCCACATAATAAAGAATTCACAGTCAAAGCTTGCAAAAGCTGTTAAGAGTATACGAGCTAACCATAGGTTAATCCTTACAGGTACTCCTATTCAAAACAATGTTGTGGAGCTTTGGTCCTTATTCGACTTTTTGATGCCTGGCTTTTTAGGTTCAGAAAAAGCCTTCCAAGAACGGTTTGCCAAGCCAATCGCCGCTTCCAGAAACAGTAAAACCTCTTCAAAGGAACAAGAAGCTGGTGCACTGGCACTGGAAGCTCTGCATAAACAGGTGCTTCCATTTATGCTGAGAAGATTGAAGGAGGATGTTTTGTCGGACTTACCACCAAAGATCATTCAGGACTACTACTGTGAATTAAGTGATCTACAGAGGCAGCTATACAAGGACTTTGCAAAAAAACAGAAGAACATTGTTGAACGGGATATTGAAAATACGATGGAACTAGAAAGCAAGAACCATATTTTCCAGGCTTTGCAATATATGAGGAAGTTGTGTAACCATCCCTCGTTGGTTCTAAGCAAAGACCATCCACAATACAATCAAGTACAGGATTACCTATCACAAACTGGAATGGATATTCATGATATTGCACATGCACCAAAACTTGGTGCATTGCGTAATCTCCTCCTCGAATGCGGGATTGGTGTTCAGGATGTAGATCAAAACAGCATTTCACTCCCTTCATCGGAGAACGTTATTTCTCAACACCGCGCATTAATTTTCTGCCAACTCAAAGATATGCTGGATATGATTGAAAACGACCTATTCAAAAAATACTTGCCCTCAGTCACGTACATGCGGTTAGATGGTAGCGTCGAATCCCGCGATAGGCAGAAGGTTGTCCGTAAGTTCAACGAAGACCCATCCATCGATTGTCTTCTCTTAACAACAAAGGTGGGTGGATTGGGTTTGAACCTAACCGGCGCAGATACAGTCATTTTTATTGAGCACGATTGGAACCCAATGAATGACCTTCAGGCGATGGATCGTGCGCACAGATTGGGACAGAAAAAGGTTGTTAATGTGTACAGGATTATTACCAAAGGCTCTTTGGAGGAAAAAATCATGGGCCTACAAAAATTCAAAATGAACATTGCATCAACAGTGGTGAACCAACAGAACGCCGGTCTAGCATCCATGGATACCCATCAATTGCTAGACTTGTTTGATACCGACAATTCTCTTGCGCAGGTCAAGGAGGAAAAGGCAGGTGCCATCTCCGATGACGTCACGAATGAAACTGGGTTGACAGGAAAAGCAAAGGAAGCTGTCAGTGAGTTGAAGGAATTATGGGATTCTTCTCAGTACGAGGAAGAATACAATTTGGACAATTTTATCAAAACTTTGCGTTGACGTGCATAGGCGCGACGAACTCATCTTTAAACTCACCGTATCACTGTCGTTGTAGATATAGTTGTAACTTTTGCATTGGATCCTGCCATCTTTACTACCATCTTGTTTATATATCTGTAATTGTAACTTTATAATACACTCACTGCATTTAATTAGGCCAGTTTTCTACGCTGGGTAACTCCTCAATCGGGTTTACGGGTGTCTGTCTGACTTTATATGTAAAATCAAGATGTGATGTCAAGCAATTCGGACTGCAGGGTATCTCATCAGCATAAGATCGGCGAACATGTCCTCTTTAGAGGCTCAACTGGAAGATAGAAGACAGCGGCTTATTCTTTTGAAAGAGAAGTATGGTTCAACGGTGGAGCACCCTATAGATGGTACTATCAAGCGAAGAACTCCAGCTACAGGAGCAGATAATGAAATACCAGGATCCCTAGAAGATGATACAGACGCAGGAGATGGTGCCCGTCGCACAGGAGGGGTAAAGTATGAGAATGTCACTGTACGGTCATTGGCACATTCGTTTGAACGAGAAATACTCGCGAAACATGGGGAGATGAATGATTATAATCCTGACGAGGATCCTCGCTCTCGTGAAAAGCAGTTAGGTAATAGGGTAGTACGTGCACACAGGCGGTCAATACAACAAGCATTGGATGAGCTTCAGCAAAGTACCGATCGCACACTCAAAAGGATCGTACGGAAGCGATATTTTCAGGACGCAGGAAAAGATAGCCATGAGGGTGATAGCTACAATGAGGGGAATGACGAATCCTCAGGATATGATAGAAGCAGTTAGTATAAAGGTAGCATTGTTCGTGGTGCGCTTTCCTAGTAAATAATTGTTATATAAAATGGCAGCCGGTATAAAATGCATCTGGGAAGTAGCCTGAGCTAAGTGAGGTTAGTTAGGATTGTGGAAGGATTCATATGTGTAGACTATTCCAAATATTATGAAGGAAATAGCACCACCCAAGTTTACTGTCCGCATGCTTATGCGTTTTGCCAGTAACTTGCCGCCAATTACCGCTACGGCGGTGCAGATGAGATGACCGATGGTTGCACCTAATATGACAATCCAGTATTGGCTACTGGATGCCATCGCAATGGTGGATATTTGAGAGCGATCACCGAACTCTCCTAGAAATACCATAACAAAAGTCTGTATCCACACAGGCGAGAAATACAGTGCTAAACGGTCGCCTACCTTCAGCAGCATGTCATTTAGGTAGCGGTTATTGACTAGAGTGCGTTTATCCTTAATGACCCCGCCGGATTCGGTCTCGTTGAGATTTGTGTTCATATCATGGATAGCAATCTCCTCTTCCACCTCCGCTAGTTCTCCCTCCACGCCAGCATCCTTAGGAGTCTCAAGGCTTTCCAGGGCCAGCTTGTAACCAAATATGAAGAACAGAATACCTGCAGCAAACTGAGTATAGCGTTGCGGGACAAGCGAGGTGAATGTACCTCCTATTATGCCTGCTAGTACGGTCATCAATGCAAGAGATGTGCTGGCAGCCGAAAATACCAACAGACGTGGATGACGCATGGCCATCAGTGCAGCTATCAAAAATGTCTTATCGCCAATCTCGGAAACTCCTACCATGGAAACCGCCATCAGTAGATCTTTCAGTGTGCTTGAAGAGTGCAAATCATCGACTTCTTGCTCCCTAGTAGCAGCAGCGCTTACCACTGAAATAAACAGCGCCGCTATTAGAACTCTATTGATTGTCTTCATTAGCCTAGTAGTTGAAGCGATGCCTTAATGGGCGAGCAGCTGTAGTCAGAAAGCTCAACTCGCAGCATTGTAGTTTGTAATTAACTTAACAGCCAAGCAAGCCGGCCAGTCTCGCGACATGAAAAGAAAAAAAAACAAATATGAAATAATGGCGATAAAAAACGTGGAAGTGGCTCAACTTTCAGCTAGACATAGATGATAACAAACTAGCCTTTTCTGGGATATATGTTTTCCTTGTAGGTTCTTTCTGCCTCCTTGCAAAGAGATCATAATTTTGGGGATTATATAACAGAAGCCAGCGCGACGATAAAGTCTTTCAGGTCGACTGGCAGGTTCGTGAAGTTCTCAGATAGTGCCTTCAGGGGGAGTTTGCCCATGGTTCTGCCGCTGAGACGTAAGTCCTGTGAACGCTGTTAGTAACATAACCTTTTTCCATGAAATTGAGGCTCAACATACTGCACATCTTGAGACAATTGGTTGGAGCGCAGCCTGAACTACGGGGCTGTAGAGCATGTGCTCCTTGCTGGCGTGTATGACTCCGGCTGTTAACAGTTTTGAGATATTCAATTCCAGGATATTCTGGCAACCCTGTGTGGACGGCGTAGGAACGTTGAATATCCCATCTGCACGATCTATGAAGGCAGGATCCATGGAATCCAGTAGATTTGACGTTGCAAGGGTAAGGAAGTTCTTGTATTTTTTCATGTTATCCAACTGTGTCAGCAACGTATTTACAACGCGAATCGCGTCGGTAGTTTCATTCTTGTTAATAAGGCTTGATCTAGAGAACGCAATCGTTTCCACCTCATCAATGAGTAAGCAAACAAACTGATTATCATTGATACCGTCTTTGATCAGTTTCTCGAGGTCTTTAAATATAGTGTCAATGTTCTTGGAAGATTCGCCAAACCACCGGGAGAAAACCTTTGAACAGGCCAGTTCCACCAGAATAACTGAAGGAACACTCTTATTTTTGGGTAGCAGTCCGCTATGCAATCTTATTGCAAGTTTGTGGCAAAGTGCTTTGCATATGGTCGTTTTTCCAGTGCCAGGAGGGCCATGGACTAGCAGTAGTCTGTTGCCTCCCGTGTTCACGCTCAATGTTTCCTCAGGTATGAAGTGCGACATCTTAAGAGCGATAGTTGCATAGTTGAACAGCTGGCCTTTGATGTCATCGTCAAAGTAAAGCGCTTCCCAAGCCCCCTCGTACTCTCGAGAGGGCAAAAAGTGGACTCTGACTAGCTGAAATGTCTCGGGGGAAAACGGCAGCCACGATATGCTCGGATCTAGCGGAGTCAACGTTCTTTCATGTCCACTTTCATCGTCTTTAAGGTCTATCTTGTCGAACTCGTCGCTAATCGCAGAAGCGAATGATATACTGAAGCGCTCGGGCGTAGCATAGAAATTAATGTCAAACTCCTTTCCCCTGGCGTGATCAATCATAGTCTGCAGCTTTTGGCCCTTCCCAAGTGCGTCCGCAACCATCCAAACAAGGTCGTCCGCTTCCACGCCAAACGAAGGTGCCCCCGTGGCCTTCTCAATATAAAGTTTCTCGATACAGAAGGAAATCAGCAGGTTTCCCTGGTAGTCTATTACCTGGTTGTTGCCGCCCGTTGCAAAGTCATGCATCACCACCTTAACTAAGCTCCTTATGAAGCTTTCTTGGGCTTTTGTCGGTGTCGACGCTAGTGATACTGCACCCTGTCCATTAAGAAGAAAATCATATGCACAATGCTCCCGGTCAAGCAGTTCATCTTCTTCCAACTTTTGAAGTCTTCTAGTGACAGTGCGCACTAGAATTTCTTGGAAGGTAGCGGTCGGGTCCATATTTCCCTCATCTCCAATTTCATGTAACATTGGTATAATCAACGCAAGCACATCCTCCTTCAAGCAACAGTCTACAGTGTACCGCACCATTTCCACTCGCTACTCTCAGTGTTTGTGTTTATCTGGTAGTGGTGGTTAGAAGTTTAGCCGCCGAGCTATTTTTTTGGCAGGAAACACCTGAAAGAAGGCCAACAAAAATAAGTAGCGAATATAGAAGAAATTAAGATAGCAGCTTGTATCTCGTAACTACTATAATTCAGTGTTGATGGCGGTACATTCACAAATCAATAATCGGGCCATAAAATCAAGTTTTTATTCTCATATTATCCGGCAAGTTTGCGTATTGAGTGAAGAAATCTTTCCAGAAGTCGAAGCTTGGGCAAATATATCAACGTACATAAAGAATAAATAAGCTGGGTTTTAGGAGTATCGTCATAGATATACATAAAGAGCTAGAATAGTTACTACTGCCATGTATATATCATTGGAAGCGGAATACTCGTGAGCAAGTCGCTTCCTGTGATATCCGAGAGGAGATCTCTATTTACAACAAGTTTCCGATATAGTGTAACGGCTATCACATCACGCTCTCACCGTGGAGACCCGGGTTCGACTCCCGGTATCGGAGGATTCTGACATAATTTTTATTTTTACTTCTGTTCCAGAAGATACCGGGCATATTTGCTGGCCGTGTGTAAACCACATTCTGTTTTTGCCTTGCCTTTCCATCGTCCGGATCTTTCTCCGGCGCCATCGACCACGGGCAGCGTGGAGTGATAGTCACCAATTGACTTGTAGCCATAGTTTAACAGCTCGTTATAAGGAATCCGGTTATCCAAGATATAAGACCAGACTTGATCAAAACTCCATGTAACAAAGGGATTGATTTTAAGTACAGCGTTGACCTCATCGACTTCAACGAAGTTGAGCTGTTCGCGGCTTCCACCCTGCGAGCGCCTGCGTCCGGTGAGCACGGCACCTACGCCCAACGAACGAAAAGCCCGGTGAGCGGGCTCCACCTTGGCTATGAAGTCGTACTTGTCCTCGTCAGTTTCCCACAGGCAGCTGCCGTACTTTTCAGCGAACTCCTTTTCGGTGCTGACACCTGCGGGGCGGAAGATATGGATTGACTGCGAAAGGGGCTTATAGTACCTGTCCTCAACTTGGTGCAACAAGGACAACGTTTGCGGAAATAGATGGAGTGTATCGATAAATATTAACGGAACCATTTGCTCCTCTAGAGCTGGTAGTTTTGACAACATGTCGATTGTTGCCAGCCCGGTTAAACCAAATGCGGTCATTTGATAGAGATGCGGAAACGTTGTAACAGCCCAATGTAAGACTTCAGCGGGAGAGGTCAATTTTGCGGCAGTCATGTTCCAGCAGTCTAGCTGTGAGTCTGTCACAACTAGACCATCGTTGAGTTCATACTTGTTATTACGCAGCATCTTGCTCTAATTGGACTGGAAGCTAACGTCGGATAGCAAAACAAGCTGGGAGCTGCTGCCATAATATACTAGAACAATATTTATATCCCTGCGACACCAGGCTACTTGGCTAATGCCACGATTATTAACCTGTGATGCCATAGATCGCGTAAGTCACGTGGTATTATTTAATACGTAACATGCATAGCATACCCCATGAAGTTGAGCCTCGGAGTTAGAAGGGAAGAAAGAAGGAGCAAGAAGGATGGCTTCATTCGGCAGGTTAGTTCAAGCGAATATAGCCTTTATATATTACTGACTGTGTCCGGCGGTGTGCGGCGAGAATACTGCGAACTCTTCACGAAACTCAGAAAGACAACTGGTAATCACGCGACCTGTCAAATGCCCCAAGAACCACTATGGATCAGCAAGACCTAAACAAGCTCCAAACCAATCTATCTGATGCTGAGATACGACTGGCCTCCATTATTGAATCGTTCATAGAGCTTGGCGTTTCTGTGTATGATTTCCCTGGAACGCAGGAATCTACACAAGGCATGGTCACCAACCTGAAGAGGAACGTTGAGCGTATCAAACTGCTAAACCAACATGCAAATGATCCTGATTCGCAGCTGCGCAACATGAACATCCCACTAGAGGTCCTACAGTACATTGAAGACGGCCGGAACCCCGATGTGTACACAAGAGAGTTTGTTGAGGCAATTCGTCGCTCAAACCAGTACCAGAGAGCAAAGATGCACGCGCTGAAAAAATTGAGAGACTCACTAGCTGAGAAGATCGGAGAGGAGTTCCCAGACCTAGTACCTCAAGTTCAGGGTATCATCGAGAGGGCCAATGGGTCCCGTGATAAATGAACGCACCCGTGCACCTTGCACATCCCTTCTAACTGGGTAAAATTTTATCTTGTACTACAACATTTGTAATGTCTCTGAGCTCATCGAATACTCTAATACCTGCAGCAAGCAATAATGGGAAAGAAAAAGAACTCCAAGGCATATTCGGAAGAATTAACAGATACCACCAGGCCGCTACTAGAGTTTAGATATGGCAATCCTCTCTTTGCGATTGCATGCCACCCAGAACAGTCAGTTATCGTTAGCGGTTTAGCAACTGGCCACATGTTCTGTCATAAGTACAATGCAGCAGAGCTAAAAGAAGCACAATTAAAAAGACTACGGAAGCATGATGCCGGTTCTAAAGACGATAGGAAGAAGTTGTGGGAAGTTGTGGAAGTGCCGGGCGTGGAAACTAGTGGCGTTTCTTTACTCTGGACTACGAAGCGGCATAAGGGAAGTGTTCGATGCATTTGCTTTGATGCAGATGGAACACATATCTATTCTGTTGGTACAGATAATGTCTTGAAAAAGGCCGATACATTAACAGGGAAGGTCGTGAAGAAATGTGTGCTGGACCCTGGCCAGAACGTCAAATATACGAAACTAGTCAAGTCTGCAACACATCCTTTGGTTTTGTTGGGTGACGAGAATGGCAATGTTACTGTACTAAATAGTGAGTCTCTTGAGCAAACGAACCTAATCAAAAGCATTCACAATGGGGACGCCATAAATGACATTTTCCATTTCGCAAAGAAATCTGTCTATAGATATATTTCTCTCGGCCAGACAACTCTTGCTCATTGGGATTCTAGAGAATCAAATGAGGGTGATTTTGCAATTGCCGCCGATGATAAGCAAGCAAAACGGAAAGTTATTTTGAGCGATGATCAAGAGGATGAGATATTATGTGGCACGTTCGTTGATCCGGAGGACGGCGAAGTTCTGGTCTGTGGCATGGGCGAAGGCGTTCTCACCGTCTGGAGGCCTAAAAAGAACGGCCTGGCAGACCAGCTGACTCGTATAAAAGTAAAAAAGAATGAAAGTATAGACTGCATTGTTCCAACATTAGAGGACGATGGCTGTGTTTGGTGCGGATGTTCTGATGGCAATATATACAAGGTGCATGTGAACCGTGGTACAATTATTGAGGTTAGGAAACACAGTAAGTTGGATGAGGTTACCTTCCTGGATCTGGATTCTGAGTATAGACTCCTTTCTGGTGGCTTGGATAAGGCGAAGTTGTGGGATTCAGAGAAAAGTGAGCAGCTCACTCCGGGAAGTGATGCCGATGACCGTGTATCTAATTCATCACCAAGCGCAGGCAAGTCTTCTGAGAGCGATTCTAACGACTCTGAGAATGATGCTACTAGTTCGGGGGGCTCCTCCGATGAAGATAGCTCCTCCGATGAATCTGAGCATTCAGACGCATCGGACGTAGAGGAAGAGTTAGTGGGGCTAACTCGGGAACAGATCATTGCCGAACTGGACAAAGATTTGGTGGAGGAGTCTGAGGATGTGGAGGATGTACGCTCGCAACGTAAAAGAAAGCATGGTGCCGACCTGCCAACCAATGCGAATGGCAAGAAGCAGAAGGGTAAGAATATCAAGCCTGAGCGCTCCATGAAGACGCACGGCATCCGTAGATTTGAAGGTTTATAGGAAGAATAGAGATAAGCGATTTAAATATTCAGCTTTGACATTCACTCTAATCACGTTTGTACCCAGGTCAGAAGCTGCAAAAAATGGTTCCTAGCGGGATCGAACCGCTGATCCCCGCGTTATTAGCACGGTGCCTTAACCAACTGGGCCAAGGAACCAGTTACGCTCGACAGAAAGAACACGTGATATGTTTACACATTAGAGCATCACGTGTAACCGTCGGCACACATTTCAACAGTGCAAAGGGAGGTTAGTCGCTAAATCCCTGTGCTAACAGCTTGAAAGGCCGTGAACAGAACACATTACGATGAAACCCGTCGTCTCGGTATGGTACCATTGATGAATCTTGACCAGAGCTGGCATACTAACACTGCTGTTTGAAGAAAGGAAAGGCTTGGTTCTGCACAGTTCTTTCAGCATTTGGTGTTATAATCCTTTCTGTGATTGGCCATTTGTTCAATATCAAGCACGAGGCCTTTGTAGGATCAATTAATGATCCGAAGGATGGTCCAGCGTATGTTTGTATTTACTGGATGATCCACCACCATTTGCATACTAACTCTCCAACAGCGTCGCTCATACTGTCTTCTTAGCCGCTGCCGTATATTTAGTCTTCTTCGTCTTCTGTGGCTCTCAAATATACATGGGCAGGAAAAGTTCCTCAATCGAACTCCGTTAGCCACGTCATTGCATGTGGCGTCTAGGGGCAGACTGTACTCCGCGATATCTCTTTACTACTACATAGATTATAGGCGTATTACCCGCCCCAACTATTCACGTGACAGTTTATTAGTGAGTATTTGTTGATTTTAATGTATACTCAATCCATATATCGGTAAACATCAGCAACAGGGAATCCGATCGTTCTTGCTTTTCAGCGATTAAGGTGTTGCGATCCAATAGGCAAGTTCCGACCAATGCCAGGTATCAGGGACACTCCCGGTCGCGATCCTGATCTAGACGTTTATCTGTCACGGGTGGAGCAGCTCGACTTGGAGCGGAGTCGATCACTTAATAGGGGAACAGCCAGCGTTCCGGAGGAGCGATTTACGTCCACCATAGGTACAGAACGATACGATCCAGCTGATAGGAAAAAGGCACATTTGCTGCTAGAAGGACACTACGATACCAGGCGGTATGAGTTTACTGGATCTGACAAGGTTTCTGAGATCGCCTATGAGTCTGCGTACAATTATGAGAAAACATTTTCTCCAAAGAAAGGGAGTGCATATCATACCGCAAGAGGGATCAGTCCTATTCGGACACCTGGCCGGAGCTCCAATTACAGTATACCGCCTCCTAAAGAGAGCTATGTTTCTTCCGAAAAGAAGTATCTCGTTACCGAAGAAGAGTACGATTTACTGCAACGTCTAAAACGCGAACATGGCCACATGGATTACTTATCTTTGAAGGAAACCTATCCACCCAAGTATTCTGGTTATTATTCGGGCAGCTCGTACGGATATGACTACATTCCGAGGTCTAGTTCCCCTGTTAACTATGAGGAAAACAGATACCCCAGCATGCTTTCTTCAATTTATAATAGCGAAATGCCTTACAATTCGCGGATAAAACCTCATTATGAAAGCCGGAGCCACGGTTACTACAGGCCGGCTCCTCTCTACAGCACAGACTATTCTCATACTCTATCGGAGAGAAGTTTACTCGTACCTACGCCATCTACTGCGACAAGCTCGATTTTCTCTAGAGACCATGCCCCTACATTGTTTGACAAGCAAGTTACTCCACAATCACCCATTGCTTATGGGGACAAACAGCCGTTTCCAAACACCCCTCCTGCGGAACCAAATATGACGAGTTTTCAGGCAGGTTCGTCTCCGACTGACAACATTTTACCTTCCTCAGGGAAAGAAGTGGATGGCACGGCTAGTAATAGCCCAGTGGAAAGCATGAGCGCTGCGCCTGGAAAGGCCATGAACAACAGTACCCCAACATTAGCTGGACTAAGTACCCCATCACCATCAGAGTCTGTGTCACCAATAAAACAGAAGCCACGGGCATCAGAGTCTGGTTCGCCAATAAAAAAGGAGCCCCAAGAATCTTCATCTCAAGTGCCCAAAAAGAGAATATCCGTGTCATACCTCGAGTCCCTGGAAAAGAGTAGAGTAACTACAAATAATCTTTCTGGTGGTGTTAGATCTCAACCTAATATCATTCCCGGACGTTCTGAAGGAATGATATCATCAATGATGAAGAAGAACAGTGGCACTCCCGTTCAACCTCGCACACCTTCCATGTCTCTAGCATCTCTTAGGAAAGGTTCCGAGAATGTGGTATCATCATTCCTGAAGAAGACAGCACCCATGCAACCTGCCCCTAGCACGAGGCCACAGAGATCACCTACCAGGACTACTCGAGATATCACGGAAACTCTAATTGAGTCAGCTCTAAAGATCACTGGCACCCCAACCAAACAGTCAAGATGTGGCGCTCCACCTATTCCAGTTAAACCTAAGAAGCTGACCCAAATCCCGAAAGTTGAGGAGGAGCCGGACTTGGAAGATACATTGAAGAGCATCCAACTGAACAAAACAGATGCTACTAGAGAAAAGTCAAAGCTATCCGAACAGAAAGGCGAAATACATATTCCAAAACTTCGCTCAGTAAAACGTGACAGTTCGCAACTGCCTGAGCAGAAAATCAGCCTACCTGAATTAAAGCCTGTAAAACTAGAACCCAAACGAGAGCCATCTTTGCCCGAAGCGCTTAATGCTATTAATAACTTAAAACCTGCTCTCGAGCCATCGCGTTCTCCAAGTCCAAATTCGGTGGCAATTTCCAAGTTACCTGCACTGGCTCCTCATAGTAAGGTTGGAAACCCTACCGCACTACCTGAAGCACTGACCAAGAGGTCCCAATTGACCAAGTCGCATCCTTCTCCTGAAAGAAAGCCGTCCATTCCAGAAGCATTGACTAAGATGTCAATGCTGAATAAACCTCCCGCTGCAGCCGCTAAAGCATCTGATGTACCTGAGGCTCTTGCAAAAGTTGCCAAGCTGAACAAAGCACCGCCGGTCCCTAAGCGTAAGATTTCGATGCCCGAGGCCTTGAAGAAGGCACAGGAGCTGAGAAACAATAAAACAAATCTCCTTCTAGAGGCAAACCTCAAGAGAAAACACACCCCGCCGCTTGGCCAGTTGTCCGAAGCTGGGAGCGTTCCTACTCCTAAAGCATTCCCCGACCGCTCGGACTCCACGTTATCCGTGGTGCGGTTGCTCAAAGGGGAACAGAGCCAAGGGGACAAGTTACAACACGTAACCAAAGCCAGAGACCGTGGGCCAAGACGAAGGCTCCCTAGCGGAACCAGTAAGTAGGCTATATAGGGCCCTCGGATTAGTGCTTTGTAAGATTCCGAACGCGGGCTGTCAGGCCACCTCCTGATCTGATATATATATTGAACCTTTTTTCACCGTGCTCTTTTGGTGACCGGACACCGCTTTGGGTGTCTCTAACTCTGCCTGGCTGCAGGTGCTAGCGACAGCCTTCCCGCGCACTGGCGTGCGGTCGATCTCGCTACCTCTTCCGGGCTTACGGCAGGCCCGATTTATTAATCACTGAAATTGTTACTATCACGCAGGAGAAAACACAGCGTCTAATCCTCTACAATCCTTTCGGACTGCGTCTACAACTAAATCAAAATAAAAGACGCCCACAGGCTGACCCAGCGTCCATATGTCGTGTGTGGAGCGGGCTGGTGTGCTACTGCCACATGTGGCTGTAACGCAGCGCAAGTCCAGCCTTGTTCCGGGAGGCGATCTGCACCAAACGTAGCACACAAAACCAAGAAAAAACGGCCGCGAGCGGTGCTTCCTCGCCTGACAAAAGCGGCTCCGCGCCCACTCGCACGCGCGACTCTCCGCACGCGCCTCGCTCGCCGTCTCAGCCAGGCCACCCAACTATGTTCTGTGGCGCTGCGCCACCGTCTGCCGCGCTCTGGCCTGCGCCTGAAGGCGGCGAGGCGATCCCGGGCACAAGCTGGACTCGCCCAACGGAGCGCGCAAATCCCCACAAAGCTGGACCGCATCCGAAGCCCAACATGCTTAGCCGCCACCCGGCCCCACTCACAGCTGTATCTGCCTGGGCGGCGCTCGGCGGCGCCGTGCTGATCACATGCTCGGCAACCGGACCCTCGCAATCGTTACCCGGCGGCTTTCTGCATTACCCGGCGGCTGCATGTTACCCGGTGTACCTCAGACGGCGCATTACGTGCCCGGACTACCCCGTCCTATTGCGCCTCCGGATTACCCGGACTCAAGGAGAATTTGTTACCCGGTGCGTGATCTGACTGAGCTAGATAAAGCGGCGACATGGGGTTAAGGGCAAAAAAATAACGACGATCAATAGCGTTCAGAAGGAAGTACTACCACATCTGCATAGCGACAAGACGCAGCAATTGTGAACATAGGGCGCAGTATTGAAGAGCGCAGTATACTCAGGGATACAGTTCTAAGTCGTCTACTACTGTCCGGGGGTGGGGGACGCGTTCGAAGGTACCAAGAATCTTAGCAGTTTAAAGGATTGCTCGTCTGCTTGTTTGGGAATGAACAGTAAGGACATTAGGACGGGGGATAGAGTACTGTGCAAGGTAGGAGATTTTCCCCCCTGGCCCGCAGTGGTGGTGCCACAGCGGTTCCTGAGCAAGTTGGTGTACTCAGGCAAGAGATCGAAAAGCTATGTGTGCGTAGCGTTTTTCAACGACGATTCATATTACTGGAAGGAGCCGCGACATCTCACGCTATTGACGGACAAGATGTGCACGGATTGGATGAAAAATTCAAAGTCGAAGGACGAGGCGCTGATCGGGGCCTACCAGCAGGCTATTGAATACAAGCGGCTGTTTGATTTCATGAAGGAGCGGTTAGTCCAGGAGGAGCGCGAGGAGATTCTGGAGGACGTGAAGGATATACCTGCTGGCGAGGATCCATTCGAACCAAAACCGACGACTCGACGCACGGGCAGCACCAAGTCATCGGTCTCCAGGAAGCGGGCCAGAAGTGTTTCGGCGCCAGGCAACTCAGCTCCGTTGTCTCATACCGACGGTCTGGGCCCTGCGGGCGACACGAAGGCCGCGCACCCCATATTAGCATCTGCATCGTCACCGTCATTCTCCAAGACCTCGTCTTTGAGCAAACGTAGGAAGCTGGACTACGACAATCGGGTCAGCATAGCACAGCTGCTGCGCAACAAGTTGCAGCGCAATTTGGTACAGAGAAACGAACCTCCATCTGAGAAGGAATACAAGGAGTCTGATAGAATGTTCAGAACGATAATAAACAAGCTTTCTAACGATCCGCCCTTTTTTGACTACAAAGCATTACGCGTTTCTAAGCTTTACAAGTTACTTAAGGTAATTGCGCAGGATGAAAACCTTGCCCGCTATCATGATGATTGTAACAAAATCTTAGCGACTTGGGCACCGCTGATAGTCCAGATCAAGCAGGAGAAGCAGATGGCTCAGCAGCTGGATACTTCCACCACAGACGATATCAGTCTTGTATCCGACGTCAAGGTAGGCGAACAATCTTCAAAGTCACTAAATTAGGTTTCTGGTCGTACTTCAGCAGAATACATGCGATATGCATTGCCCGGAGCACTCAGACACTTGTACTACACTACATACGCGTTCAGACCATGGTTGTCTATTTAGCTTGCTCATGTGATCTCTTTCGGGGGTACAGGTAAGGATAGTCTGTAGCGAAGTATATAAAATTAATCAACCGTTCCACAACATTCGCCAACATTTAGACTCCGGACTATCTAAAGGTGCTTAGAACTACCAATGAACTCTTTACCAGACCATATCCTGCACCTATTGAAGACATCGAAGTATGTTCACCTGGCGACTGCATCATCTGATGGTGTACCTTCTGTATCCTTGATGAACTACGCCTACCTCGCACCGGAGAGCTCCGAGACAGAAGGGGACACGCACTACATAGTATTTGCGACATCTGCTGTCACTGAGAAATACAAGAATATCACCACCAATCCAAATGTTTCCTTATTGATACATGACTGGGTCACTGCTAAGAAGCTATCCTTGAGAAAGAATAGCACGTCTGCTTCGCTCTCAGGGGGCGCGGGTTCGGAGGCTGAGGAAGCTCCGAGCCGTCTTCTGAATATATTACAAGAGTTAAATCAGTCGGAGCTTTCTCAGATGAGTGCTACTCTTAAAGGGCTTGCAGAGGTTATCGATTCTTCCTCTCCAGATTTCGTGTTATACCGGGATGCCTTGCTCAAGGCTAATCCTGATGCCAAGTGCTTCGTCCTGGGGGACGATGTGGTTATAGTCAAGGCCCAAATTACTGGTGCCAAGGTTTCCGATACCAGCAATAACACTGCTATCTACTATTAGGACATGTGTCGAGAATGCGACGGTTCTGTCGTTCGCAACTATAGTTTACTACTTAGTATACATATGAGGAGTAAGTAACTCCCCATTACTCAGCACTTTATATGCGCAACTGTATACGGTATTAATTTCCCTCTTGACCGAAGTCTCTAGTGAATTCTTCTTGCTTCTGCAAGTCTACTTCGTTCACTGTAGGCCGGGATGTCTTAATAGCTTTCAGGAAATCCTTAATCGTCAAGGCAGGCTCCTGCAACTCCTCAGCTTCGATATCAACCCAGCTCATCTCAATTGCATCTTCATCACCTGGCGAACATGGCGTTAGTTTACGGACGCTTGGATCATCGGAAACATTTTTGAAGTGAGTGGCCATTTGTATCTTTCTTATGGGCTGCATCAACGCATCCTTAACAACTACCGCAATGTCGCTTCCAGAGTAACCTTCTGTGTACTTTCCCAGGGTCCTATAATCCTCCTTCGTCAAGGCGCAAGGCGTCTCCCCGACATTTAGCTCAAACATCCTCGTCCTAGCGGCAAAATCGGGTAAAGGTATATATATACGCTTCTCAAAGCGTCTCCGGATGGCACTATCCAATTGCCATGGGATATTTGTCGCGCCTAGAACCAAGACACCCGTAGAATCATTACCCACACCATTCATCTGCACCAAGAGTTCAGTCTTTATCCTTCTACTCGCCTCACTCTCACCTTCTCCTCGAGAGCCAGTCAGGGCATCAACCTCATCTATGAATATGATGGATGGCTTGTTCTCCCGAGCCATATTGAACAATTGTTTCACTAGCCGCTCAGATTCGCCCATCCACTTCGAAACCAAGTCACTGGAACTGATGCTAAAGAACGTAGAGTTCGCTTCTGTGGCCACCGCTTTTGCCAAGTACGACTTACCAGTGCCCGGCGGCCCATACAGTAAGATGCCTGAAGTTGGCTTTCGGTTGCCTTTGAACAGGTGTGGAAACTTCACCGGCAGAATCACTGCCTCCTTCAGCGCCTCCTTCGCACCCTCCAACCCCGCAATGTCTTCCCAACGGACATTGGGCTTTTCTGTCAGGATCGCACCCGACAGCGCACCCCGCAGTTTCTTCTCCTCGCCGTCCTCCTCGTGCCCGCCACCACCCGCGCCCCCGTCCTGTGAGGCCGCCGCACGCCGCGGCTGATCCTGAGCCTTCTGCTGCTCACTATCCAGATGCTCCTTCAACTGCTCCGCGCGACTCAGATATTCCGTGAACTTCGCGCGTATCAGGTCTTTGGACTTCGGGTTCTTTTCATACTTCAGTGCAAGCATCAGATAGTCCAGCCCATTGTAGTAAGCGGTATATGCATCCTGATACTGCGTTGCCGTATCCAAGTCAATGGCCTTTTGGATCAGTTCGATACCCTTGCCCAGAAAATCCCCCGTGCTCATAGATACTACCTTGTTGTCCTTATACCGAGCTTCTAGCACAGGCAAATGTCTTCTGGAAGTGTCGTAGTTCCACCCCGCCACTAATTAAAATTGCCTGAAGCACTAGTGCACCTTTAGAGATGCTACGGCCGCGCGGTTTGCCCGTGACATATGCATGCAAACTATTATGTACCATTCACCTAGTGAGGAGAGCAAAACCTCAAAATCAAACATCACTTTCGACGAGGTGAAGAGTACTTGCTGTAATCGATCCTCACGGGCGAGAGCGACTCCTTCGCACGCCCGGCGGCAGCGTTTTCGGACGGTTGCTTGTTCAGGAGCTCGGTCTTCGGAATGGTCGGGTACTTAGCGTAAAAATCGTCAGGTTTGTTTATCTGCTTGCGCGGGCTGTCGTTCACTTGGCGAATCGGACTGGACGTGAAGAGCGGGTTGACCGGATATGGTCGCTGCGGCGATGGCGACAGCGACCGCAACGCGGGTTGGTTATCGGTGGTGGCGCGCAGGTTGGTGATTCGTCGGCGGGACTTGACGTAGTCGTCGTCGACGTTTGCGTCGTCGAGCAGCGATTCGAAGAGCTTGGTCTTCTCGTGCGCAAACATGAGCTTCTTCTTGGCCAGCTCGAGCTCCTTCTGCGTCTCGAACAGTTGCCGCTCCAGCTTGTGTAGACGGTTCTGCAGCAGCACGACCTGGTCTGCGTCGCTGCCCGGCAGCGCGGGCCGCTCGGGGCGGCGCCCGCGGCTACCCGCGCGCAGCTGCTCGAGCATGCGGTCGTCGTACATCTTCTCCAGCACGCGCTTCTTGAACGTCTCGCTGCGGGCAATCCGCTGTGATGCCGTTCCTCGCCGCCGCCGGCCCTCCAGCTCTTCCGTTGGCGGCAGTCGGTAGTTCGCGAACGCGTCTCGCATCCCGTGAAGATCGCGCTGCTCTGCACTGAACACTCCACAAAGGCGATCCCACCACGTCCGCTCGTTCCGCCGCACTGCCGCCGCCCCCGGCCGTTCCACTGGCAGCGGCAGCGCGCTTTGGTGCACCGCCGACGGCTTCGTGACCTTGTAGCGCGTTGATGCTCTTCTGCGCGGCCTGCCTATTCGCTCCTGGCCCCGCTGCTGCTTCCACTCATCCAGCGACCCGTATTCCCTCTTCCGCGTGTCCGTCTTAAGCCAGAAATCGGACACAATGTTCTTAAGCGGTTCTAACATGGCGCCGCCCTCCCTTACACTGCTCTGGCTATCTTGTGGTCCGCCATGGGCTTGTGACAGCTGTTTTTTCAGCAAACGCTCATCGTTCACAGCATCGCCAGACGCCTGAACGCGCTACTACGGCAGAGAGAGGTCAGTAGTAGCTCAGTGGGGGCGACCACATATTCCTAGATATAGAAGCTAAGTGTCGAGCATGGGAGAGCAGTTACGCTGGTCGATGAGATAAAATATCACGTGTATTTCCTTACGCGTTTTGGCGTTGGATCAGCAGAAAAAATGGTACAGTGACGGGGCATCGACAGCGTCGGAGAGAGGCCAGGAACATGGATAGAGGTAGCGCCCTGCCTGCGGAGATCTCGCCGCAGCTGCTGCGGCCGTTGGCATACAGGGTTCTGTCCAAAAAGTACGGTCTCCATATCAAATCTGATGGGCTGGCACAGCTGGCCAAGTTTATTGGGAATGCGTTCGGGGTTGACTGGCGGCGGAGCGCAGAGACGATGCAGTTCTTGGAGCGGTTTGCGGCGATCTGGAGAGAGCAGGAGCGCGGGCTGTTTGTGGATGCGCTGGGTGTGGATGCGGTGACGCAGGAATTGCGAGAACGGAACAAGACTGCGAAGCAGCGGCGGCCCGCGAGAGCACGGGAGACTACTCTGGACGCACTTGTGCGGCCGACAGAGGCATACAGTGCGGTGGAGAGCTCCGGGGGCGATGTGACGGCGACTGAGCCTATGGATGAGGACACGGTACGCGAGGAACCGCTGGACTGGACGCACTACTTCAAGGTGATTGACACGTTCAGCCAGCAGCAGTTCACATACGATGTAACTAAGAGGCGGTATCGGCTGGTGCAGCAGCGCGAGTCGGCAGCGGGGCCACTATCTACGTTGCTGCGCATTCCCAGTCTTGAAGCCAACCTGGCGCAGTTTCCCACGCGCTACCATCTGGTGAGGGACCGTGTGCTACGCAATGCGAGCTTTCAGAACGACGATGTGTACAATCCGCTTTCTTCCATGCAGCAGCTCCAACAGCAACTGGATGCCGGCGGTGCACCCCTCGCTTCCACTGCTTACATGTCAATTACACAGATAAAGAACCTGCTGGGACGAGATGGTAAGAACTTTTTGCTATTGGGACTCATTCGGAAAGATAGCAAGGGGTTCTGGTCGCTGGAGGACCCATCAGGCAGTATTGAGATCGACATCTCGGAAACCTATCCCACGAAAGGCACATACTACGTTCCTGGGTGCATTGTGCTAGCTGAAGGTATCTATAGCTCTGCAGGAAACCGATTCCGCGTATCATCCATCACACACCCTCCAGGTGAACGACGAGAGGCATTTTTGGAGGCGATCGGGAATCTGGATCTGCTAGGAATCCACGGCCCATCTAACGAGAGCTACATCTCGCGACTGGACAAAGAACTGAAGATACGGCTTCACTACCTAGAAAAAGAGTTGACAGATCATAGATTCGTATTCCTGGGCGGCAATATATTTTTGGATGATACTATGACGGAAACCGCGCTTGCCAAGCTCTTTGATGTGCTTGAGCATGATCCGCCTACCGTGCTTGTACTTCCGGGATCCTTTACCTCTACCCCGATTTATCCTTCATCCGACAGTAAGTCTAGCAGCTCAACTGCTGCATACAGGGCTAATTTTGATGCGTTAGCAAAATTACTATCAAAGTATGAGCGTTTGATCAATGAAACTACCTTTGTATTCATACCAGGAGATAACGATCCCTGGGGGTCAATGGCCTACCTCGGAGTGGCAGGCACGTTGCCGCAACATCCAATACCTGGTGATTTTGTCACCAAAGTTAACAGAATATGCAAGCACGTTGTGTGGGGATCCAATCCAACAAGGATCGCCTACTTGTCTCAGGAACTTGTTATCATGAGAGATGATATGTGCAACAGGTTTAAGCGCAATAGCATTATTTTCCCAACAGTGGAAGAGGAACAGAAACAGGAATACATGCTGTTACAGCAGGAGCTCCAGGATGATGAACGTAGTTCGGATCTCTCCATTAGTCAACTGATTAAGTCCAGGGACCAATTGCCTGCCAGTGTCCAGGAGTCCAGGAAGATAGTCAAAACCATCCTCGATCAGCAACACCTTTCGCCCTTTACCTCGCAGGTGCGCCCTATAACGTGGGACTATGACTACACGTTGCACCTGTCCCCAATACCCTCCACTATGATCATTTGCGACCCAACTGCACCGAAATATGATGTTACTTACAACGGCTGCAAGAGTATCAATCCAGGCTCATTTCTCCACAAGCGGAGCGTCAACTATACTGAGTACACTCCTTCGTTACGGAAAGCAACAGAGGAAGAAATTGTCGTGTAGGACTTTAAACTTACATATAATGTCAAATATAAAGGGTTTCAGACGTCGTCATGTTTCGTATGGATATTTCTTGAACTTTTCCGTAATATCGTATGGCATACAGTAGATGGGGTCAATGGGAACCAAGCCGTCGTGCTTCATCAAACTGAGCCCAGCGATTCCGAAAAGAGTGTGGAAAACGTCGACCTGATTTTCTGGCCGATCGCTGATGCCGCCGCTCTTTGGATCCTGCGACGCCAGGATGAAGTCGCCCAGCTTTTCGTGATCGATCCAGTCCGCTTTGCCCAAGATCGCTAACGTAGAAAGCACCCACCAGCTATAGCAAACGTCTGGGAGTTTACTTGGTCTTCCGTTCAGGCCGCCCTCCGGTACCTGACGCTCGCAAAGCCACCACCCGATGTCCTCCAGCTGCCGCGCAGATAAATCACCCAATCTTCCAACAATAGCGAGAGCGCCGATGCAGGTAAACGCCTGTGCTGCGTGGCTCTCGGCTCCCGGACACAGTCCAAACCCGCCGTCGAAGTTGTAGCAGCGTTTGATGAACTCTACGGCAGGATCCACGACCTTCGCTGAAAGCCTACCCAGGATACTCAGTGAGCTCAATGCAGTGTACACAAACCTCGTATCCACTTCGCCGAATCGGTCCCCTTGGAATGATCCATCCGCCATTTGGTTGCCCTCGATGAAGTTCACACATTGCTCAACCTCCTGAGGTGTTAATGTGTCGAGCGCATCGTAAGTAGCCAACACCTGTATACCTGACAACGTCGTCAGCAAATGCGCATCGTGGCCTTCATATGCCGCAAACCCACCCGTTCGCTTATCCCAGCATCTCTTGACAAACGCAATAATATCTTCTCTGTCGAATGCATCCTTCGCACCAAGGCAGCAAAGCGCAGTAAGACCCCAGTATATACCGTTAAGCCTCAGATGCTCCGTAACCCAATACTCGAAGTCCTCATGCTTCTTATCTAATGATTTGATAAAGGATATATGCTTCTCCTTCAAGAGCTTCATTTCTTAGCGAGCGTTGCGGTATATCTTGTTGCTTGCTAACGAGATCCTTTAAAAAAGTGTGTATACGGGCCACCATTCACATAGGACACTCAAACCATGGTGGAGCTTCATGAGATTCGGGTGGACCATGACCATCTGATAGGCGACAAGGGGGAGACAGTGGCGGATGTCCTGAATAGGCAGGAGTTTTCTAAGGAACGGTTTGTCCCGACACTTGACGAAGACGTACGGGCTGCGTTGCGCTTGCTGGATAAACCAGAGGAAATACCCGAAGAGGATAACCATGACAGGAGAGAGAGATTGGCGGAGCTGCTGTCGTCTGACAAGCAGCTGCAGAAGCGGATTGAGGAGTCGGGCTTCTTGAAGCGGGCAAGCCCGGGCGAAGTGAGCGATGGAGATGAGCTTGACGAGGAATTTTACACACCTGCGAGCCGCGAGCTAGTGGAGGTGCGAAAGTTCCTCGTGGGATATTCCCTGGATTGTGCGGCAAGGAGGCTGGCAGCTCAGCGGGCGAGGCAGGGCCTCGGCGTCAAGGCGTATCTGCAGCAGAGGCGGGCCGAGGGCAAACGGCTGGCCACGTTCGAGCTGGTGGGCTCCCAACTGGTTGCTGACAAGCATGTATCGCAGGTTGCCGTGCATAGAGATGGCCAGCAGCTTGCTACCGGCTGCTGGGGGGGTAGCATTAAGGTGGTGAGTTGCGAGACACTAGGCATCGCCAAGTCGATTGATGCAGCGCACGAAGGCAAAATAGGCGGGCTCGACTGGCATCCTGACGGTAATCACTTGCTTTCCGGTGGTGGAGACAACCTTGTGAAGCTCTGGGATATGACTAGTAACTCGTTTGAGGAGCTTCGTGGCCACGCAGGACGCGTATCTCGAGTGAAGGTACACCCTAGCGGCCGTCTGGCAGCTAGTGCTTCCTTTGACCTTACCTGGATCTTATGGGATCTCGAGCGGAAGGTGGAGTTGCAGCTACAAGAAGGCCATTCGAAGGCGGTATATACAATTGCATTTCAGAGCGACGGTGCCCTCCTTGCCAGCGCGGGCCTTGATGCCGTATGCGCTATATGGGATCTGAGGTCTGGGGAACCGATCATGAAGCTGGAGGGCCATGCTGGCGCCATTAGCGGTGTAGACTGGTCTCCGAATGGATACCAGCTTGCTACTGCGGGAGCTGACGGCACTGTCCGTGTATGGGACATTCGAAACGTTGGCACGGAGAGCGCCCTCCTGGCACACCAGGTTGCAGCCCTCGATGTGAAGTTTAAGAAGAATAACGGAACCTTTCTAGTATCCTGCGGCCACGACAGACTTGTGAATATTTTTAATGCTGACAATTGGCAGAAGCTGGCGAGTCTTGAAGGGCACACGGACCGTGTCTTCACGGTAGATATTACGGAGGACGGATCTACCATCTACAGTGGGGGTAAAGATCGTTCCTTGAAACAATGGTGCGCGAAATAGATACATATAGCCTAATTAATAATTAAAGTTACAAAATGGATTGCACATATCGCCACTCATACGTAACCGCGATGCTTGCTTCTATGCCCGTTCGAGGGCGATCTGACCCTGGGCGTCTGCAGTTGCTTCAGGTACTCCATTATAGTACCTAGCTGATTTTGTAAAGCCAGTACTGCTTCTTTTTTCTGTGTAATGTCATCTTCCATATCTTTGGACTTGTTTTTGATGACTTGCTGTTGTTGTTTATCCTTCTCCCTGCAATCCTGAATGAGCGCTTCCAAGTGCTCTACGTCTCGCAGCAATTGTGTCTGTTCGTTCTCGCTTTCTGCTACCGATTTTTCAGCTCTTATGAGTTCTTCTTCCATATAACTAGCCTCTGAGCGTTTAGCATTGGCATTGGTCCTATATAGAGCCAAAGTATTCTCGGTTTGGTTTAGGTCATCCCATAACTGCTTAAATCCCTGGTGGCGGCCATCCAATTGACCCAGTAGGTCGCTTATATCGGCCTCCAAGACCTCAAGCTGATCCCGTTCATTCTGGGAGTTCTTCAGATATTCATCCACTAAGGTATTGTTTCGCTGCTTCTTCGAAATTGCATCCTCTAGCTGTTTTTTAATAGTCGAAAGAGCTTCCTTATGGCTTTCGAATATGGCTGTTTGATTCTGCTCGACTGCAGCGAAGTGGCTTAACTCAACGTCCTGTAGTTGAAGATTCTCATAAACAGAGCCTATCGCCTGCAACAGCTTGTGCGTCAGTGTACCACTGGACAGATGATAATCTAGCAAACCATCTTTGCATTTGTTATTGCTTATTCCCGTGAGCTGTTCCATGTCTTGTTTGAGGGGATTTCCAATGTAGTCATTTTTCAAACGCTTTATCTGGTAGTAGGAGATCGGCGCATTTCCACCGTTCCCTTGTCCATGGGACCTATGGTTACGTTTCTTGCCGTTGGTAAACGCATCCTCCAAGGAGTCATTATTCTGGGAGTATTTCACCTCGGTCAGCAGCGAGCGCTCCACGTCCATTGCAGTGTATACCTTCACCGGATAGACGTCCGGCAACGGCCATGGCCTCTCAGGGGTATCCAACCAGTCTATCAGGTACCTCAGGTTTTGCGAATATATTGGCCTCAGGTCGGGCGGCAGGGTCCCCACCACATCGCGCAACACCACCATTGCAGCGCTCACGTTTACCAGGTAGTCCCGTGTGTTCCGGTCGAGCGTTTTGCCGAAAAACAACTCGCAATGTTCGATCGAATTAATCACCGCCACACGGATGGTTGGCACCGTGCGCCCGTACTTCCTCTGCTGCTGCGCCAGAATGCTCTGTATGTGCGGCGCCCGTGTGTCCACCGTCGGGTCCACGCATATTACCAGCCCCAGGCGCGTGTCGCGCTCCAGAGCGATCGCCTTGGCCGCCTCCGACGGCACCAGGTGGCACGTACATGCGTACCGCGTCTTCTTCTGCTTCGTCTTGATCGACTGCCCGTCGTGCCGCCGGATGTTCACCTTGTTTCCCAACAGTAGCGCCTCTAGCAGGTCCATTGTCCGCCCCGGCCGGCACACCAGCAACGTCTCCATCGCGTATTCCTGCACCAGGTTCATCAGGTCCCGCAGCACACAAAACTTCCCGCTTGTCTCCGACAGGTGCCCGGGAATATCTTTTGTGAGCAGTGACTTCGGCATGAAGTGATCGATTAGCAAGTAAGGGTGCGTCGCCACAAGTTGGCTGTTCAAGCACATTGTCTTCATCGACTGCAAAACTATGTCTTCCTTATAGTCGCTCGTCTCGAAGTACTTGAGGATGTCCGAATAGTGCAACGACACTATCTGGTCGGTTAGTTCTTTCTGGTAGAGGCACATTGGCGCAGGTAGCCAGTAATCTCCTGATGTGTCGCCCGACACACCCATTGTCCGTGCATCCACAATGGCCGGCTCTGGCGCGGTATCTAATATCTTTAAAAGGTCCATGGTAGTCGTTCCCACCTTTCGATCTCGTGCGAGCTAGTGAACAAAAGACGGTATGAGACGAAAAGAGTCCGTGATCTCTGTTTTCGGTGTAAATTTCGCCACCAGTGGTGTTTAATGGAAAAGAACGTTCACATGTTCATGAACTTTGCACCATATGGAGGAACACACGTCGACCGCTGGTGACGCAAACAGACCAGCGAAGGCTTACGAGCAAATGGAGGGCGAGCAGAAGTTAGACAACGACGAGATTGCGCTATACGATAGGCAGATTCGGCTATGGGGGATGGCAGCGCAGGCGCGGATGCGCAATACGCGAGTCCTGCTGGTGAACTTCGGGGCGCTGGGCGGCGAGGTGGCCAAAAACCTGGTGCTGAGCGGTATCGGGTCGCTGACAATTCTGGACAACCGGGTCGCTGCTGCAGAGGACTTGGGGTCGCAGTTCCTGCTGGCAGAGGAGGATCTGGGACGGCTGCGCGCAGAGGTGGGGGCGGCGCGGCTGCGGGACATGAACCCGCGCGTGTCGCTGGCGGTGGATGCGCGAAACGTGACGGAGCAGCCGGCAGAGTACTTTGCGGGCCACGACCTGGTGGTAGCGACGGACTGCTCGCGCGCAGATCTAGAGAAGATCAATGCGGCCTGCCGCGCCCGCGGGGTACCTTTCTACGCGGGAGGCCTGCACGGGCTGTGGGGCTACGTCTTCGTGGACCTGGTGCAGTTCGACTCTACGGAGGAGAAGGCGGTTACAGTGGACGCTCCGATAACGGCGCTGGGGTCTGTGTCTGAGCGGCGCGAGGTCGTGACGGTAAGGCGCGAACACGAGGAGGATCCGCGGAGCGCTCGCGAGATAGTGACTACGCGCAACTACTATCGGCCGTTTTCAGAAGTGCTGGCGCAGGGCACGCTCGCAGGACGTCTGACGCCGCGCCAGCTGCGACGCCTGCTCCCGGCGCTGCCACTGACGCTTGCTGCGTTTTTGCACGGGCACGGGAATGATGACGTCGCCAGTTTTGAGGCTGAAGTCAAAAAAATGTGTCACCAGTTGGGCTCTTCTCCTAGCAACGTGCCAGCGGAATGTACCGAACTGTTCCTTCGGCAGATTGGGGTGGAGCTGCCACCTGTGGCGGCAGTGATCGGCGGCGCAATGGCCCAGGACATTATCAATACGATGGGCAAACGGCAGTCGCCGCTAAATAATTTCGTGGTATTGGATGGCATTACATTAGACATGCAGATATTCGAGTTGTAAGGCAACGGGACTACATTAAAATATACTGTTCAAATTCTTGTTATAGATCATCGCTATATACATCTTAAAATGTTCAAGCGAGCGCACAGCTCGTCCTGTGAAATGCGAAACAAAAATCTAGACATGTCTATGGCACAGAGATTATATGGTATAATAAAATTAGTTTTGGCCGTTGACACAGACATCCTGTAGATGGATCATGAAGTTTTGTAGGGAAACATCATCGGTCAACACAATGGTGGAGCCTGCAGCGGACTGGTTTTGATAACTATCAGAGGGGTTCAATTTGGACAGCAAGAAACGGGCTTGCGAACCGCCTGCCTCGGTATCGATGAAACGTGGCAGCGGAAACCTGTCTACCAGCAATTCTGCAGCCTCGAGCTTGGGCTCCTCTAACAGAGACTTGAAATCCGCATACTGCGGGTCGTCTTGGTAGCCAGCCTTTCTCCACTGAGCAATCTGCTCGCCATGGTAGATTAAGATATAGAAGAAGGTGTCCAGCAGCAAAATGGTGTTCGGCTTGACCGAAACAGAATCCAGAAGGACTGGTTGCGGCTCTTCTTCCATAGAGAACGAGGTTAGAGTAGGTTGGATCATGATTAAGGAGTTGGTAGTGTCCTCACGCGTGAAAATGTGCCTGTAGAACGCAGTTTCATCAGGCGAGTTGTTGAACACGCTTAGAAACTGTGATCTGCGTAGGTAGTAGATGAATTGAGGGTATAGGGAAAAGTTTGGTGCCAAGCGGAAGGAGCGGGGGTCGCCCTTGTTGTAGTCGGCGTACTTCTGGCAAAGCTTGATCAAAGTTCTATCGATCCACCGGATGACGTCAGCGCCATCATCGGAATCTGCCTTATCGACTGCAACACGCGCCATTAGTACAGCAGCGGCCTCCTGGTCAAAGGAAGCAGCGATTGCCGGGTTACCGAATGGCAACATCTGGTTAGCAACTGTAGTCACTCTGACACGGTTGGTACCAGATGCATGCTGGTATGCAGTAATGAATTGGGTGTATGCCAATTTTGGTCTGTCCCCCATGAGGCTGGCAGTTGCAGCGGTATTTGCAATCTCGAAAAAGATAGCGTAAGAGTGGTGAGGGCTCAAGGACGCCATTTTCCATGTAGAAGTGCCCCCAATACCGATTTCTGAATCGCTCACGTTCTGTGCATCAACGTTAACCGGCGAAGCATGGCCAATCAGTCCCTGCAGCTTTAGATCTGCACTGGTTTTAATGCACATGGAAGCATTGAACGCCATGGTTAGGTAGCCCTCCTCATCTTTAGAAAACAGTCTGATGAAAGATTGCTTGAAGATGGCCGTCGAGAATGCGTCAGTCAACAACAAAACACCACCAGTGGAGTCGGTCAACTTCTTCATCTCAGACATACCAACCTGGTCGTAGCATCCAGCAAAGATATCGATTGTGTGTCCGTTCTCCGCCGCTCTCTCCGCCAGCTGGTTGTAGAATTTGCATGCCTTCTTGTGGTGCTTGGCATTGTCCGAATCAATATCGTGATGCGACCTTAGGGGGTCCTTTAGCTCAGAAGAAACAATCATACCCGGCGCCACAGTACCTGGACCTGATGCAAACAAGCAGATCCTGGCGGCCACGTGCCTGTAGCACCCCTGCAATAGAAGAGTTGCAATATTCAGCGCAGACCCCGTAGCCCGTAGAGGCCTATGTCCCGGTGGGATTGTCCACTGGTCGGGCCGCAGGTTCTCCAGCAATTGAGTGAGCTTGAACTCGACATGCTCGAGGGGAAGGAAGAACCTGTTCAGCGAAAATGGCGTGATCTTCATTTGTGGCCCGGCCGACAGGTTACCACCGCTTTTCTCTCCCGTCAGCATCTCAACTAGCTGCTGTAGCTGGTACTCCCTGTCGCCGCGGAACACGTTGCACTTGTCTATTGCTGTGCATGAAAGATCGTGCAGCTGAACTACATTACCGTAAGTGATCAGCCCAACAAGCGCGTTGGGGGGCAGCAACGACAGAGAGGTGATGATCGAATCCTTCAGCGCCTGGAGGTTCTCCTCCTCCGCGGTTACGTCCACGACGTAGAAGAAGATCGGCGCCACCTGCACCGGCCGATTTGTGATGTACTCAACCGTCGTGGAGTTCAGTTCCGCGGGCATCGCCTCCTGAGACATGTTCGCATAGTGCTGCGGAAGATGGTTCCGCGTCCCGCACAGAGGGCACGCCCACACGTTCGACCGCACGTCGATCTCGCAGTACGGGTTCAGCACCGCCTTACAGTGTGGCCCACCACACACCACCGGGTTGTACGAGACCACCGCCAGCTCCTCAATCTCCTTCAGCGGCGTGTACAGGCATCCCACCGGCACCACGTTCTTGTTCGCGTCCGTCCGGGACGCCGGGAAAACATTCCACGAGAACCGCACCCCGTTTATGTCTTCGTTCTGTTCGAAATCCATCCTTGAACCGTGAATCTAGCTTTTACACTCTTTACACGCTTTGAATCCACTCAGGAACTCTCGAAATGGATACGACTAGGCCGCTAATCTTGTGCTGAGATTCGTGAGTTGCTCTGTTTCAATGGTCTATTCGTTTTGCCACCGTGGAATAAAAAAGATCTCGCCGTCCAGAGGGATTTGAAAGATCTGATCATGTCACGTGGTTGAAATATGGCGTTAATGCTGAGCGCTGCGCCGCACATGCCCAGGAGTACCGACTACCCGCCGTGGGGTGATCATTGGTGGGTCCTGGTGTTTGGGGTGTTGCCACAAGGCATGCTGTGTGGGCATCGTGTTTCGGTATGCTGTTGCCAAGCGCCGGAAAACTCATGTATACAAGTGCGAAGTTGGCAACAGGGAAGTCAGGAGTAGTCAAAGCGACCTCAGCGAGCTCTGAGATCTTCTGGCTGTAGGTTTTACAGCAGGTGTGAACATGAATAGAAGGGAAAAGCAGGTAGTCATTGCATGCGTGGGGAGCAGACTGCTGATATCGCTGGCGTTCCCGTCACTACAGCAGCAGCTGGACAACGCAGTGGAGTTCTCCACGCCGGTGACCAGCTTCCGGTCGCTCCAGGAGGGGGTGTTCCTGTTGCAGAATAACCTGCCGGTCTACGACGGGGGCGTGGTGCACCACTTGCCGCTGCTAGTGACGCTGATGTCGGTTGTGACTGCGGACGTGGCGTATTCGGTGCTCTACGCGGTAATGGACGCGCTGGTTGCGTACCAGCTCATGGCGATCAGCCGGCAATTCAAGCAGCTCTCGACTCCCAGCTGGGTGCCAGGGGCGCTGTACGTGGTGAACCCGCTGGTGCTGCTGTCGTGTGTAAGCCGGTCAACAGTGCTGTTCAGCAACCTGGCGCTGACCACCGCGCTCCTGGCGGCGCTGCGGGACGAGGCTCTGCTGGCTGCAGTGGCTATCGCGGCGGCAGGCTACCTGTCGTTCTACGCGGGCTTCCTGGTGGTGCCGTTGCTTGCAGTGCTACAGCGTGGCCGCCTCCTGACCGCGGTGGTCGCGGCCCTGTGTCTGGCGCTATTCCAACTGGCTAGTTACAGGCTAAGCGACAACAGCTGGGTATATCTGCGCTCGAGCTACGGCGTGATTATCACGTTCAGCAAGCTGATGCCCAACCTGGGCTTGTGGTGGTACTTTTTCATCGAGATGTTCGACTTCTTCATTCCGTTCTTCAAGGCCGTGTTCAACATCTTCGCCGTCGCGTTCATCACGCCCTTCAGCATCCGCTTCTGGCAGCAGCCCTTCTACGCCTTTGTGCTGTGCCTCGGCTGGATAACGCTGACCAAGTCGTACCCCACGCTGGGCGAAGGCGGCTTCTTCCTGAGCTTCGTGCCCTTCTTCCAGCCGCTCTTCATATACCTGCGCCACTCCGTCGTGTCCACCCTGCTCTTCATGCATGCCATTATCCTCTCACCCACCTTCTACCATCTGTGGGTGGACCTGGGCTCCGGCAACAGCAACTTCTTTTACGCTATTTCGCTGCTCTACGCCCTCGCACTCGCGTCCGTCATCATCGACTTGTGTTGGTCCATGCTGCGCATCGAGTACGACCGTGGCAACCCTGTTATCAATGTCAAGTTGACCCAATTGTAGCCATATAGATCACGCCCCGGCGCTAGCTTACATACCCAACATCACATCATCATCAACGTATACTCGAGTTCCATGTTGAAGTTACCTTTCGCATCTACGCATCACACACCCACGCAACCGCCACGACAACGCCCATGCCTGATGTATGTCCCCCATAAACAGCTCATGCAGCATCTACTAACGCCCCACAGCTGAATCCAACCAATCCCAAGCCGTTTCTGCGCCAACTCGTCGACCAGTACATTGTGGTCACGCTGAAGTTCAACAACACGCGCTACCGGGGCAAGCTTATGTCCACGGACAACTATTTCAACATAAGGCTCACCGAAGCTGAAGAATTCATCGGCGACGTGTCGAAGGGCATGGTGGGCGACCTCTTCATCCGCTGCAACAACGTGCTGTGGATCGGCGAGGACCTCACACGCGCCGAGCAGCAGCACTAGGCACTGCTAACCTGCGGCGCACCGGTATATATGGACATAGGAATGAATTGACTCGGCTGTACAGCGCTTCTTGGTCGTGGGCTGCTCACCGCGGGTCTCGCTGTCTAGCCTGGTGGCCGGGTAACCCCGTGACACGAACCAAAAAGCAACGATAAGGACACGACATTAGGCGCGCAGGCCTCACTTATTTGCGAAACAGCTACCGACGCTCGCTACTCACTACATTAAGGACCATACGAGCGCCATGAGCATCGAGAACTCTGTGGTCGTGCCGGCCTACCACGAAAGGCCCAACATCAAGCCCCTTGCCACGCGGCTGTTTGCCGCGCTCGGTAACGCGGACTCCAAGAAGACTGAGCTGATCTTTGTCGACGACAACTCCCAGGACGGGTCTGTGGAAGAGGTGGAGGCCCTGGCCAAGCAGGGCTACAACGTGCGGATCATCGTGCGCACGGACGAGCGCGGGCTGTCGAGTGCGGTGCTCAAGGGCTTCTACGAGGCCAAGGGCGAGTACCTGGTGTGCATGGACGCGGACCTGCAGCATCCGCCAGAGAGCGTACCGCTGCTTCTGGACTCACTACGCACACATCCGTTCGTGCTGGGCACGCGCTACGCGCCCGGCGTCGGAATCGACAAGGACTGGCCCCTGTACCGGCGCGTGATCTCCAGTAGCGCGCGCATGATGGCGCGTCCGCTCACGACCGCGTCAGACCCGATGTCCGGCTTCTTCGGGCTACAGCGCCGCTACCTGGTCAACGACGACGCCAAGGGGATCAACTCCGAGGGCTTCAAGATCGCGCTGGACCTGCTGGTCAAGCTGCCCTTGCCGGCCGACCGGCCCATTGGCGAGGTCCCGTTCTCCTTCGGTCTGCGCACAGAGGGCGAGTCCAAGCTTTCTGGGAAGGTCATCGTGCAGTATCTCAAGCAGCTGCGCGAGCTCTATGCCTTCAAGTTCGGCACCTCCAATCTGTTTCTTTTTCTCTTCTTCTGGGCAATCCTAGCTGTCTACCTGTTCATCCAGCTTGCCAGTGCTCTAGCCTGAGCCTGCTGTGCCCTCCCCGCAGCTGTTGGCCTGTGGTGCGCGCTGCATTTGCCGCTGCGCGCCGCAATATCTCGCTATTCCGATCACGCTTGAACTGCATGTATTTAACCTTGTGTATCGCAACTTCTTCGCACCCACGCGCCCCAAGGGCTATGCTTTCCAAAAAGGAACCATAAGGCAAGAGTTGCCACCGGCAACTCATTACCTGCTAGTCATCCCCTCCGGTTTTTGCGTTATATCCCTCAGTTAGCACTGCGGAAGCGCCGTAAGTCAGATCTGTGTATACTGAAAATTGCACTATTTAACACGGCGTCAAGGTTCAAAGGACTATGGCAGTTCCCAAGGCTAGCAGCTGCATGACAAGCGAAGCTTCCTTTAGATCGCAGCAAAGGGCGCAAACAGCGATGAAAACCGTGCTGTTGAGATTAGACGACAACGGGGAGCCGGTGAGAGGAGAGGTTGGAAAGGGTGTGCTCACGTTGCCATGTTTACCTGTTGGCCGAGACGCTGGGGAGGACAGCGGGCTGCGGGTGCGGTTGGTGGTAGCCGCCGGATCGCCTGTGACACGGGACGGGCTAGTGTGGACCAACTGCCCGCCGGAAAGGAATACGAAGTTCCAGCGGAACAAGTTTTACAAGCATCTGCTGAGCGCAGGTTTCTTGGAGGACAGCTGCGTGGATGTGGATGTGTACGTACCGGGCTCGTATTGCTACTACGTGTCGTTCCGCAACGAGCGGGAGCAGCTGGAGACCACGCGGCGGTTCTACTTTGTGGTGCCGCCGGTGCTGAGCCTAGGAGAGCAGCTTGTGCCGATGAACACGCTGGCGGTGCAGTCGGTAGTGTCGAAGTGGATGGGTACGGATTGGGAGCCGATATTCCGCAAGATCTCCGGCAAGGGCTACAACATGGTGCATTTTACCCCACTGCAGGCCCGTGGCGAGTCGAACTCTCCGTACTCGATATACGACCAGCTGCAGTTTGACCTGGCCCACTTCCACAGCGCCGAGGATGTGTCTCGGATGGTTGGTAAGCTACACAGGGATTATCGCATGCTGGCCATGACCGATGTGGTGTTTAACCACACGGCAAACAACTCTGCATGGCTTCTTGAGCACCCGGAAGCTGGCTACAATGGCGAAACGGCCCCCCATTTGCTTGCTGCTATCGAGTTAGACAGGCAGTTGCTGCAGTTCAGTAGAGATCTGGCTGCCCTCGGATACCCGACCAATTTGCGTACTGTAGACGACCTCTTGCGTGTGCTGGACGGCATCAAAACTCACGTCCTGTCAGAGCTGAAGCTGTGGGAGTACTATGTCGTTGATGTGCAATCGACGCTCACGGAGCTGGCCCATATGTGGGAAAAGGTGGATGCCATTGACGAGGGCGTCCCCAACCAGTACAGGGAAGACCTGCACTGGATAGCGACCTACACCTGCCAGCGTGCAGCGCAACCTGGATTTGGATCTCTTGCAGGCAGGTTTTCCAACAAAATTGATGCTGATAAGTTTATCAGTATTTTGAAGGGCCTCTACGGGGCTAGCTGGCGCCCAGGCCACTTGGATTCCGCACACAAGATATTGGACGAAATTAACCTGCCCCTCTACAAGGAGTATGATGCTGATATTGGCGAAATCCTAGAACAATTGTACAATAGGATTCGCTACCTGCGTTTAGATTCGAACGGGCCACAATTGGGTCCGATTACTGAGCAAGATCCACTTACCGAACCGTACTTCACGTGGGTAGAAGCAAAGGACGGCAAGCAATACGCGCTGGCAAACAACGGATGGATCTGGAACGGTAATCCATTGGTTGACTTTGCCTCTGAAAAAAGTAAGTCATACCTCAGAAGAGAGGTCATAGTTTGGAGTGACTGTGTCAAGTTACGATATGGTGCCTCCCCGCACGACTCGCCCTATTTGTGGTCTCGAATGACGCAATATATTGAGATGAATGCAAAAATATTTGACGGTTTCAGGATTGATAATTGTCATTCTACGCCATTACATGTGGGCGAGTATTTCCTTGACCTAGCGAGGGAGATTAATCCAAATCTGTATGTGGCGGCTGAGTTATTCTCTGGTGATGAGGCTTTGGACTGTCTATACGTCGAAAGGCTGGCCATTTCTTCGTTAATTCGCGAGGCAATGCAGGCTTGGTCGGAGGAGGAATTATCTCGCATTGTGCATAGGCATGGCGGAAGACCAATTGGATCTTACAAGTACATGCCTCTGACCTACTTCAGCTCTCCAAAGGAAGGAGAAAATTACAACGGCGTTACCAAAAGTATCGACAACGAGTACACGCTCCCAGTTGTCTGCACAGCTACCGCACCACATGCTTTATTCATGGATTGTACTCATGACAACGAAACCCCGTACCAGAAAAGGACTTTGCAAGATACCCTACCAACAGCAGCGTTGGTTGCATTCTGTTCTTCTGCGATCGGGTCAGTATATGGCTATGATGAAATATTTCCCCGTCTACTAGATGTTGTGACAGAAGATCGGACCTATTCGGTAGTGGAAGGCGACGGTATCTCAATGGTAAAGGCACAGCTATCCAACATAAGAAAATTAGTCGCCAGCTCTATGGGCGATATTGAAGACTCTGAGATGCATGTGCATCATGATGGCCAGTATATCACATTCCACCGAACGAACTCCAAGACCGTTGAAGGTTGGTTTTTGGTTGCTCGGAGTAAGTTTCGCGAGGGCGATCCCGAACAACGGCTGCCTGATATCACTCTCGCTGGTGTGAAGTGCGAACTGGAATTTAGTTACGCATTGGAACAGACGGGCGATGTCCCCGATGACAACGGAAAAGTTATTCTCGGTATTCCTACCCGCTTGAGTGAATTATCTGGATTTGAAGTCAAGTACGAGCCGGACTCCAACGTCAGTACTATATCTATGCCTGGTTATTTCCCCCAAGGTTCAATAGCAGTATTCAAAACGAGTATGGTCGGTATGGATGACGAATTGGAAGGATTCATCTCTGCAGGAATCACAAGGGCGACGCAAAATTTAAACTTATACTCCTTGAACAGCGTGCTCTATAGATGCAAAGCTGAAGAAATGGACCGTACTGGAAACAAAAATAGTGTCTATAACATTCCAGGATATGGCGACCTTGTCTACTGTGGGTTACAAGGCTGGGTCAGCGTTCTAAAGGACATCATACCTGAAAATAACTTAGCTCATCCATTGAGCGAACATCTGCGCAATGGCACATGGGCGCCTGATTATATTGTTAACAGTTTGGATTGGTACAATAATGAGCCTGGTGTTAAAGATATTCAAAACTGGTTCCGGACCAAATTTGAACGCATAAAGAGCCTCCCCTATTACCTCATTCCCAGATATTTTGCACTGGTGGTTGGGATTGCCTATGTCGCCTGCCATAGGAAGGCTATGTCGTTGATGACCAATACTATAGGCACATCCACCATGTTTATTCAACAATTGGCCATGGTCTCTGTGCAGATGGTTTCGAACATTAGCTCCGCGTCTTTACTTCCTGACCGCACTGTTCCATCGATGGCAGCAGGCTTGCCACACTTCAGCACGCACTACATGCGATGCTGGGGGCGTGACGTCTTCATCTCCCTTCGCGGCCTTCTGCTTGTTACCGGAAGATTCGAAGATGCGAAAATGCACATTTTAGCTTTTGCCAAGACGCTAAAACATGGATTGATTCCGAATCTCCTCGCGGCAGGCAAGGATCCAAGATACAATGCTCGAGATGCCGCATGGTTTTTCATACAGTCTATCCAGGACTATATTTCCATTGTCCCCAACGGAGAGCAGATCCTAGAAGAGCGTGTCACGCGCAGGTTCCCTCTTGACGACACATACATACCCTACGATGACCCAGCGGCGTTCAGCTACTCCAGTTCTATCAGGGATATCATTTTTGAGATCTTATCCCGGCATGCGCTCGGGATCAAGTACCGGGAGGCTAACGCGGGCCCGCGCCTCGACTCGGTGATGTCGGACCGAGGCTTTAACGTAGAAATCCACGTCGACTGGAGCACGGGGCTCATCCATGGCGGCTCCCAGTACAACTGCGGCACGTGGATGGATAAGATGGGAGAGAGCAAGCTCGCCGGCACCTACGGTGTCCCCGGCACGCCTCGCGACGGTGCTGCGGTCGAAATCAACGGTCTGCTCAAGAGCGCGTTGCGCTTTGTGCTGGAGCTCCATTCCCGTGGCCTTTTCCCCCACACCGCAGTCCCTCGTGCGGACGGCAGCCTCATCTCGTTCGTCGCGTGGAATGACCTTCTACAGGCCAACTTCGAGCGTAAGTTTTATGTCCCAGAGGACCCCTCGGAGGACTCCTCCTTTGACATCGACCCCTCCCTGGTCAACCGCCGCGGCATCTACAAGGATCTCTGCCACTCCGGTAAGCCTTACGAGGACTATCAGCTCCGCCCCAACTTCACCATAGCCATGACAGTTGCCCCAGAGCTCTTCTCCCCGCAGCGCGCCCAACGCGCCCTCGCCATCGCTGATCGCGTTATCCGCGGCCCCGTCGGGATGCGCACCCTCGACCCCTCGGACTACAACTACTACCCCGACTACAACAATGGTCAGGACTCCACCAATCCTCACACCGCTCGTGGGCGCAACTACCATCAGGGTCCTGAGTGGATCTGGTGTTACGGCTACTTCCTCCGCGCCTACGCCCGCTTCTCTGCTGCGCCCGCCTCGGCGCTGCACCAGAGGCTGCAGCAGAGGCTGCGGAACCATCGCACCTGGCTGGTCACCAGCCCGTGGGCCGGTCTCACGGAACTAACCAACCGTGACGGGGCCTACTGCCACGACTCGAGTCCGACCCAGGCCTGGAGCGCGAGCTGCTTATTAGACCTGTTATACGACGTCTGACTCGTCCGAAAACTGCCTAGTACGTATTTTATTTTTATAGAACTGCCCCACCATATGCTTTCTCGGGCGCGGTGTCAAGCGCTGGTGCCTCCCGGTGCACAGTGCTCGTACTACCGGCCCATCTTGCTGCTGCTATCGTCAATACAGCTTCAAGTGTCTTGATTCGCTAAGTATGTTAAACACACGTGATATTTATTAGCTAAAGGAGGCGTGGGCCGCTTGTAGCATACAGGGGATATACGCGAAACAAGAGATTAGCAACCTGACAGTAAGAAGAAACAGGCCGTCTTATAGGGTGGTCAGCGTGGAAGTAGCGGATACAGCTTGCCGTCTGAAACGCAAAGTCGAAGCGCACTCGTCTAGTGTCCAGGTTTGGTAGCGGGCGCAAATAACGGCACATCTAATGGCCCTGGGCGACGGTTTCGATGGCTATGGAATCGGAATGCAATGTGGTAGAGCTGATCGGCGGGTTCTTCCTGAAGGCGACGCTGCTTGTGTGCCAGCCTCGGACGGGGGCAATTGAAGGGGATGGTGAGGAGGACCGGACGTTTAATATCAGCAGCGCGGCTGATGCGGGCGTGGCGGAGGCGGTGCGGGCGTGGACGGCCTACGACGGGGCGCAGGAGTTGCCGCCGCTAGTGATAGAGATGTTCCTGGACCTGCGGCGGCTGGGGCCACAACACACGGTGGTGCTGAAGGACCAGGACGGCAACCCGTGGAATGTTTGCAAGGGCGGGAAGAAGTCTGAAATCATGCTGGAGCGGTGGTTGGTCGAACTGGACGTGGGCAATGAGGAGGCGCGCCCGGAGGAGCCACCCAATGCGGCTGAGATATACAAGCAGCTGGTGCTACTGTTCCGCTATCTGTACACGCTGACGCAGCTACTCCCCGCGAACGAGTTGTACGCACGGCTGCACGGGCCTTCTAACCAGGGCGAGGCAGCAATGCCTTTGATCAATATAGGGACACGTATACTGGATGGCTCCAAGCCTATCCTGTCGAAAGGTCGCGTGGGGCTTAGCAGAAGTATTATCGCCACCTACACGAATGTAATCAACGAGACCAATGTGGCCTCTCATCTGGAACAAAAAAAGATCACTCCAATCAGCACGGGCTACGGCTCACTGCGGATTACAGTATCCTATCGACGTGACTGTAACTTTGACGTCAACGAGGTTTTAGATTATGAAGGCAATAACTGCAGCAGCAGCTCTGTTGTCGATACACACACGAAACCTGGAGTGGGCCCGCTATCTTCATTAAGGAGAGTGTCAATCCACAGTAATCGATCCATGTCTATTTCTCCCCAAACGGTTTACAGCGGGACTGTGATCCCCGATCCATCCCCTCAAAGAAAGTCATCTTCTTCCAGAATACAACCATTCAAGGCTGGCTCTGTTGGAAGCGGCTCCCTCGCAATCGCGAGGAATCCATCTGGTTCATCTGCTGTCGCCACCCTGAGAGCGCAGAGGTCCGGGAGCGCATCCATCTCTACGCATGTGGCCGACCAAGCCGTTGGCGAACCGTCCAGCGTAGGCAGCGGCGGGTCCAAATATTCATCTTCCTTTGGTAAAATAAGGCGACAGTCAAGTATGCGGCGGTCTGGGAGTCTTGAATTGCCTGCCGCTAAGCAAGCGAAACCTGGTGAGCGCGGATCTGATGAGTTGCTAGACTTTGTGAAGATGTTGGAGGAAAAACAGGAACTAAATGTGAAGAAGCTATACGGTACTACCACCGACATCTCCAGCTCGTTAGTCCGTTTTCAATCAATGAAATCAAACAACGATACACTAAGCGAAGACCTATCTATGAGCTACTCGCTGGAGCCTACACATGCTCCTCAGGTAAGGTATAGGTCTAACTCGCATTCGCCCATTCCATCCATCTCTCCCTCTGTACAATACACCTCTATCCCGATGAGACTTTCCCAAAGTCGCAACGTAAGCCAAACTGAATTAGCTAGCAGAAAGAACTCTGCTGAAAGGCTGAAAACTTTGATTTCGAGTAGGACAGGTAGCTTCTCGGAGTCCAGGCGCCAGTCAAATGCGGGACAAGAGGATATTCTCGAAGATGAGGATGATGAGGCAGAAGAGATCCTATTGAGCAAGTCGCATCTCAGCAACCCTACAGGAACAAGATTGCAATCAATGTCGCCGCAATCCTTAAAAAGCATTTCCTCGTACAATAGAGCGGCAGTGCCGTTCAAGCCTGTTTCTAACTTTTCATGTCCCACTACAATGGCTACCCCTGCACATGCAAAATTACACAAGGCAAGTATCAGTTCATCACCAGATAATCAGTCCGGCCTGGTCAAAAAGGACCACGAGCACAGCACAATGACGGGCGGTGATGATGATGACGACTTGCTATTCTTTATGAGTGATATGAACCTATCTAGCCAATGAACTTAAATACAGTAGATCAGCACCTACCATAATAAACACAAAATGATCGTAGAACGAAACACCAAGGCAGATTCACGCCCGTACAGCTTTACTATTGTATATGTGCCATTATATATCTTTCAAATATAGGACTACTTGACATGCCTGGCAAAAGTCTTTCCTAACTAAATAACCGTCTACGGTGTTATGCCCCTCATTTATTATTTACCTTCTCTATTACTATCCGCATGCTGGGTCCTTGCCCGCAGCCGCTTCCGTCTTTAATTTGTCCTCCAGTAGTTTGACCTTCAAATCGTTTATCTTGTGCTTAGAGATATGCAGATCGTACTTATCTTCCGTCTTAAATACACGACTGCATCCCAGATATGGGCATCTCTTCTTCCTCCCTGCAGTATTCAACAGCAGCGATAGGCCGGTTCGGCCGGATTCTATGAGCTTTCGTATCTTTTCCTCTGTCTGTAAGGACCCCATTATGGTGTTATCAGAATTCTTCCTGCGCTTCTGCGGTCTCACTATCTCAGGGTCTTCCCTCTGTTGCTCATCCACATGCACCACAGCTGGGCTTTCAGCATTGACATGCTCTATCAATTCCTTGGGGATCGCATCACCGTGGGTTTCCATATAATGCGCAAGCAGATCGGCCATCTTCGCGTAGGTGGTGTCGCTACACACAGAGCACTTCCAGTTTTTAATCACCCGCGACTCGTCGTGCACAGTCATGTGCATCTGCAGTCCCGTCTCCCCCACGCACAGCTTCCCGCACACCCCGCATGGTAGCTTCGGGTGGTCCGTGTGAAGGTGCTGCTGCAGCGCAGACCACGTCTCAAAGCACTGTACGCAGCCGGCGTTCGTGCATTGGTACCGGAACTGCGATGCAGGCCCGTGATGCTTGGCGATGTGTGTTTTCAAACGGTATGGCCGTTGGAACCGCTTGTCACAGTGTGTGCACGTCAGCTTTTGCTCGTGCACCGCCAGCACGTGCGAACGCAACTGCGGGTGCTTGTAGAACGCTTCGCCGCAGCCCTCGTGCGGGCACTTGAACGACTTTGTGTGTGTGATCTCGTGCCGCCTCAGTTGCTGCCGCGTGGTCACCCCCTTGCCACATACCGTGCAGCTGAACGGCTTTGTCTCAGAGTGCGAGAACAGGTGCCGCTCCAAGTGCGACTTCTTGGTAAACCCGCGCCCGCACTGCTCGCACTGGTATGCCCTGATGCCCTGGTGCGCCGTCTGCTGGTGCTCCGTCAGCAGGGACGGCCGCGTGAACGCCTTGTAGCAGCCCTCGTAGTCGCAGTAATGCGTTTTGCGCCGCGTGCTCGACGCCGTGGACTCAACACTCGACAACGACACCGTACTACCTGCAGAAGTAGTCCGAGAGAGCGCGTAATCTGTCACCTCATCTACCGGCAGCTCTTCCAGCCCGTGGACCAGCTTGTGGGCCTCCATACCTTTTCCTCTGCTTCTTGCGGCACAGCCGATGATGGTGAGATGAGCTCGATCCGGTGATGACTTTCCGCCAATTTTCACCTGCTCGAGGGACGGAGCCCCGAGGTTGCGGTGACGGCCCAACGGCTGAGCAACAGAGGCAAACAGCACACAGCCAGACTGGTCAGACTGGTCAATCCAGCTCCATATGGCCTGGCAAGAGCACATCACTCAACGTCGGTCCGGACTGAGGCCTCAAGCAGGTCGATGAATCGTTCGTATAACGTGATGTACAAAATTTTCAGCTTAAACTGTTCCAAGACGGACGAGATGCCCAAAACGTTGAACAGGTGTAGCGGTTGGGAGACGGTAGCAACAGAGGACCAGCAGGATGTCAGACTACGAGGAGGCGTATGTTAAAATTTGTGTGTGGCTCACAGGTTGACAGGCAGGACTAACACAGCACAGCTTTAATGACGGACCAGAGCACTTCGAGGATTTCGAACAGGAGCATTTCTCGGACGATGGCTTCGAGCAGGAGGCGGAGTTCCAGGATGGGGAGACCAAGGACATCAACGGCACGACTGTGGTGACCGGTGGCACGGGGGTCGAGGACTTCCAGCAGCAGGAGCAGCATAGACGGCGGACGCTGAAGGAGAAGGCCATCCCCAAGGAAGAGCGCACGACAACGCCGTACATGACGAAATATGAGCGCGCACGAATCCTCGGCACGCGTGCGCTGCAGATCTCCATGAACGCGCCGGTGTTCGTGGACCTGGAGGGCGAGACTGACCCGATGCGCATTGCGATGAAGGAGCTTGCGGAGAAGAAGATCCCGCTGGTGATCCGCCGCTACCTGCCCGACGGGTCGTTCGAAGACTGGTCCGTGGAGGAGCTCATCGTGGACTTATAGGCGCTCCGCGCGTATACACCCTACGTACTTGTATAATATAATACTACTCGCTCACCGCGTCGAGGAACCGTTTGCCCTTGAACAGCTGCTGGCCAGTCACGGACTGCGCCACAAAGCTGCGCAGGAGCCGCTCGAATGCCTCGTCGACCGCGAAACCAGAGATGCGGAGGTACTCCCGGAGCTCGCCCGCATCGCAGTTCAAGTCAGGGTCGCCGGGCTTGCTGAAGAGCTCGAGCGCATCGCGGATGTCGCCTTCGTCCGGCAACGCCCCAAGGCTGCCGCTCATGAGCGATAGAAAAACCGGGAACGTCACCTGGTCCAGCTCGCTGCGTCCGAGCATCTCCGCAATCTCTGAGCTGCTCATCTTCTTTCCGAGCGACTGCCATATCTTGTCCAAGTCTTGTGCGGAGATTACGCCATCCCCGTCCTCGTCCAACAGCTGGAATGCATCTTTAAGCGTTTTGATTTGCTCCTGCGTATACTGCGAGAGATTTACAGGCTGGTTGTTGGTAAGAGACATCCCTCTTCTCGGTTTTGTAGTTAAGTTCTCGCCCCAATCCTTTGTGCAATAGAATATCCATCAGAAAAAGAGGCTATTCCTCCTTATACTTAGACGTCAGAAGGTGTCGAGTTGCGTGGAAACGCTAAAAATGGCTCCGAACGTTAAACAGTGCTTGAAAGGTGCGAAGCAGGCGCTTGCGGCGCAGGACTGGGCGACTGCGGTGGAATATTCGCTCCAGGTGTTGGATGTTGACGCGCGGTCATATTATGCGCACGTCTTCCTGGGCAAAGCGTATTCTATGGAAGGAAATTGGAAGGAGTCTCTAAAGCACTACGACTGTGCGATTGAAGAGAACCCGCGAGAATTGGTGGCTTGGAAGGGCCTGTTTGTGCTCCTGCGGGATGCGAATGGTATGCTGAGCCACGAGGAGTATTTCCAGCGGTGCAGCGAGTACGCTGAAGTTCTGGTCACGCTGCAGCTACCGCAGATCGAGCTGATCGACCAGCTGCGGGACTATGTCCGGCAGCACCCCGATGCGGAGGAGGCGTACTTGTGGCAGCTGCGGCCTGGGATGCCTCTGGCAGAACAGCTGGGGCGGAATTTGCTAGAGCCACAGGAGGCGCTGAAGCGCCTGTTATCCAAGGTCAACGCGCGCGAGGAACGTGAGGTGGCGCGGCTGGTGAGCCGAGAGCGCCTGAAGCTCAGCAAGAACGACACGGACTACACGTTCAAGCTGAATTCCGTGGCCTGGCAAGTATATGAGAGTTCGCCGGTGGATGAACTGTACGAGCAGCTGGTGAACGTGATATACGATGATGCAGAACGGCGGCAAATGGAGCATCAGTGGCTGGAGCATCGGATCAAGTTGCTTTCGGCAATGCCCAGTGGAGATAAGCCGGCGTTCTACCTGCAAGTTAAGACCATGGTAGATGATATGGTTCTGGTCGATCATGACTCCAGTCTAGCCTGGCGGTTGCATCTCGAATGGCAAGACTGTGTCTCTGTATATGATCTGGATTTGGAGCGTATCAGCATGTTCATAAGGAAGTTTCCTACAGAACCACTGGGTGTTCTTCTACTCGCTTGGATATGTTCCAAGTTTTCCAACTATGATGCTAAGTTATTTTACAAGATGACATTTGGTGAGAAGGAAGAAATTAATACGGTCTCGGGTGAGTTGGAGGAGCCTGGAGAGAATCTACACCCGGAATTCGCCAATGCTGTGGATACTGGCTCGCAAGAAAGACTTTCTGAAACGGATGTGGTACAGGTACTGCGAGACCTGCAACATTTGCAGAAGAGCATTTTGGCCCACCGTATAGTGTCACAGTACTTTGTGAACTTGGAAGAATACGAGTTTGTGCTTCCTTATATCAAAAATGGCATCACTCTGGTAGCACAGGCTATTCGGGATCTCGGAGCACGGCTGATAAATGCGAAGCGTGATCTTAGCTTGGACTATGCGACAGTGTACACTTATTTGGAATCCCCGAAGTATCATTCGATTGCGCTGTCGCTGTTTGATAAAGTTTTGGCTGATGATCCTCAAAACTACAGAGCGAAGTTGAAAAAGAGTCATATTTTGATAGAGCGTAAGCAGTGGGATGAAGCATACGCTCTTCTCAAAGGTGTTGTGGATAGACATCCACATCTATATGATGCACATTCAGCATTCGGTTGGTGTCAGCTGCAGTTGGGCGACACTGAAAGCGCTTTAGAAACATTCCAGCTTATTATTAATAATGTGAAGAGCAGCGACGGCACGTCGTCTCAGTTCATTAGCTCAGTACACTGGCGAACCGCACAAGCACTTATTACTAAGCAGCAGCATGAAGATCCTTCAGGTAATGAGTTTATAAAGATTGCTTTCCAGCATCTGGTACAATCCCTGAAGATAACCGATCTTTTTGCTCCAGGTTATTCCCTTCTTGGACACATTTACGAAGTGTATTTTCAAGACCTGACTCGCGCATTTAGGTGTTACGTTAAAGCCTTTGAGCTAGATGCCGGCGACCTCGTCGCTGCTAAATACATGGTGGAATACTATAGTGACCTGTGCAATTGGCAGGCGGCGGCCAACATCTGTGACCGTGTAATCAAGAATGATATGCATCTCAATTCCGTCAACTGGCCGTACAGAGTTCTGGGTGTTTATTATTTGGAGCTTCAACAGGAGGCTGAATCGATCGAATGGTTCCAATCTGCTTTACGGATTGATTCGTCTGATGTTGAGGCATGGATAGGCCTGGGACAGGCGTACGCCGCATGTGGCAGAATCGAAGCCTCGATCAAGGTTTTTGAAAGGGCATTAGAGCTGTCTCCAGAACATAAGTATGCAGGGTTATTCCTGGCTATATCATTATGCCAGCTTTCAGAATTCGAAAAAAGTCTCGAGGCCCTGAGAAAACTTGTGAATAAGTATCCACAAGAAGCTATCTTCAAAGAAAGACTAAGTGCAACGTTGGTGGAGCATGCTTTGCAGTTCTTCGACCAAGGTTACCTGATAAAAGCGGCAACTTGCGCTGCTGAGGTGATATCGATCATAGAAGGCATTGTATCTGAACAGGTAGAATATACAACCAATATGTGGATTACTTTATCAAAGGCTTTGAATATTTTTATTTCCACGCGTTCTCAGTTCGACAACTTACCGCTAGCGAAATTGACTAGTATCTTGGATAAATGCCCCCTAAAAAATACAGAAGAGGTAGATCTGATTGATATGACATCTTTTGAAAACCTGCTAAATGGAGACTCTGATTTGAACATCTCTGTAGCCCTCCAATTTTTGATATTATCCTCCAAGTGCTGCATTGCTACATCGGATTATGAGAACTTATCGAGAACAGTACGTGCATCTCTATGGTACAATCTTGCGCTAGCGGAATTGACAGCATATTTGATATTAAAGGAGATGAGATATTGCGATGCAGCTACATATTGTTTTAAGAGATCGATCAAGTACCAATCAAATTTCTTTGCTTCGTGGGTTGGCTTAGGTATAAGTTCCATGAACTTGAATTATCGGGTTTCTCAGCATTGTTTTATAAAGGCCAATGCTCTCGCGCCAAAAGAACCCACAATATGGTTTAACATGTCTCTTTTAGCACTGAAATGTCATGATGTGGAATTTGCGAAGCTTGTTTTGAACCAACTTCATGGTCTTGCGCCACAGATGCCACATTCATGGTTTGCGAAAGCGTTAACCTTGGAAAAAGAAGGAGATATAAACGAAAGCACACGTATGTTTGCGTATGCATTTTTGATATCAAATGGACGGTATAAGCCTGTACAGCTATTGTATGCTAAAGCAGCATTGAATAGGCACATTGCTAATAATGAAGACGAAAGAGATATTGAGCCGAATCTCGAACTTTCTACCATAGCCTATGGTCTTGGTCAATATTTGAAGAAATGCCCAGATGACCTACTAGCCTTGCAGTGTGCCATTTTAACATATGAACGGTTGTGCAAGTTTACTGCGGCGTCTCATCTTATCAATGATGTTGCTTTGATTTTGGAGAATAGGTTTGAAAAGTCTCAAGATGAGAGAGAGCTCATCAATTATGGCATAATAAAAACACAACTTGCACGCACACAACTCGGGCTTGCAAAATTTGAGAATGCAATTGAAGATGCTAGTCTCGCACTTGGCATTCTAGAAGGCAATGACACGCCAGATGCGAAAAGGGCCTTGTTATCGAATTATATTGTACTTGGTCTGGGTCATTATTTCAGTGGTGACTTTGACCAAGCTCTAGAATTCTTTAAAATTCTATTGAGTGACTACGGTAATTCATCGGAAGTGACTTTGATGATATCTAGGACAATTTACAATTTTGGCGGCGAGGAAGCTATTGATATTGCACTGCAAGAGCTATCGGAGTACAGGACAACCCATGGACTAGATTTGCTCGTTGTTATAACAATGGCCGTCATTTGTCTCATGGAGAACAAGGTGGACCAACTTTCAATTTTGATGAAAGATTTAGCTAACCTACCATTAAAAGGCATCCTGTCGGACAAATACAAAGATGTTCCACTTGTCATGGATGAGATTTCCAGAGCACTGAATTTGCGCGCTCCATCTAAAATTCTGTGGCAGAGATCCGCTTTCTTTACACCTAATAACGCTGATGTTTGGAAGCAGTTGGATTATACCACTTCTAACCGCATCACCCATTCTGGGCAATGTAAGGTTACTGCCAACCATTTGAGTAACACATGTTTCAAGCTGGGGACACTGTCTAAGACACAGCTGGGAATATACCTTTGTCCTTGGAATAAAGAAGGTGTGAAGTTACTGCATGACCACTTTTAGACTGCTGACGTGAAATGCATTAGTTTCGAGTTGTATCTACAATGTGTATATAATAATGCAGAACCTAAAGCATTTTGAAGACTTCCCACATGGATAGTAGTCTTATTTTTCTTGCATGGCCGTTCAGCTCACGCTCATTGACCATCTTTAATTGATTTAATTCGCTTGGAAGTAATAACTCCGCTTCTCTTCCTTTCACGTCATCTCTTTGGGCTTTGGATAATAACGTGAAGTTCTCTTCCTTTAGTATTTCTGTTTTGTGAATAGAGTTGGCAATATTCCAAGCCAAATTTTGCTTCATGAAATCGTATGCATGTTTTTCATTGATCTTGAACAAGAAAACGGCCCTCGAAGCAGCACGATCAGCTGTACGTGGGACCTCCAGTATGTCAACTGCATTGTATTTCACCAGGGTGGCAATAACAGACCTGATATCCTTCTCCCTCATTAGAGCGGTATTGTTGATAACCTTCTCAGATACCAAGCTGTTATCTCTCACACAACGTAAAATTCTATGTGCAGATGGACCAAGAGTGGATGCTATTATTGCGTCGTATACGGCCTCTTTTAATATTGGCATGAGTTTTGAATAAGGGACGTAGAATAGACCGGGCCTTGACTCTATCAAAAATGGTACGGAGCCTGTCGAAAGCAATTTCAAATGGCCATTTATCAGTGAAACAGACTTAGGGTCGCTGTCACCCTCGTCAAAGAACATATCCATGTCATCATCGCTGCCATGGAGCAATTCATCTCCTTCGGCTTCCTCCTCTACAGTAGCAAGGTGGTTGACTGCTACAGCCATCCCATCTTCAGCCTTCAGCCGCTTATGGGATTGACCTTGGTGCGTGCTACGTTCTTGTGATCTTCTTTGCATAGAAGTCAGTGTGCCACGTAGGTCTATGTTATTTGGTAAGTTTCTGGATATGTCCACCGCATTGAATGTAACGCCCGGTAGCTTCTCATCGTCTAGCGCCATATCTTCCTGAATAGCCAGTTGCTCCTCAAGTTCCTGCATTAGGCCTGTCTCACATAGCGGATCTGAAAGCGCACGGGCACATTGTTCGGTTATCTTCAGTGCCACCTTATAGATCATGGCTGGTACGCTCCCCACACGGGAACGTGCAAACTGTACAAGCTGCCGAGAACGCCGGTGCTTCATGTACCGGCCGAAGTTAAATGTTAGAGGAAGATTGTCTTGGACACGTCTCATTGAAGTCTGCATATCAGTCATTAGTACGTTGCTCATTTCGACATTCTTCAGCAACGTATTGAACTGAACCTTCGTCTTCGCCTTTGTTTCTGCACGTTTCTTGGCATCTGACAACGTCGAATTCTTTGGAATAGCATTGTATTCCTTCTTGTAGAGCACATCCCATAGATCGGCCAGTGGCATGTAGTGCACGTTGGAAAGCGGGACCAGAAAGCCTAGTTCAACCAGCTTCACAAACATGGACGCCACATCATTCACAGAAACATCGGAAGCCAACGACTGCATGTAGTCCTTTGTCGTAAGAGACCCTAGTGCAAGCACGTTCTGCACAATCTGCGCGGCGATCTCCTTCGCATCATCCGCCTCAAACTGGCTCTCTACGGCCGCCACAATATCACCCGCATAAAGCATCAGCTGAAATCCATCCTCATTGAAATAGTAGTATGTGATCTTCCGTCCCGAGACGGTCGTCTCTTCGAGATATTGCACGCAGCGCAACTGTATCAAGCTAACCAACACAGTTCGCACGCTTTTCGAGCCGAGCTCAGGCGCGAGGTGAACCAGCTCTGAGACAGACAGACGCCCCTTGTTCAGAAGTAGCTCAATAACACGTCCGGCTCGCTCGCCGAGGTGCGACCGCGCTACCTCTGTGTACAGGAAGGTTTCAGGACTCAATGTCCTCATCTCCAGTGTCGATACCGGCACCTCCGCAGCACGCTCGTTTTCGACTTGTCCACCTGCAGCACCCATAGATCCGTTCATTATGCACTACGACCTCGCCCTCACTCAAGCCCAGGGCCGTCTGGAACGCAATACTCGCTAGTGCTAGTTCCCACCTAATATCTATCTCATCGCCCATCGAGCAGCGGGCCAGCTAAAAAATCACCACTGCGCGCTCACCACGCACGGTTCACTAAATACGAAACAGTTGTTCGTCACGTGTTGCTCACGTGATTTTACCCGGCCCGTATAATATCGGGTTCTCAGCGCGCCGAGCCAAGGACACTTCCTGTATCATAACAAACCAGCACAGGCGGTAGGAGCTATCGGCAGAGTCCCAATACCCTTGCTACTGTTGACATTAGGTGGTTCAAATGAGTGTCTGTTTAGTGGTTACCAAGAGTGTGGCGACAGCCACATTGGGGATCTACACCGGGATGGTGGTAACGCGGCAGTTGGTCCTTTCGCCGCAGGAGTGGATCGGAGTACGTAAAAGCGCGCAGAAGAATGCTTTCGGCGGTTCAGAACTGTACTCCCTGGCCAGCGGCGCCCTGGCCTCGGTATCCACGCTCTTCTTCGGAGTTTCGTACTTCGGAGCCCCTGTACACTGGCGGCATCCATACTTGCTCTACTGCGCGCTAGGCATCCCACTAACGTGGGCTTTAGCAACGGTCGGCAACTGCGAGCGCACGCACCTGCTGGCCAAGCTGCTAGGCTGTGGCGCAGGCGCAGGACACACCTCGGCAGCCGAGGAGGAGGACACCACCAGCGCGGGCGAGGAGCATGATGACATTATATCCGAGGACAGCATTGTGGATCTCAGCAGGCACACCAGCAGCGAGGACCATTCCGCGGCAAAGGACGCGACGGCTTGTGCCGCGGCTGCCCCTGGCTGCGCGTTTGCCAGGTACACCAGCGCGCTCGTGGCAGTACTGGTCTTTGCAGCAAACGTGGTGGGCTGCCTGGGCGAGGCCCTGTGAATCCGCAGCGCTATCGGTTCCGCGCTCCGCAGCAGTGCCGCAGGCGCCTCCTGGATTGGCATGCGGTTCCTAGTTTCCTATGCTCCGTAGTTCCCGCTTCCCCCGGGCCCAGCGGTTTACATACACATGATATGAATAGCGCATTACACAGGGGTTCTCGTGACCGCAGCCCTGTACGCTTTCTTTTTCAAGCTCCGCTACCGTCGGGCCCTCCGTCTGGTGTGGTGACAGTCGCTTGCGCCGCTCCCGCCTAGACGTTCGCGCGCGATGCCTCACCCCACGCCGGTGCTGGCCTCCTACGGGACCAATTCGGGGCGCAATAGCAGCTTTATGGACGAGCTGCATTGTAGAGGCAGCGAACCAGCTTAGCTAATATGGCCCTTGACGCAGATATTGATAACATTATATGACAGGAAGCCAGCCGGTAATTTTGCCCCGGAAAGGGATCCGAAGAGCGCAGTGGCTCGTAGCGGTGCCGCCGCAAGCCGAAGCACAGAGCCTGGAAGCTTGCCGATACGAGCTTCGTCGAAGCTAGGTGCTATTGTGATATTTGGGATGTAAACAAATCTACTGGCGCCGTCGGTGCGGTCCCAAGAGGGATAGTTATAAATAACCTCGGCCTGCGCTGCTCGGCAGCGCAGGATGTAGAGCGTATATAACAGCATCCAGCTATTCTATGGACAGCTGGGGACCGTAGTTGGCATGCATGGGAATCATAGGTACAAGGTCGGCCGGCTCATCCAGTCAGGGTCGTTCAGCGTCGTGCACCACGCGCAGGACTGCCAGACAGGGCAGGATGTGGCATTGAAGTACGTGCGCAAGCCGCACGACAACCCCGAGCAGCTGCAGAAGGTCGCAGCGCTGGTCCACAACGAGTACGCCATCCTGCGCCGGCTGGGGACGCATCGCAACATCTGCCAGCTGCTGGACTTCTACGAGGATGCAGACACATATGTGTTTGTGCTTGAGTACTGTGCATACGGGGACCTGTACGACTTCATCAAGGCCATCCGCGAGCGGCCAACGATGCGCATCAACTTCCACTCGTTTCTGTTCCAGCTCTGCAGCGCCATCAGCTATTGCCACAGCAAGGACGTTTCCCACCGCGACATAAAGCCGGAAAACGTACTGATGGACGACCGCGGCCAGGTGAAGCTCACAGACTTCGGTCTCTCGCAGATAGGCAGCGTGTCGAAGGACTATTGCATCGGGACAGAGAAGTACCTGGCGCCTGAGACCTTCCTGCGCGAGTACCACAACACCTTTGCAACAGACTACTGGTCGCTCGGGATTACGATCTTTTGCCTCATGTTCGGCTCTTGTCCGTTTGAGAGCGCCAGCACTGCTGCGCCCAAGCGCAGCGCAAATTTCCAGCGATTCCTCCGCGATCCGCATCGTTTTGTTGAGTCATACTACCTGGACGCCATGTTCGCCGAGCTGGCGCCGCCGGCGAGTCTCGGGTCACTGGTCGGCTTGTGCAACGCGGACTGTGCCCCCTCCTACTGGTTGGAGCTACCCAAGGACCGTATCCTGTTCCTATGTGCGATTGCGAACCTCGTAATCACGCACCTCGTGAATGTAGACCCAGCAGCAAGGGACATGCACGCCTTCTGGGAGAAGGTGAATGCGCTCTTCTTGGAGAACGGCTCAGGGCGGATGCTGCAGAAGGAGGCTTTGGTGCCGCAACCGAAGAGCTGCGAGAACGATGGCGGCGAGGCGAACGTTCCTGCGTCCCCGATTTCCCGTTCGCAGACACAATACACATCGGACCAGGGCAGCAATTACATGAACCCGCACGCATTCGGCACGGCGGCCCATGCGGCCGGCACAGGCGCCTCGTCTGTTGCGCTAACAGCGACACCCTCTCTGTGCGACTGGCTTCACACAACGCCTGCGGCCCCCAGAAGCGTCGGCGCAGATCCATACCAGGACTTGCTGGACGCAGCGGTCGAGGACGCCATCAGACAGGGGAGCTTGGCTGGCTTTGACCAGAAGGGCTTGGAGCAGGATTCCAGGGACGGACACGGGACCGGCAGCTGTGATGGCGACCTGTGGTCGCTGTCCGAGTTGCGGCCCTACTCCACAATGGCGACCGCCACATCCCACGAGACAGAGAACAAATGTCGCGGCTGGATATTTTGATAGGAGTGGATTTAGGATAAAGTAGCTGTATTCTGTGATCGTGCGGCTAGCAAGCGAGCGATTGCAGGACTACATAGGAACCGGCCGGCGCCTGGCGTGCTGGCTATAAGACTATTTACGGTTGAACGCCGCAGGATCCGGCTTCAAACAGCAAAGGCGCCCTTCTTTGCGCCCTGGTCCTCCTCGGTTTCGTCGATCATGGTGACGTTATCAACGATGTGGCTGCAGATGCGCTCGTTGGTCGGATCCAGTTCGAATAGAAACACACCACTGACCACGCGAGTCTTGACGTGCGTGCCGCGCGCCAGGCTGCGGACCCACTGCTCGTCGAGCCGGTGCCCCAGGTGGCGGCGCAGCTCCTCGTGATCCGTGCCGCCGGCCTGGGCGCTCGGGGCCGCCTCTCCCTCGGGGCCCTCCGTGGTGGCCCACGAAATGCGGATCAGCCGGTTCGCCTCGTCTACGTGCAGGTTGCGTACCCCTATGGCACACGGCTGCCGCACCACAAACGTGTTCACCACCATCTGCAGACCCTTCCACACCGTCTTGTACTGCGCGTGCCCGTGGAATTCCGGCAGGTACGGCCGGCTGAGCGGCATCAAGCGCAGCACCACGTCCGGCGCAAGGCGTGCGTCCTCAATCGTCTCGCTGAGCAGCAGCGGCACCTTCTCCTGCAGGTATGTCAGCATCTCCCCCATGTTGGCCCGCCGCCGCAGCTCTTCGGCTGACGGCCCGCCCCCCATGCTCCTCCAATGCCCGCGCAGGGGCCCTAGCATCTGCCGCTGTAGCACTACGCGGTTTAACATATCAAGTCTCCTGCGTTTCGTCTCATCTGCCCGGTGCTGGCTTCGACCCTGAGTCCAATATTCTATATAGCTACCTGCCTGCGAGGTGTACGGGTTTGCACGCTCCCACGGTTCCTGGCCTGCGCGCCTGAAACGGCCTGCTAGAGACGGACAAAGCCTCTCGTTCGACCCACCGCAACCCTTTCCGTGCGCATCGCCAGCGGGCGTTTCCATCTGCTGGGCCGTGACGACTGTCGTCTAAACTCTGTATGATCCTAAAGTAGAATGCTTCTAAACGGCGACATTTTATCGGTTTTCATGAAAAGCGATAAAAGAAACGAGACTGAAAAATTGGCGGACGGTGGTGATCTCCCATAATCGTCCTTTCGCCTTCAGCGCATTCGACCAGGCATAAGGCAGTTGGCTCCAGATTTGACTAGCAGGTCCCGCATAAAGCAATCGAACACATCGGTGGTTGTGAAATATATATCGGCGTGATACAGGATGTCATTTCAGTTGTTTGCCAGGACCCCTGCAGGGCCACAGATATTCGAGGCCTACCCGTCGTTCCAGCAAGTGGAGAGCCCAGAGGTGAGTGGGTTTATCACGTCTAAGACGTCGCCATGTGGGCGGTTCTTGGCGGTTTCTTCCGAGAACGGGGTGAGGGTGTTCAAGAACGAGCGGTTCCAGGAGCTGCTGCTGGAGCTAGCGCTGAAGGACGTGTACGACCTGGAGTTCTCGCCGGGCGGGTCGTATCTGTCGACATGGGAGCGGCCACATGTGGACAACGAGCAACATGACAACGTGAAGATTTGGTTTCTGAACGAGGACGAGCCGTCTGCCGAACAGCCAAAATTCCAGTACCAGGCGAAGACGCAGAACGCATGGTCGTTGCAATTTTCCAAGTTGGACAACTATGCTCTGAAGCGCTTTGGTAAGGAGCTGCGCATTGCAAAGCTGGACCACTCGTCACCGGAATTCAATTTCAACCAGCCCTACGCAAGATTGGTTCCGGAAGGTCACCTGTCCACGTACTTGATCTCCCCCGCAGAGCACCCAACCATTTGCACCTTCTCCGCTGAGAAGGAGGGGAAGCCGGCACAGCTTACGATCTACCCGATCACAGAAGGAAACATCCAGAAGAAGATTGCCTCGAAGATGTTTTTCAAGGCTGATTCGTGCCAGCTGAAGTGGAACGACTTGGGCAATGCTGTTCTGTGTCTTGCGATCACTGATTTTGACGCCTCAAACAAGTCTTACTACGGCGAAAACACACTGTATCTGCTGTCCTTCCAGGGTGTCAATGGCTCCCTTGGCGGTGACTCGGTGCGTGTGCCTCTCGGCAAGGAAGGTCCAATTCATGACTTCACATGGTCCCCTACGTCGAGGCAATTCGGAGTCATTTATGGTTACATGCCAGCCACCATAACCTTTTTTGATCTAAAGGGCAACGCGGTTCACAGTCTGGCGGAGCAGCGGAAGAACACGATGATCTTCTCTCCCAGCGGACGCTACATCTTGATTGCAGGCTTCGGTAACTTGCAGGGTGCTGTTGAGATCCTGGACCGCCATGATAAGTTCAAGTGCTTCTCCAAGTTTGATGCTGCCAACACTTCTACCTGCAAGTGGTCCCCAGGCGGCGAGTTCATCCTCACGGCAACAACTTCTCCACGTTTGCGCGTCGATAATGGTCTCAAAGTTTGGCATGTCACCGGCAAGCTATGTTTCGTGAATGAGTATACGGAACTATTGGAGGCATCTTGGAGAAACGCATGCAAATACAGACCCAAACGCCCCGACTCTCATGTGATTCTCAATTGGGATTCCTCGAAGGTGGAGGCCGCAAAGGACCCTGCTATTGTGCCATCACAGCTTGAGGTGCATCCAAGTGTATCAGCATATTCCTTGAAAAACCCTAACAAGAAAAACGGTGGTAGCAGTGTGTCTAAGCCTGTCGGAGCATACAAGCCACCTCACGCGAGAAGAGCTGCGGCATCCAATACCTCTTCTCCTAAGTCGAGTGTCCCAGGTATGACCTTTAAACCCACCAAATCTGTTGTCCCGGGTATGGCGCCAAAGGAAACGAAATCTGCAGCGAAAAACCGTAAAAAGAGGGAGAACACTGGCATTCGCAAGGGTCCCGACTCTGATGGCGGTAGCAGTAATGGCACCACTCCCGAACCAAAGGAGCCTCCTAAGGTCAACAAAGAAACCTCTCCAGAAGAGAAGAAAATCCGCTCTCTGCTAAAGAAGCTGCGTGCTATTGAGTCACTGAAGATGCGCCAAGCCGATGGTGACAAGCTTGAAGACACGCAAATCTTGAAGATTCAAACAGAGCAAGCTGTATTGCAAGAGCTGGATTACCTTGGATGGAAACCTTAATATTATACTACATCTACATAGAACTCAAAATCAACGGACCAGTATTCTGTAGTCTCATTCGCCACATCCAGTTAGGCGTCAGCCAATGCGTTGGTACACATTTAAAACTGAAGATTTTCGGCACGACAATCATCTAAGGGGAAAAAATTACGGAGTTCAGTAAAAAATTGGTCGTGCTCGGATTCGAACCGAGGTTAGTGGAATGTTCAAGCTGCAACAGCCATATCAGAATCCACAGTGATAACCTCTACACTACACAACCAGATATATTCCTGAAATCTTCCGGTGCGGTTATGAGGAGCTATTCAATACCACGTGAAGTGCCGGATGATGCTCTACAAGCCGGGATTCATTATAAGAAAGGGCAATCGGGCGTATGGCCAAATGCACTAGCTGCTGCAATCCGGTGGAATGGATCAAGTCAGCAGGCATGATGCATATGCATGCTCCGTATACCCCATGCAAAATGTTGCCCCATATGACGTCACGTGAGAGCGTTAGCGCACGGCGCATCGTTGGAAACTTTTTGGCTAGCCCAGCTGGGTTGGCTCCATTTGGGCTGTTTGGAACGATTCCAGCGACCCGGGTAGCCGAGCCACACGCGGAGGCAACTTTATATTTGGCAAGTAACTCTTAGTAGTAGCCATAACATGCCTGCGAACGCACTGTGGATACTAGCACGACAGAGGCTTTTGCGTTCCTTTTCACTTAAAAAGAACTGACTTTTACGCCGCCGGTGCACCTTCGTTTTAACGGTGGTAACAGCGCAGCATCTTCGACAAAAGTACCAACGTCCAAACGTCAAGGAAGTACCAATCCCGGGCGAAGACAGACGAGAGATCATCGCCTCTTCTGGAACAGGCTAATACTCGAGCTAGATACATGGTTATCTCGAAGGCGCTCAAGAACTTGGGGGGCTATGCTGGGCTGACGGCTGGGCCGGAGGTAGAACGCGGGGTTTCTAGTGCGGCCAACGCGCAGGCGCCCGCATCATCGCAGGGCGGACAGGTGCTAGACACGGATGATATAGATGAGAACGACGAGTCTGGGCAGAATATTCTTATGAGTATCATCTCGCAGCTGAAACCGGGGTCTGACCTAACGCGGATCACGTTGCCCACATTTATCCTCGAGAAGAAGTCTATGCTGGAGCGAATTACAAACCAGCTGCAATACCCAAACATCCTGTTAGATGCTCACGCAGAGAAGGACGAGTTACTGCGGTTTGTGAAAGTAGTCAAGTGGTACCTGTCGGCATGGCATATTGCTCCGAAGGCAGTCAAGAAGCCGCTGAACCCAGTATTGGGCGAGTACTTTACAGCCTATTGGGACCTACCGAACAAACAACAGGCTTTCTATATAGCGGAGCAGACAAGCCATCACCCTCCGAAGAGTCTCTATTTTTATATGATCCCGGAATCTAATATTCGAGTGGATGGCGCTACAATCCCAAGATCCAAATTCCTAGGAAACTCCACGGCGGCAGTGATGGAGGGTCTATCTGTACTCCAATTTTTGGATATTATTGATCCCCGGACTGGGAAGCCCGAAAAGTACACACTCACACAGCCGAACATGTATGCTCGAGGAATTTTGTTTGGGAAGATGCGGTTAGAGCTGGGTGACCACATGTTAATTAAGGGTCCTCGCTTCCACGTAGACATAGAGTTCAAAACGAAGGGCTTCATATCCGGGACGTACGATGCCATAGAGGGTGTGGTCAAGGATTACAACGATAAAAGCTACTATGAAATTACAGGAAAATGGAACGATGTGATGCACATTCGGGATTTGCGAGTCAAAGGCGCACCTGTTGAAGTTTTCTTTGATGTTCATAGTAGTGTGCCGCTGAAGCCAAAGGTGCGCCCTATAGAAGAGCAGGGCGAGTACGAATCCAGAAGACTGTGGAAGCCGGTAACAGACGCCCTGGCTATCCGTGACCACAAGGTTGCGACCGACGAGAAATTTAAAATTGAAGATTACCAGAGGACTTTAGCTAAGAGGAGAGCTGAGGAGGGGGTAGAATTTCATCCAAAACTATTCCGCCCTGTAAAGCCTGGTTCAGACTTAGAGTTCTACATCTACAAAAATATCCCTGAAGGTGATGATCCAGAGCAGCAGATCAAGTCTATCCTCGAAATTGCGCCGATATTACCTGGTCAGGCGTTCACAGAAAAATTTAGCATACCTGCTTATGAGAAGCATGAGTTGCAAAAGCGAGAGAGCCTCTGATGTACCGGAATCCTGTAGGGTGTATTGCATGCCACAGTTCTTGAAAGTTGACTGGGCAGGAGTATATCCTTCAGTATTTGCTCAGATCCTTCATTGTATGTAAACTACATATCTTTTGAAATCAAGGTACCCGGAACTTCTATTCCCCATCCTGAGCTTTGTGAACCATGTGTAACAGTCTCTTTTTATTCATCATTTGTTTCTGTCTCTTTTGTTCCAGGATGTCGTCGCCCGGTGCTAGCTGGGGAAGTTTAGGATAACCGCGGACAAGTATCACATTACGTTCAAAACTGTCAAGCTCTTGTTGCCATTGGGTAACTAGTTCCGCTATGTTGCAATTGCTGTACTGTAGCAAAAGGTAGAGACAACGATAGGCGTTCCACTCGCACACCTCGCAGGTATCGATGAATCTAATCAACTCGCGCGCCACTTCTGTAGCCTTCTCGCACCGAATCTGCACAGCAGTCTCGAGCGGAGTTTTCAATTGAGCATCTAGGCCAAAACTCTGGGCAATTCGCGTATAGTCGCTGCTGGTGTACGCTCCTCCATCGCTATATAGGTAAGAGAGCGCATCCCACGCAGAAACATCGCGCAAGTGAGAGAATGCAAACTTGCGCACCATCTCACGGACCGGCGCTACATCCTCATGGCTCCACTCGAGAACATCATAATACCACCGTAATGTGTTCCAGCAGTAGTAATTAGCAAAATGCAATTCAGCTGATCGTTTGCAAACCTCGATAACCCGCGTGCCCACACTGCTGCACTTTTCACGCTGTAATAATACCAGTTTGCGGTACCATAGCCAAAGGGATGACGACTTGTTCAGTTTACCGATATTGGAGGTCAGCAATGCCTCCACGTATCTTATCTCACGGTCTAGGGTCTCCGTGCCACCACTCGAATCCATCTTCTCCAGGAAGAGGCGCTCGTGCAAGTTTAATGCGGAGCGGTTTTCATAGGACGTAAATAGGAGACCCACAGTCGCCATGAATGTCTCGCGAGGTAGCGGGCCCCCACGGTCTCCTAGGCAGTTAGCTATGATCTTGTGGCATTCTAGGAAGATCTCGCAGAATGCCTCCTGAAAACATACAACTTCGGTGGAACCATCGTTTGGGATGGCGACGATGCCTTCGTAACCAGGCTGTGGCGGTTGCAGCCGCAGCTGCACATTGGGGTGCTCGCCAGTAGTTATTGTCTCATATAGTTGCTTTGTAAGGTCCAGGGTCATGGTAGGCTATCAGAAGCTATCACAGTGGGGAGGCGACGACGATGTGCAAATGCCACCACCTTTTTCTAGGGCTGCCTATTCTATATAACGGCAGCAGGCCAGTAGCAAACCGAATTAGAAGATCCGCGCCTCGTTGAGCGCGTCAAACATATCCAGGGAAGACTGGCCGGACAGTGGGATTGGCACACTCAGGGCTTCGAGCTGCTCACCCTCAATATCGCTATCGCCTAGGTAGTCGAGATCGACATCGCCAAATAGCGTCAGAGCTCCCGAGCTTGCGGATGCCGGTGCTTCGTGTGGCTGCGTTGTCCTGCGAAGGAAGCTATTGGCGCCGGAGAACCCGAAGATGCTGAACACAGCCAAAGTCGCTGCCGCCACAGATACAACAAAAGCATGGCCACCCTTGGATGAAGGAGAACGCGAGACGTAGGTTGTGTTCATGGCCTCCGCAGCCGTCGCTGCCCTGTCTAATGTCGAATGATTCGAAGAACGGTCATCACCAGCGTCCGACCAGTTCCCCATGGCGTAACCTGCCGTACCGTCTGTGCTGCCGCCGCATCGAACATTGCCTCGGCCCCGATTTGAGTTTATGGCATCAACCAATACACTCACAACGCTTCGATACTTGTCTGAATATAGCTGCCGGTGCAGCGTCTCGTCTGCCAGCAGCGCGCGTGGCAGCAATCTCTGGGGCCGCAGGTGACTAGTTGGGGCATCTGGTCTTTGGGCCCCCCTCACGGCCTCCCGCACGCATGGCTGTCGTGTGCAGCCATATACGAAGTTGTCTAGAAGGCATTGGAAGCATTCGCAGCGGGCCTCTCTTTCTCCGCCATCTAGAATGCCCAAGCAAGTAGCACATAACCTGGTATTCCCCATTATCCTACCAAAAAGGCACTCCTCTAGCCCTCTTGCGCAGCCGCCGATGTTCGGCTGCAGCTTTAGTAGCTTGCTGTACACCAACGGACAGTCATCCAGTACATCCACCAGCTGCCCGAACGCCTGACGGCCAGCTGCAAGGAAGAATAGCAGCACGAGCACGTACATTGGCTTTGCTATGTTTTTGGTTTGGTATGTATGTCTGGCTAGAGTGCTTGGGCGCACTTGCCGCCGAAGTATGCAAGAACCCCGTATGATACCACGTGACACACACGCTTCGCTGATTCAGGCTCTATGAAAGGGACATGAGTGTACAAATGCATCCCCACCATTCGCTAACTGCGGGGGACAGTTTTCTACTATATACAGTGTTATGTGAGCGCAGTGGACCCAGCTCAGGTCGCCTTGGCACGTTCAAGCGCGGCTTTCGCTTTCGAAGTCTCCAGCGCAGATACCTCGCGAAGCACAGCGTTCAGAGTCTTGCGCTGAACCTTTGGCAGAACATGCTCGCGCACGACCACGTTCACCGGTAAATCTGCGTCCGATAAGTCGATGGCGTTCGGCAACTCCTCGCGGAACTTCTGTAACTTGCCCGTCAGGACGTTTCTCTCGTACCACTGGGCAACAGCTGCAGGCGTATGCAAGCGTGTCAGCTGGGCGTCAGGCATGATGTACCCGGTGCTGGCCTGCATATGCTTGGCAAAGATGAACATCGACCGCAAGTCCGGAAATCGCTGTTCGAGGGCTGCGGCGTCCCCGGGTGCACCGAACGTGGTCTCATAGGCGGCGGCGACAAGCGTGCGAAGCTCCTCGGGCTTGGACAGCTTCTCCTGGCTCAGCCAGCGGCGGAACTGCACCTTCTCCAGTCTTTCGCGGTGCAGCTGGCGCGCCAGCTGCGCTTCGTCCATGCCCACAAAGTCACTCGGCTCCAGCTTCAGCTTCAGCACCTTGCGCGCAACACTCTGGGTACCGCTGGACCCGCTCTCGATCTTGCCGATCAGCTCCTTCGTGTCGGCGGGCTTCTCAACCGCCTCCTCCTTGCTCTTGCCGCGCTTGAGCCACGAAAAAAGGTCCTTTGTGACAGGGCCAGTGTGAAGTGCTCTGAAACGCGCCACAGCGGGGGCCCGGGCGCATAGCATGACGGAACGGCGTTGTAAGTGTTGGTCCTGCTGCGTGTGCGAGCTGCAGCGGGCCCGCGTATAAAATTTTTCCACTCGACTATCGGGCCCGCTGAAGAAGCCGGCACTGAAAGCATCCACAGCCAGCCGCCAGTGGCCCCTGTAAGCGTGCCGGCGCGCTTACAGGGGCCCTGGCTGCCCTCAGCACTGATCTCTCGTCGGCAGTTTTATTCACGTGATGTGTAATTACGTAATTTCAACTGGCCGTTACCCGCACTCTTTGCGAGGGGAGGTGCATAAGCGGGCCCGCGACCACAGACACCTTCCTGACACAGCGCGCAGCCGTGGCCATGGGTATTGTATTCAGTTGCTGCTCCGAGGCGCAGGACGGCGAGCACGACCCGCTTCTAGACAATCAGGTCGCCTACGGCTCGCAGGGCAACCTCGACGAGGATCGCCAGGCGCTGGAGCTCGAGCTCCAGCAGAAACTGCTGGAGCGCGAGCAGGAGCTCACCGTCATCGTCAACAACACCAACGACAAGCTCATCGACATCAGCATGATGAGCAACAGTGGAATTGTCATCCAGAGCCACGACATGGACGAGCAGGACGCCGACAGCATGCCTGCAAGTGTCTTTGTCGCGCTGGACGCAGCTCGCATTCCGCCAGAAGTGAAGGCTCAGCTGGCCCAACTACACAAGGGTGTATTCCACGCGGCAGGGACCGAGGTAGACACCAAGGACCATGAACCGCTAGTTGTGACACTATAACACTACATAATTCTATAAGTTTAATACATAGGCTTGCAGTCTGCGACCGTTGAAGCTCACTCTGTACGTAGATTGTGTCTCGCCGGCGGCGCTCGCGCACGGCGACCGATAAACATATGCACCACCTGGAAGCATCGCACAGACCATAGCTATGAAGAGGTCGCAGTGAAGCGGCAGAGTACCAGATGCCACCAAGAAAAAGGAAGATTTCAGAGGCCGCAGATAGCGCGGCGGAGCAGGTGGCAGTGCAGCGAAGATATGTGGCGGGCAAGCAGCCGAGGGCGCAGGAGCCACTTCCCAAGGTGGACAACCGCGCGCCGCTGGACCCCGAAGAGGAGCTGTTCCGGGATGAGGACTGGTCGATCCCCAAGCTGAACCTGTACATAACATACACGCTGGACGACCTGGTGGAGGCGTACAAGCCGATCTTCAAGGACTTCATCAAACTGCCCAGCCGAAAGTTCCACCCGGGGTACTTCTACAAGATCGAGCAGCCGATCTCGATCAACGAGATTAAGAACCGTGACTATGAGTACAAAGACGGGGAGAAGCAGTTCTTGCTGGACGTGGAGCTGATCCGCAAGAACTGCTACGCGTACAACGAAACGGACTCGCTGATCGTGAAGAACTCGATGCAGGCGGTGAACTACATCAAGAACGAGGTTCTGAAGGCAAAGAACATCACGAAGAACTATCTGATCAACGATCTGATCAAGGAACGCTTGCTCAAGGTGCTGGAGCAGTTACTCGAGTCGACCGAGCTGTTCATTGCGCAGGCAATGGGTAACCCGACAGAAGGTCTCGACGGCGAACTGAAGCTCTGCCACCCATTTCTGGAGCTGGTCAGCCAAGAGGACTTTCCGGACTACTATGAGGTGATCCACAAGCCGATTTCGCTGGAGATGATCAAGAATAACTTGCAGCTGGGGTACTACACGAAGATATACGACTTCTACGTGGACGTGCAGCTGCTGTTCCAGAATGCCCAGGTGTTTAACGACCCAGAAACACTCATTTACCAGGATTCGCAGCGGCTCCTGCGGGTGTTTCACAAGTTAATGTCGGACAGCTTCTTCCCGGAGCTAAAGGACAGCAGTGAGCGTGGGGAAATTAAACTGGAGTACGATAAGGTCGAGTACGAGCAATACCTAGCAAATACAGGACAAGAAGATGACAACGGTAGCGATGATGATAACAATGACGATTATGACTTTAACCATTACGAGGGCCTTGGTAATGGTTATAACCGCAGCCTGCTGCCCAGCGACTATCTTTTGGGTCCAAGTAAAACCGAGGAGAAGGGCAAGAATGCAAAAGCGGAAGAACAGGAACAGCCAGGCGTGCTGAAGTTCAATGTCATAAAAATAGCTGCTGCCCAGTGTCCAAATGAGAACTCTGCGATCAAGGTGGATGCTGCTGAGCCCTTTAAGATGATTGATAATATCCAACTGTGTTCATCGACGGCCATCTACGAGCAGTCAACGCGGCCATTGCAAGGCACGCTGCCCGCCATTGACCAGAGCTGGGTTGACTTCTACTTTGACGGTAAGGTGCTGAAGGAGAACAACAATAAGTTCGTAATCACCCTGCCGCCAATTCAAACCGCTATCACGTTTAAGGTTCGTCTCAATTCTAGGATATCAGAACAAATTCAGGCTTTGTTCATGGTGAATAAGGAAAAGGTAAACCCAACTCCCACAATGAGCATGGAAGACAACGAGCGGAGACCGCGGTACGACGTGAGACTAGCTGAAGGGCTTAACTGTTTAGAATTTTCGATGCAAGATCTAAAGAAGAGCAAGGTGGAAGCTGTTAAGTTTTGGATAAACGTGCTGCCTTGAAGTGATTGTTGAATGTTTGTAATCTTATAGCGTGGCGTATACAGAATTTGAAGTCGATATACGTTTTTTTTTTGATTTTGATTTTGTATCCAAATGTAATTTTACAGATTCATCTATGTAATAATCCCTAATCCTGTACCAAAAATATATTCTGAAGTAAAATGGTAAGTTCTTTCTAAATGTAAAGAGCTACTGCTATTATGTACCATGGACATACCACGCTGCAAGCGTGCTCAGCAATAGATAATAAGGTCGTCGCCTTTCATTACCTCGCATTTGTCTTCCAAGTCAAACGTTTCCAATCTGACCAGTTCCTTCGAGGCCAAGTTAAGTAGAGATAGAAAGGCAGTAGCAGCGATGCGCTTGCTAACTGCTTTATAGTCATGTGGGTTTTCGGGGTCCTCCTGGGACACTTTGCTCGGTATTAGGTCCTCGAATAATAGCTTCTTGTGATAAGGTTCATGCGATCTGGTTGTCTTTCCCACAAAGTCCGCTCTCTCTTTAATGTATTCATAAAACTTTCTCGTTTGATCGTCTAGTCCTGCTGAGTGTGCTACCTTCATTTCGGAATCGATCGACGAGTGCTTAACATTACTTTGCTGAGAGGATGCTGTGTCTGTGCGCTTGGACGCTATATTTCTTGCTTGGATTTGCATGGTGTTACGAAGAATATCCATGTGTTCTCCCGAATCAGCGGTTCCATACCTGCTCGTCGTCCGCCCTATACTGGAAGGCAATAAGTCGGCATTCATGAAATCTGTTCCACGCAGAGCTTCATCGTCTGCGTCAAGTTGTGTATCATGTTGCATTTGGTCGTCTTCCAGAAAAACAGGTAGGAGATTAGACTGTGTGTCGCTTTGGCTTGACCCTCTCCTCATGGTATCGAAGCCGGGCCCCATCCGCCTACCCTGTTCCGTACTCATCACACTGCTAGACCGCGATGATGGAACAGAGGAGCGTGCGAGCGCCCTACCTCTTTCCATATGTGCCATTCTTTCGTCCTCGTTCCTGGACCCCAACAGGTCGCAGAACGCCTTCTGCAAAAAGACAGGTTGCTCCTGCACGGCGAGCAACTGGTGCCAGCCAGGCGCGCTACCCTTCACAGAGACTCCGCCACTCTTCCTGCCCATCTCCATGTTTTCAGCATACTTGTTGTGGTTATCTCTCAACGTCTCGGTTGCCAGACTGATCTTCTCGTCGCACACCAGCCTGCCTAGCCCCACCGCGCCGCCCGCTATCTTGCGTTTCTTGGTTTCCGGCTCGGGGCTCTGTTCGGCATCTGCCGCCTGGTCCTCCTCACGGGGGTGCTTCGCATCTGGAGCCATGTCTTCGTCCTCCTGGAGCAAGGAACCCTCGATCACATCGGGCAGCTGGTTCTGCGACTCCTCGAAGGGGTCGTTAAAGTTCAATTCGAAGCGCGCCTCGTCCTCGCTGCGCTCCGACGCAAGCTCATCCCGCCGCCTGCCGTCTTCGCTCACCAGGTCGTCGATCTCGAAGTTCAAATCCATGTCAATCGACGCGAGCTCCTCATCTACCGAGCCCAGCCTGCCGCGCCGGCCCGCCTGTGCCTCCACGAAGGAACCGTCCTGGTTGTTCAGCTCCTGCAGGAAATCCTGCTGCCTGATTTCCAGCGAGCGCGTGCCGTCCGGCCCGTCCAGCTCCAGCCTCACATTGCCCCACTGCGCCACGTCAAACAGCGGGTCGTCCGCAAGAAACTCCTGCGCTGACACAGTGTCCTTCGCGCCCTCCGGAATGCGCCCCTGCCGCAGCGCGCTCTCCAACCCGAACAGCTTGCGCTGCAGCTGGCCCTTCATCTGCACCACGTCCGACAAAATAAAGTCAGTCTTTTTCGAGTAGCACACCGTCACCCCGTACAGCAAGTTCGAGCTGAACCGCAGCGGCAGCTCTGCCCCGTTCTCTGAAATAACCTTGCACGTCTCCGGGATCGACACGTTCAGAATGTCGCGCCGTTTGCACTTCATGCTTCCGCCAGTTCCGCCCGAAGATGCCAGCGTCACAGACCCGGTTCCAAAGTTCGACAATAGCCAGGCGATGGACACACCCGAGTGCCCGGTGCCCTCTGTGTCTTCGTATTGTAACAGGATAGATGGATAGTTCGCCATGATACCCTTGATGACTTACTTCTACTGCCTTCTGCTAACGTCCCGTGCGTTCCGCGGGGGCTTGTTTATATAAATAGCCGCCGATTCGTAGCCAATTTATTTCCGGCCAGCAAAATACCACATCGTCGCGGACGAAACGCGTCAACGGCCCGAAGAACGCCATCCGCGACGTGTTAAGCATCAGCAGGAAGGAGTAATATAGCCAGCGGGACGCGTTGGGTGCAGATCGGGACACCAGGAGGCCGTTAGGATGGAACAAGAGCCACACGTTATCTTTATGAACCCTCAGACCGAGAATCTGCAAAATCTCTATGAGCTGGTGGAGAAGCTTGCCCGGCAGTTGAACAAAAACAAGGAGCAGCGACAACGGCTGTTGAGGGAAGTAGACGTGCTCGCGTCAAAAGCGCAACGCGGGCTCGGGACCAGCGACTTCCGCAAGGATGCGCGGGTGGTGGAGGAGTTTTTGAAGCGGCGCGGGGCAGGGACGGGGGGCGGGGACGGTGTGGAGAGCCTGCGGGCGCAGAACTCGCGGCTGCGGGCGCTGCTGGCGGAGAAGCAGTGCAACAACGACGCGACGCTAGGACTACTGGCGCACCACGAGAACTCACTTGCGCTGGTGGTGCGGCTGCTGCGGGAGGACGTGTTCCAGCACCACGCGGCGCTGGTGGCGCGCTGCCGGCGCGCGTTCAACGAGCGCCTGTGTGCGGCGGAGGACAGCGAGTTTCGCGCGTATCTGGAGAATGCGACAAGCCTGCAGGCGCTCATCGACATCTCCCGTGTGTACCAGGCACTGCTGCGGTTGCCATAACGTAAATAGCTAGGTAGCGGATGGCACGCGGGCGCGCCACAACGATAGAAAGGTGGCTGGCATGCCCGGTAATATAAGACGCGCAAGTGGTTTAGTGGTAAAATCCATCGTTGCCATCGATGGGCCCCCGGTTCGATTCCGGGCTTGCGCACTTTTTGCTTCAAGCTACTCTCTTGATGACATAAGCGAGATCAGTCGCGCGACCGGAGGCCAAGTGCACCCTGTAATTAGCGTGACGCCCATATAGCTAGACTGGGTGAATAACGAGACGCAGAACGGCGTAGGGCGCTCGCACCAGTTAATTGCGACTGCACCCCGTCGGCGTGCTCCGGCACCCATTCTGGTATGCGCTCGTCGCAGCTCTGCTCAGCGAAGAGATATATAAACCCTTCTAGTGCAGATAGTGCGCATAATTCACTCGTAACTCCGCATTGAGCAATCTGAATCGCGCAGTATGTCAGAGAAGGTATTCAACGTTGCTGTATTCTTCGTTGTGTTCCGCGAGTGTCTGGAGGCCGCTGTCATCGTGTCGGTGTTGCTGTCGTTCGTAAACCAGTCGCTCGGCACCAACAGCCCGGCCCTGCGCAAGAAGCTCTGGTGGCAGGTGTGGCTCGGTGTTGCGCTCGGGTTCCTCGTGTGCCTGATCATCGGCGGCGCCATGATCGGCGTCTACTACCGGTACAACAGCGACATCTACGGCAAGTCCGAGGACTTGTGGGAGGCCATCTTCTGTTTCATCGCGACAATCATGATCAGCGTGATGGGCCTGCCCATGCTCCGTATCAGCAAGTTGCAGACCAAGTGGCGCGTTAAGCTCGCCCAGGCGCTGCTCGAGGTCCCGGAGCGCAAGCGCGACCGCTTCCGCTTTGGAGCCCTCATGAAGCGCTACGCCATGTTCCTGCTGCCCTGCATCACCGTCCTTCGTGAGGGCCTCGAGGCTATCGTCTTCGTTGCCGGCGTAGGCGCAACCTCCCAGGGCGCCGCCGCATCCTCCTACCCGCTCCCCGTCATCGTCGGCCTCATCGCCGGCGCCGCCGTCGGCACCCTCCTTTACTACGGCGCCTCGCGCTCATCCATGCAGATCTTCCTCATCTTCTCCACCTGCCTGCTGTACCTCATTGCCGCCGGCCTCTGCTCCCGCGGCGCCTGGTACGCCGAGACCTACCGCTTCAATATGGCCACCGGCGGCGACGCCTCCGAAAGTGGCAGCGGCAACGGCTCCTACAACATCCTCCAGACCGTCTACCACATCAACTGCTGCAACCCCAGTCTCGACAAGGGCTGGGACATCTTCAACGCCCTTCTGGGCTGGCAGAACACCGGATACCTCGCTAGTATCCTCGCCTACAACCTCTACTGGCTCGTCATCATCGCCATCGTGTCACTCATGATCTACGATGAGCGCCGCGGCCACCTCCCCTTCACTCGCCACCGCCTGCGCGACCTCAACCCGCTGCGTCGTCGTCGCAAGGAGCTCTCGGCTGCCGAGCAGGACGAACTCTTCGAGCGTGCCGGAAGGCTCGGTTTCGAGCCCGACGGCCGCGTTGCCAACTGATATACATACGGACTCGTCCTTACATAATAACACACTACACTAATCTTCTCCGCTGAACTCCGCGTCCGGCCGTTTTGGCCTGCCCCAACTCATCATCACCAGACCGATGGCTAGCGCACCCGGCAGCGGAAAAGCCAAAAAAAGAAAAGGTCGCACTATATAAGCCTGAGGACAGAGGCCCGGTCCGCTGCGCGCCGGCGCCTGATGCGTAGACGTGGACAGCGTCTCCCTGGCGGCGTAGTAGAGCGAGAGCGGTCAAGTCGAAGATCGCGCAGCGGCGTTTTTGTGCAAGTGGGCGAAGGAGAACAATGGTGCTGCTGAACGGCGTCAAGTACGCATGCGAGCGGTGCATCCGCGGGCACCGCGTCACGACATGCAACCACACGGACCAGCCGCTGATGATGATCAAGCCCAAGGGGCGGCCGTCGACAACATGCGCGCACTGCAAGGAGCTCAAGAAGAACCGCAACGCGCACCCGTCAGGGGTGTGCACATGCGGGCGGGAGGAGAAGCGGCGGCAGCTGCGGGCGGCGAAGGAGGAGGCGCGGGTGCGCGGCCGGCGGTGCCGCTGTGCGGACCGCGAGGCGTGCGTGTGCCACAAGACGCGGCGGCGGCGGGACGACGGCGAGGCAGGGTCTGCGTCGGAGCAGTCGTCGGTGGACGGTCACGTGATGGGAAGCCCACACGAGCCCTGGGACGCCGCGTCAGCGGCGTCGTCGCTGCCGCCGGAGCTGTCGCTGGAGAGCGCGACTCCGCTGGGGCTCGAGCCGCTGCATGCGATGAAGCCGATCACGCCGCTAACACGGACCCACGTTGGCGAGGTGTCGATCCCGCTGCACGAGTACGTGCCTGCTGAGCTGGACAATAGCGTGCAGTCCGCAAACCCGCTGTTGAACCTAAACGACCGGATCTGCCTGCAGGATGGAGCGGGCCGCGAAGAGCGTTTGAGCTTCTTCGCCGACACCTCCAAGGCTCGGCCGAACTACAGCGAGCTGAAGCAGCGGCGACTGGCGCGAGCGGTGGACGGGACGTACGCGCAGTCCATGCGCTCTGCGTCGTCGACAGAGCTCGCTAGCCCGGCGGCTTCGGCGTCGTCGGCGTCGCTTTTGCACACACTGAACAGCTCAGACTCGTTGTCGTCGTATTTGACGGCAGGAGGGTCTGCGTACTACAGCACGCACTACCAGGACATGTTACATCATTCCTTTTCTCACCTGGGGAGCATGCCGCTTGCGCCATCGCCGCAGAGCAGTGCTACTGCGACGCATCTGACTGGAGGTGACCAGCCGCCGACAAGCCAATTTCTCGATTCGCCGGACCCGGCGTACCGCCACCCGGCGTACCGCCACCCGGCATCCATTTTGCATCCTCCCACTGGCCAAGCAGGGGACGCTACAGCACCCGCGCAGTGTCAGGTTGCTCCGGCTATGGTACAACCCGTTCGCCAGCGATCTGTCAGCATTCACAGAAACCATCGCTACGAAAAGTTTCCTACAAGTAATCCCAGCCAGCCGAAGGACTCCCCGTTGGGTCCTGTAGCCGTCTTGGCAGCGCACAGTTTCCAGGACTTGTCTTCTGTTGGTCAGAGTACTAGGCAGGATGCGTTTGCTTATTCCAATCACAGTGTTGTGGCTAATGATCGCCAGCCCTCTTTACCGCGAAACCCTGCCCCAGACTCCACGTTCACTGCGGAGTTTAACCAGCTGCTATCTGAATCCAGCAACTGCCTTGAGCTTGATTCTATATTCTCAGGCAACTCAGTTCTCTGGAATGGCGAGACCTTAACCTCTGAAGCAAGAGCTACCCTCGAGGGCGATGTGCCATCTGTCTCGGAAGATGCCCGCGACGACAGCCAGGCAAATTCTGCACAGAATGGCCCTGAAGTATTGAGTCTAGCGGACACTGAGTATGCGGACCTGGATAGTTTGATCACTAATTTGTAGCTTCTACCATGGCGAGGGTTCGTCCCGCGGGGTCTGAAACGTTTTGTAATAATGATCGATTTTTAGAAAATAATAATGATACCCTATATGATTAATGATATACTGCGCGTAAACGCCACGGCTGCTTGCTGATAACCCAGCATAAATCCAGCACATGGGGTTGAGTAATTAGCCCCAACGGCTGGGGCTATGAGACACATTTCATGCCTACTTGGCGTTCTAGAACTCCAAATTTCCATTTATAGATTAAAAAATGTGCTATCATAGGCATTATTAAGATGAAAGAAAGCCGTTGTCGGCCACCATTAAACCAGACTTTCGCGCTTGCAATGGTAGAGTTTCTTGGCGTTCATAGCAAATTCTGCTTTCAATGACTATGCCTAGAAAATCAATGAGAGTATTAATGCGGTGGCGATCCTGACATTCATCATGCTTTGTTTACAGGAAGCTCGTCTTTCATGGAAATTTTACTGAACTTGGCTGTTACGTCTTCGACAACCGGCTGTCTCTTGACGGAGTTTGGATTTTCGTCATTTAAATATAATGATAGCCTTTCGTCTTTTACGTCTAATATAGAAGCCTGGTCATGATTTTGTAGTGAGGTTAGCTTAATGATGTACTCCAAGAGAGACAAAGACGAACTGATTTCTAGTTCAGTACCGTCTTCCTGTGCGCTGTCGTAGGAATCCTCGTTATCAGAATCTTGCCCGGGGGCCTCTGCATCGGCGTTAGCCGGACTAGGTATGTCGTCATCACTGTCTCGAAGATCCGATGCAGGCTCATATTCACCCACTGCAAGCCAATGTAGGCTCTCGTTTGATTCGCCTGATTCGCCTCCCAAACTTTTAACTAACTTCAATACCAGCACTGGTGAATCGCGTTCTTCCAAGTTAAGTAACTTACCGGACATGGTGAAAAAGAGCCGCGTTATTTGCTCTACGTTCCAGTGTAGTTTCCTTGGTTTGTCTTCTTTGATATCATGATACCGATCATCATCAAAGTTCTCCTTCAATTCCAGGTGATAGTTGTACTCCACACCCCGGTCCGGGATATTTGAAGAAATCCGAACAATTCGCAGATCGCAACGAGCCATAGTCTCCTTCCAGATGATTTTTGATGATTTATCAAAAATATCATAAACGGTGACGGAGAAGAGAGGCCCTACCTGCACATCCTTCTCATAATTGTCTGCTAATGCTTGTTCATTAGATTTGACCACATAATTGGACGCTTGAAGCAAGAGGCTAGGAGAAACATTGCTAGGTAGCTTCATTGATGAACTGACCCCAGAGGTTGTCATGGAGAGATTAATAAGCGGTATGACCAATTCGATTCGATGTATTAGTTCACTCATCTTCGCCTCCATTAAACTCACTGCATCCACGCCAGCTTTCCCATTTTTAGATGCGGGGAGTTTACCTGCGACCGAGGCCGAACTCAACATTTCCATGTCCCCATTGAATTCTGCTAATTCGTCTTTTAAATCCAGTATTAAGGACAATGTAGATTTGAGATTTGTATTGCCTCTCACCACGCACAGTTTAATGAGCACAATTGCATTATTGATGATATCAATACGAGTTTCCAGCTGTCTACGCAGCTTTTGTAGTCTAGAAGCATCCTGCTGGGGTACTCCCGTAAGAAACTTCGTAAATTGTTTGATGGCGTAAGTTGACGCTAGTGAAACGCTAGACTTAATGGCAAAGGATACCGCTTGGCTTCCAGCCCTAGATAACAGCTCATCCATAGCTCTTTAGTGGACTCACGAATGCTGACCTATGTGTGGCAAGAACCTGGGTTTCTATGAAATTGAAACTAACATATTTCTCTGAGACTGTCAGGGGCCACATCAAACTGTACCTGGTACATCCATTCGAGAATGAGCTCGAAGTGCTTGAAAAGAACAATGACTTCAATTTCTTTTTTCCACCTCCCCCCACGACCGCCATCTTAGTCCTAAATTATTTCCCTTCTTTTATCGCGTATATAACTTTACTATCAGTGAGATATATACTGAAACACATAACTTATATCATTAAACTGGTGCTCATTTCTCAATAAGTGGTCATTGGTCTTCAAAAGAGCATCATGGTTCAGATGGTTCCATGTAGTGGCATCCCCGTATAACATGGCGGGTGCCTTTATCATTTGTTTCCCATCCCTGCATCTTTTACAGTGGTATGTGGCGTGGGTATCGCATATGGTGTTCGAATCAAACTGAAATAATTGCCTCAAGTTGTCCGAACTGAAAAGTCGCTCAACATCCTCTTTTTCATCAACGACACAGGAACTCAGACTCATTTTCATCGATTGTCTCTGATATATCTTCTCTTCTATCGAGCCGGTTGTAATAAATCTATAAATAAAACAGTCCTTTTTTTGGCCATCTCTCCAGACACGCGCTAGCGCCTGTTGGTCAGCAGCAGGATTCCAGTCTGGGTCCATAAGTATCAACCGATTGGCACCAATAAGGTTGATACCACAGCCACCGGCCTTGGAGCTTAACAAAAAGATAAACTCCTCCCCTGAGGGATCGTTGAATTTGTCAACAAGCTTTTGACGTTTGTTAATTGTCATGGTACCGTCAAGTCGAAGAACACCGTAGTGGTTGTAGCGACACATTTTTTCGATTAAATCCAAGGTCTGCGTGTAGTTAGAAATCAGGACAATCTTATCATTCGACTCATGCTTGATCTTAAACAGAAAACGTTCTAGAATTGCGAACTTCGATGAATGTGTCGTTTGGACTTCAACATGGGAACGTCCTCCGCGCGAGTTGTGTGTCATAGCACTCTGGTAGTCATCTGGAATTAAATTTGTAGAACCGGCGATCTCATCCGGGAGATCTAGCAGGTCAGGGTGGTTACATAACTTTTTCAGCAAACCTATCGCCTTCAGTGGCTGCGACCCTGTACCTTTCATTAACTTGGCAACCTCTCGTGACCTCACGAAGTGTTCGTAAATTGCCTTTTGCATCGGAGAGAGATTGACGAATAGAATATGTTCGTACTTACAAGGTAAGTACTTCGATAGGATATCATTGGTTCTCCGGATAATGAATTTCGACACAATCTGGGATAACTCATGTAACTTCACCTCACCAGCAGCGATCTCCTTGTCAGTAGCATCAGCATCCCGACCCCGTAGAATGGGTATTTCGAAATTTTTCCTAAATTGTGCCCGCGTACCGAGAAGCCCAGGGTTACTAAAATTTAGTAAGGCGAAATATTCAGATAAATCGTTCTGAATGGGTGTTCCAGATAAGATCACTCTACGGGGACAGTTGATTGAGTCCAGTGACGTGAATGTCAGAGAGTCACCATTTTTCAACCTATGACCCTCATCGGCCAGCATGAGTCCAACCTTGCAGCCTTTTAAATTTTCTACATTTCGCCGCAGAGTCTCATAGGAAATAATCAATACAGGCTTGACTACATTACGGCCCTGGGCAATCGCCCACTGCCTGACGGACTGTGCAACCGAGCCGTTCGAAAGGGAACTTTTACGTCCATCGATAGCCAGTGGCGAAAGGGCATCGGGTCCCAACCACTTCACAATCTCATTAGCCCAGTTATTAACCAGGGACGAAGGGCAGACAATGATGCACTTTTCAATTGTAGGACGACCTTGGGAGCCCTGCCGTAGTAGCGTCCACATTAACGCTATACATTGCAGCGTTTTACCTAGACCCATTTCATCAGCCATAATACACCCATAAGCCCCCCTATTTGATTCTCGAGTCATAGCTGCATTGGCATCCAAGATCTCAGGCGAGGGCGTCGGCGTCGGCGTAGGAGTCGGCGTCGGCGTCTCCTCAAGCACCTCCACAACTATTGGCTCACTATCTTTACTACCCGGATCCTTACCAGTGCCATCGTCTTGCACCTCGCCGGCTGCCAAGACAGCCTGTGTATCCAAAAAATCCTTCATCGCCAGACCAGTCACACAGCGGTACAGGAATCTTACCCCTTCCACTTGATGAGGGCGTAAAATCCGCGCCAGACGCGGGTCTATCACCACTGGAACACTCGGAAACTTAGGCGTTTCGGTGACTGTCCCCAGAAGCTCGCGCAGCGTCTTATTCCTCAGACCGTTCGACAGTTTCTCGGGGTGGGTGGCTGTGCGGCGTGTCGGCCGCGCCTGCTCTTCATTCCCGCCGTCATTTTCCTTCTGGGCGGGCTCCTCGCGCGGCGTCTCATCCGGTATCTCTCCATCCACGGTTGGATCGTACAGCACTATGGCAAACTCTTCCGTCGGATCGTGCAGCGGTCGCGGCGGCGCCACCACACGCATCTTCATGCCTAGTGCCAGAGGGATGTTGTGACGCGGCACGTAGCCCTTGATCGGCACGCTGAATGATCGCCGCAGCGTCCGCTCGATCCCCGCTAGCCGCTGCGCGTCCTTCGACAGCCGCTGCGCCGACAGCGCGTCGATCCGCTTCCCGCCTACGTCGTTCTCCTCGCTGCGCGCCCCGCCCTCCTCAGCGTAGGTCGTCACCGCCCGCCGCGTCGCCCGCACCCCGTATCGTTCGCCATGCCGCGTCCGCTCGCTGTTCAGCGGGACGCGAAAAGGCTGCGTCAGCGTACTGTACGCCCGCCCGCTGTCCAGCCGCCGCGGCCGCACGCTCGGCCGCTCGCCGGCCCCGCTGCCGTTCGGAGGCCTGTCCGGCAACTTCCGCTTCGCCATTCGCTGCCCCTGTGCTGCTGTTGTTGTTGTTCTTCGCGCCCCTGGCGGCGCGCGTTTTGTGGCAGATCTCTCCTGTTACCCGGCTGACCAGCCCTACCACGCGGACTTCCTATATGGCCTCCCGCACTAAAGCCGATCCGCCAGAGACACGCGCGCAATGCAGCTCCGGCATGCACGGAGCTGCTGCGCCGTTCGCGTTTCTTTTACGCGCGTGACGCGACACATCCGGTCGGACTAGAAGGCGGCCCTCCTTGCCCTGCGCGGCCCGCCGCGAGCGGCCTCCTTGCGTCTGCAGCACCACAACCGCTGATGTCCACCGCGTCGCGCCGTTGGGGTACCGGCACTCACGTCATGGCCGCTTCGCCTCCCTTACTGCGACTGGGTGATTCTGGTTCTCCGTGCTGCGCCCGCGCCTTGTTCTCCGGCCACATGCCGGTCCGGTGCCTTCTCGGCGCTGCATCGTGCGCGTTCGGAATTTTCCCGTGCCGCCTCTCCGCTGCGCCGATTCCGAAAATCTCAAAAGAAACACATTCCTGGCCTCCCCTCCCCGCCTCCCCGCGGCGGTTCTTTTTGGTAGTCGAATCCGTAGAAGGGAGGTACCGTACGAGCTGAAACGCGCGCTGCGAGCTCATGTGACGGACGTTTCTTTTTAGTCCATCTGGCCGACGGCTGTGCCGGCGGTAATGAGATGGCGCCAGCAGGTGCAGGAACAACGGCGGACCGCCTCTGTGGGTTCGACGGCCGCCCATCGAGCCCCCGTGTTCAACGGCGCGGGGCTGGCCCAATAATTTGTAGCAGGCAATTCTCGACATGGAGTTGGCCCCAGGCCCCTGCCAGCGTCCAGTCGTCCAGCCAGCGGCGGTACTAACGTATACTGCAGCCGGGCGCGTGCTGGCGTCCATAAATAGCTAGCGACGAAGAGACACATACCCTGACACACACACGCGCGCGCACGGGACGGGCTCGGAGACGGAATTGGATCTGTAGACGAACAACGCTCAGGCAAGAACGAACGGGGCACAGGCTGAAAAATACATAAAAAATCACAAAAGCTGGTGCTACCGGGCCGCGGGAGTGGCCAAGTGCTGTCTGAGATACAGTAGTGAGTTCTTATTTGCTTGTGGACGCCAGGGCTGCGACCACACGATTGAACGGGAGAGAGAGGATACAAGATGCTGTCGAGCATAGCAATCGACAACCAGCACGCAGACAAGACGCTGCCGCCGCTGCTGCTGCTGCCGCCGGTGATCCACACGGAGGCGCAAGCGGCGGGCGGAACCGGCGCGACGACGCCGGTGTCCTCATACGATGCGGGGCTGGCGGGCTACGGGGCGGGCTACGAAGAGGGCGAGGCGGACGCGGCGGCGGAGCATAAGCCCGTGAGCCCATACTCGGAGACGTCGACGACGTCGTCGAGTCTGGAGCGCCTGGCGTTTCTGGCGACGCGCAAGGGTGACGGGAGCGGGCAGTACGGTGCTGCGCCGGACGCGTACTATGTGGGGCGGCAGGCGCCTGCGTACCAAACGCCGTTCTACGGCGGCACCGTTGCGCCTGGCGCGGCACGCAGTCTCACACCGAACGGCGCACCCAGACTACAGTACGAAGCGACGTATAACACGCCGCGCTCGCCAGAGTCCGCGCGCGGCGTGTCGATGTCGCCGCTGATGTCGGAATCTGCTTCGGGCTTCCAACGGGGGGACGTGCAGCGCACTGGTTCGCCACCGAACTCGCTGCTACAGGAGCCAACCGTTATCACGGCGTCGAAGTACAAGCGTCAGCGGACGGGCCCCAGCTGCGACATCTGCCGCTCCAAGAAGATTAAGTGTGACGCCACGATCACGATACTGTTCCAGGACGCCTCGGTCACAGGCTCGTTCAACGAGATGCTTCACGCACCGGTAAATGTGTCTGAGCTGGCAAACGAGTGGCTTAGCCAGATTCCAGACGAGGTGAGGCAGGCGCTGCTCACAAAGGAACTGACGCTGCTGAAGCATGTGGATAAGTTGATAGCATTCAAGCCTTGCACTTCGTGTTCCAAACGGAAGAATTGCTTCTGCACGTTTAGCAAGGGCTTTACGAGGGCGGACATCAATGTGTATACAAACCTCTGCGTCAAATTCGGCAAACGCAGCTCCATTGATCAGTTCAGCCTGAATGATTATAGAAACTGTGGTTACCAGGTATGACGGGCATCACTGGGTATGCCACGACGGAAGGACATGAACTGTATAAAGAAAGAATGTAAGCGCAACATGAGCACCATATATAATAGAGCACATGTACAGACTTGCAGTATGTATATATTGAATCACACGGTGCACAACAACGGGGATCGGCTACAGAATCAGAAGCTTAATCAGTAGCACAAAGACGAGATGCATGACCGCCATCATGGCCATCACAGCACGGCCCCGAGACAGCTCAGATAGATCATCCTTCAATTGAATGTATATGACCATGAAACTGTACGCACCTCCCGCAATAGCCAGTATGAGATGTGCCAAGCCAGCCCAGCCTTCCGGCAGAAGGCCCAGAACCAGACTAATTGGTGTCAACGGTATCCATACGAGACAGCCAAAGCCGTACCATTGTACGAGCTCTAGGCCATGCAACGCCTCGCTGAACGCATATTGTACCACTAGTTTGAAGACTAGCGGCACCGCCACGACATACGTGGCGAAGAGCCACAGTACGTGCACGAGAATCTGGTACTGTCCGTGACTTCCTCCATCTTCTTGGCCACGTAAAATTTCGGATAGCACGGTTCGCAGCCCGCGCGAGACGTAAAGCGCTATCGAAGCGCTGAGAATGATCCATACCGTAGAATATATTTCAGTTGCGGCATTGCCCATCTCCAGTGTCTGAACCTTCTGAAGCATAAGACTAGAACGCGTCTTATGAAACAACTGCTCGCTCGTAACCGCGTAGTATGGAGCTAGCGTGTTGAATAGTCCGCCGCCTAACTGCGGATCTCCAGCCGACATGGAAGTCCCCGTTGCAACGTGCTCTGCCGCATCAAACCCGTCATCATCTGCGGAGAATAGAATATCGTCGCTATCCACAGGATCGTAACGGGTAGAGTTCATTCGATCTTGCTAATGCTGCTTCCACCGTGGCCGTGTGCTCGCTGCATGCTGAAAGGGACATTAAGAAGTTCCATTTCTACCACTGCAATATGCACATTGATGCAAAAAATGCGCAAGCCCGGAATCGAACCGGGGGCCCATCGATGGCAACGATGGATTTTACCACTAAACCACTTGCGCTATATATTAATTCACATAATTAAAATGAGATAAGACGTACCTGTGTGTGCACATGATGAAAGTGATGCGTGGCATGTCCCTTTGAAATACGTCATCCCATCTTTATAGCATGGTGACATCACCTCAAGCCCTCTTGGTCGTTCATGGAGCCGAGTTATCTACGTACTGGAACCCTTTAACGGCGCCGATACGCTGCCTTTACCTACAACGTCATGGCTTCGGTATCTGATGTGAGTCGCAGTAGGGCCCCCTTGTGAACGGCACGACACACCAGGTGAAACGCGGGTGTTTCGAACATAATGGCAAAGAATAGTCCTAAAATCCTTCGCGGGTATTCCTTAACGCACTTACGCCCGAATACCCGGTCGCAGATTCGAGACCTCGGCCAGGCGCACTGTACATTCCTGCCATGAAGCGGAATTTGAGGAGGTGGTGGCTGCTAACCAAGATATCGTTCAAGACCAATCCGTCCATCTCTATCGGAGAACGTTGTTGTCGGAGCACCATACCGTTTGATGGGCGGCAAAGGCGTGAATTACATTTTCGATCACGTGACATAACTGAGAAAAATCGCTGCGTCTTCGAACTGCTCGTGGCATCGCCGTTGTATGTCTATAATGAACTGATGCCGCAGAACACAAGTGTATTTGGTGGCCTCGAATTTTGACAGTTTATGCAGAGGTCCTTCTCTTTTCTTCGGAGGTCAGGTTTTCATAGCGCAATGTCATATAACACTAAGGTACTGAGGGTAGACCCAAGTGCGATACACTTCTCGGCAACTGCGCATATTGATGGGTCCCTGCCGCGGATTTCGGACCCAGAGACGGAGAAACACTTACTCGAGGCTGCCAGACTTATCCGGGATGATGGCGAGACGGTTGCGTTTCCGACAGAAACTGTATATGGACTGGGGGGGTCGTCTCTGAATGATGCTTCGGTGCGCAATATCTACAAGGCAAAGAACAGACCCAGTGACAATCCACTGATCAGCCATGTGTCATCTATTGCACAGCTAAACCGTCGCATATACCAGCAGGATAGAGAGGGCGATGTTCTGCGGAATATTCCTGTAGTGTACCACGAGCTAGTTCGTCAACTGTGGCCTGGTCCACTCACTATCCTTCTCCCTATCAACGAGGAGACCGCTCTATCTGTACTCACGACAGCAGGCCAGCCAACCTTTGCTGTTCGCATCCCCGCAGATCCAGTAGCGAGGGCACTGATTGCTCTTAGCGACACCCCCATTGCTGCGCCGTCGGCTAACGTCTCAACTAGGCCTTCTCCGACGGCCGCTGAGCATGTATACCATGACTTAAAGGGAAAGATACCACTAATTCTAGATGGTGGAAGTTGCCGTGTTGGGGTTGAGTCTACTGTCATCGATGGCTTGGTAAATCCGCCAATGTTGTTACGTCCTGGAGGATTTACGTATGAAGAAATCATCGAACTAGGCGGGGAGCAATGGTCCCATTGTAAAGTTGAGAATAGGATGACTGTAGGGAGTGGGGAAAAGGTTAGAACTCCCGGTATGAAGTACAAACATTACTCTCCTAGGGCCTCCACTGTAGCATTTGCCCCAATTAACGATGATCTTCCAACGAGCGAAAGGATGAAGATTGTGACCTCCGAAATAATGAAATACATGACAAGCCATGGCACCGATAAGCGCCAAAAAGTGGGGCTACTGACAAGCATTATGTTCCCCAATAACTTACTGGAATCCATTACGGACGAAGTTGATGTTGTGGTTTATTCATTGGGCTCCTCTGGGAAAGAAGTTCAATCGAATTTGTTTGCCATGCTGCGAAGGCTGGACGAGGAAGATGAGGTGGATTTGATATTTGTTGAAGGTATTAGCGATAGGAATGAGGGACTGGCAGTGATGAATAGATTAAGAAAAGCCGCTGGGGGGAACGTAGTGTCATTTTAATGAACCGGGTAGTCGCACATTTCATCGTCAATAGAAACAGCCGGTGGGCAATATTGATCGATCGTTTTGTGTCGCTTGTTGGATAACTTTATCTGATAAATACACCCTATATGCTTGTGTATATGTTTAGTATATAAATGACTTTATCATCTCTGGATGAAAAAATAAGAGAAAACAACATACGCACTCGTGAATTAAACCATGGAAAAGTAATATGCGTCTTGATGGGTATTCTTTTTGGCGTAATACTTTCGAACTTCATCTGCAATGAAAACACTGCTACTGATTACAATCAAATAAATGAGATCCCCCAGGCTCAGGCGCTCTGTCTTGAAGATATTCTGGAAAAATGGAATGTAAATAGCGCACAACTGACCTAGTAATGAGAAACCAACAGCATAGTTAAACATCTTATTATTGAAGATACCAATTTCGAAAATGGACTTCGTAGCATGCCTACACGCTAGAGCGCTGAACATATCAAAAAACACGAAACAGGTAAACGTCATTGTGGTGTCTCTCGCAGTAACCTGTCCATCCTCAGTCATTTCCTTGATGAACACGTAGATAGTACCACCAATGATAAAGGCTGCATTGATAAGGAGTCTCCGCATAACTTGGGGAGTCAAGATCTTGTCTGAACGTTTTCTTGGAGGCTTCCTCATTACTTCGTGGTCAACTGGCTCCACACCTAGGGATTGCGCGGGTGGACCGTCCATCAATATGTTGATCCATAATATCTGCATGGCATTTAACGGATTTTGAAGCTTAAATGCAGTAGCTATGGCGACAAGTGACAAGGCTGCGACAGAGGTAGACAATTGAAACGTTAGAAAACTCTGAATATTGTTAAAAATACCCTTGCCTTCTTCAATAGCGGTTAGGATGGTGCTGAAGTCATCATCAGTTAATACCATATCAGAAGCTTCTTTCGCAACATCAGTACCCATATGGCCCATGGCGACACCGATATCAGCCAATTTCAATGCAGGTGCGTCGTTAACACCATCTCCTGTCATAGCGACAATGTCGCCCCTCTTCTGCAAAGCACGCACAATATTCAGCTTGTGTTCAGGTGTAGCACGAGCAAAAATATTCACATGATCGATCACGCCGGCCAGTTGGTCATCAGTCATTTGGTCAAGTCTATCACCGGTAAGAACACTTATTTCGGGATTAATAACGGGTATGCCAATTTGTCTGGCTATATTTACGGCTGTGTTTTCGGCATCCCCAGTGATCATTATGACATGCACACCCCCTTGTAGTAGCTCCTCAATGGCGGGGCGAACAGTGGATCTCGGAGGATCTTTCATGCCAATCAGACCCACAAATGTCAGATTCTGAATCGTACTATCATTCATCGGTTTATTTGTAGAACACTCTAGCTGAGCAAAAGCAAGAGTTCTGAGACCTTCAGACGCAAGTGATTTTGCGCAGTCATTGATAAGGGATTTATGTGAGTCCGATAACTTCTCAACTTTTCCTGCACCGCCAATGAAGCTCGCGGATCTTTCAAGTATCCGCTCAAAAGCACCTTTCACATAGATGATGTGTTTGCCGCTGTTTGCCGGAGAATCAACCTTCACTGCCATATATTTTCTCTTGGAGTTAAATGTAAGCTCATCCACCCTTGTCGTAGTAGGCCTTTCGTCAACAAGGTCAAACTTTTGTAAGACTTCTAGGAGTGCAATATCGGTTGGATTACCGAGGTATTTGCCATGCTCATGGGAGAAACTTGCATTGTTACAGATGGAACCTATTCTTAGGGTAGCCTTGACATCATCTGACAAATAGTTTTTCAGATTAGGAAGTTTTCCGGGTAGACCGCCACTAGACTTGGCTTCTAGCGACAAGACGTTGTTTTTGTTAGCCATGCTTCCCAGGCACCAGATTTTGGACGCTGTCATATGATTTGCAGTGAGAGTACCGGTTTTATCCGAACATATAACATTAACCGAACCCAATGTCTCCACACTAGGGAGACGGCGCACAATAGCCTTCCTGTTCGCCATTCGAAGAACGCCGAGAGCCAGAGTGACAGTAACAATGATAGGAAGACCCTCAGGAATCGCAGCAACTGCCAACGACACAGATATCTGGAACATCTCAAGCCAAGACCTACCTTGAATAACCCCAAGCAGGAAAATGATCCCAATGAGAAAGAAACTAACGTATGAGAGATCTTTACCGAGTCTGTCCATGGCCATTTGCAAAGGAGTCTTGGGCTTTTCAATACTGTTCATCATTTCAAATACCGCGCCAAACATCGTGTGCTTGCCAGTTGCTACCACGATACCTTTCCCGTGTCCTTCCCTCACCAAGGTACCCATATATGCGATGGAGGTCCGCTCGCCAATAGGGATGATCCCGCCCGGTACGTCGCTGTATGTAGCACTGTTCACGGGGGTGCAAGACTTGTGCACAGGCTCTGTCTCCCCTGTCAGTGTGCTCTCGTCGAGCGATAAGTCGGTGCTCTCAATGATCCTGACATCGGCAGGAATCCGGTCACCCACCTTAAAGTACACAAGGTCTCCGGGCACCAGGCATGAGGCCAGCACATGTGTCTCAGCACCGAATCGGATAAGGTGGCAGCTCGCGGGAACAAGCTTGTGTAGCGCCTCGAGCGACTTCTCCGACCGGTACTCTTGCACGAACCCTACTGACACAACGATCACCACCGCCAGCGTAATACTCACAGCATCGTCAATGTTGCCCATCAGGAAACTCAGCACCGCAGACCCGATCAGCAACAGGATCAGCGGGTCCTCCACGAATGTGGACATGAACCGCTTCCACACAGGATCCTCGCCGTCTACCGTGACCTCGTTAGTGCCCCACTCCTGCTCGCTGGCACGCACTTGCTGTTGGTCACACAGGCCCTTCGCGCTGTCTGTGTTCAATTGCCGCAGCGTCTCGTCCACAGTCATCGTGCAGTACTCCAGCGACGCGTTCGGCTTCAGAAACGCCTCAGATGCCAGCGATTTCGTCTCCATGCTGCTGTCATCCTTGGAACGATTCAAGTACGAATCAAACGGATTATCGCTCATTTTACCGACTGACCCCATACACTCAGCACTTCTGTCCGCCAGAATTCCCTCTTCCGTCCGCTATGTGCAATTCCGGCTCCTCGCTGCCGTCAGTGTCTAGGCGAAGTTGGTTTTGGCTGTGTTGGTCTGACATGTTGAAGCTACAGTCTGGGCATTTCGTATATCACGATGCGTACCTGAAGAGCACTGCCAAGCCATATCCACAGTTTGATATTACACGGTCTGGTTGATTATGAAGGCTATGTAACAGCTGGACCCTCAGGGCAGCGTACGCATGCATCAACAGAGCCACTAATGAAGCATTGGCAGCGGGACGATGGGGTGGTCCCGACTTGGCGACTAGTACTTTTTCCCGTTGAGCTCGTTGCCGTCATTATCGTAGTAGCGCTCCTCATCCAGCATAAGTTCGTGAGACGAGCGGGCACGCGAGTCCAAGCCGTGCATTGACAGCGGCGAGGAGTGGTGGGCGCTCGATGATTTGAGGTGGATGCGCTCGTCGTCGTGTAGTGGCGTGGAGCCCAGCGGCGTGTCGCTCTCATACTTGTCGATCTTGCGGCCGAGCAGGGTACTCCACCACTTTGAGAGGCGGCTGGTGCTGTAGGCGGTGATAACCTTGCCGTCCGAGTTGATGAAGTTGGTGCGATCTTCGCGCACGCAGGTGTAGAACACGACGCAGGCGATTACTATTAACAGCGGCACGCAGATGCCGACGACGCAGCCGATGATGATGTTCTTGTCTTTTTTGGAGAGCCCGCGCGAGGGCGCAGTTGTCTGCGACTCAGACGCGGTGATCGTTAGGGTGGAGCTGCCGTCCACGAGCAGTGTGACGATCTTCAGGCTCGTTGTGCGGAACGTGGAGCCGTCCGACATGAACTCCGTCTGCACCGTTTGCGTGACCGTGTCCATCCGCGACGTGGGCGCGATCGCCGTCGGCGTGGCCTCCGTAGACGGTGGGGTCGTGCTCGTGGGCAGCGTCACGCTGCTGCTCGTGCTCGTGCTCGTAGGCGTCGGCTCCGCCTCTGTGCTGCTCGTCTCGCTGCTGTTCGACGTGCTGCTGCTCGACATTCTGTTGGCCGACGTGCTGCTGACCACGCTCGCGCTGCTGCTCCCGCTCTCACTGCTCCCGCTCTCGCTCGACGTGCTGCTCGACGTGCTGCTGCTCTCTGCGCTGCTGCTCTCCTCTGCTCTGCTGCTCGTCGCGCTGCTGCTCTCCTCCGAGCTGCTGCTCGCCGCGCTGCTGCTCTCCTCCGAGCTGCTCGCTGCGCTGCTCAGCGTGCTCACACGCCCGCTCGAGCTCGTCCTGCTCTCCGCGCTGCTCGGCAGCGGCGTCAGCGCCGTCGGTCTCGATCCGCTCGAGCTCAACGAGTTGTTCATCATCTGTGCCAGCACCACATTCAGCGCGCCCGCAACCAGAAGAAGCCTGAATGTTCTCATATGTGTGCCCGAGGAATGCCCTCCTATCTCGTGAATCGACTTGTGCTGCCGCGATAGCCAGTAGCGTGGCTGAAGAGTCTGCGGGGCTGCCACTGCTCGAGATATCCACCTATCTGCCACCCTGTGGAGACGTATGAAACCTGAAACCGTCGACTGCGATTTCAAAAAAGCAATGACCATTCGCCAACAGACGGCGGCTTGTGTCGCAGGAACTGCGCAGCCTCCGGAACACATCTCGCGAGCTGCAAATCACGTGATTCTGGATTCGAAAATCTTCTTGTTGGAGATCGTAAATCGTGCGGCCAGCTGCCACAAAATCGCCTGTCCCGCCCCTAATTGTCGTACACAGTGCGCTGATGACAGGCCCTTAGCGCCTGACCGATAAGGCGGCACTGCGGGGCCAACCACAAGATAAACACTATGGGTCGGGCCACCAAGGACGCCGCACATACGCTGTGTGGCGTTCTGAGGGGCGAGCCCAACGAATGGACCCCGCGGTCCAAACGTTAGAATACATATATAAACACGAGCCTGGTCCGGGCCAGTAGACGGTGTAGGTTCATCACCTCAATACACATGGCAGGGGGAATTTTCGAACCGTTCTCGGTGTACAATCGGAGCAAGCACTCCAAAAGTGGAATAGTGGGCGGGAACCACTCAAACATAGGCGCGGGGAGGACGATGTTGCTTTTCGCGGACGAATACCGCGAGCCCAAGGCGCAGGCGGACGCAGCACATGGTGCGGCCGTGCAGGCAGCGGGCACGGGGTCGGAGCCTGCGTCGCGGAAGGGGAGTGTGGGGGAGGGACCCAACATGGTGGACTTGTCCACGCTCAGCCAGGCCGAGTTCGAGCGGCTCAAAGCCACATTGAGAAAGGGGGCCCCGAACAACAGGGTAAATTTTTAATGCCTGCGGAGGCCGCAGGCGGCGCTGACACGCCGGCGGCAGGTGCGCCGCACGTGGGCGGCGGGGCAGCGCCTGCGCTGGAGGGCATCGGGCAGTTCTTTTGGGATTGCACATTATCATATGGTTTCTAGTCCCCTTCGTATATAGCCGGCGCTGCCGGGGTTTTGTTTTTTCGTCTATAGAGCAGGCCAACTGCAAACATGCGTTTCCCATCCGCAATGACCGTCTTCGCGCTACTCGACCGCGCGCTTGCCGCCCAGGACAGCTCCGCCAAGTACACGGCGCTACCAGGCTATTTTCAGCTGTTCCCGCACGAGGGCGCGGGGAGCGTGGCCGCGCCGCCCGCGGCGGATCCCGTGAACTTCGTGCATGCGCAGTCGTGGGAGGAGCTCTTCGCCAGTGTGCCCTCGGACGCAAAGCTTCTGATTTTCCAACGCCATGCCGAGGGCCTGCACAACGCCGCGGAGGCCCGCTACGGCCACGAGGCGTGGGACGACTACTGGTCTAAGATCGACGGCGATGAGTACGGGACCTGGGTCGACGCACAGCTCACGCCGAAGGGCCATCAGCAGGCAAGTGCATCCTCCGAGCACGTGGGCGCGCTGGTCCGCGCGCTGGGCATGCCCGAGCGCCTGTACTCGTCGCCGCTGCGCCGGTGTCTCGAGACCTTCATCGAGGCGTGGGCCCCCGTGGCACAGTACATCTCCGAGCCCGTGCTGGATCTTTATGTTCGCGAGGGCCTGCGTGAGACGCTCGGCGTGCACACGTGCGACCGCCGCGTGCCGCACTCGCAGGCCGTGGCCGCGTACCAGGGACATCGCCTGGCAAACAGCACCCTACAGCTGCACTACGAGCCCTATTACACCGAGCCGGACACGCTGTGGACAGTGGCGCACCGTGAGACCACTCCGGAAATTCGCAACCGCGTCACGAAGGCCCTGGACCGCATCCTAGATCGGCCGGAGCGCTACATCTTTGTTACCGCACACTCGGAGATGATGGACGCAGCGCTACACGCGTTGCATCACCCGAGGGTCAACCACGTGCCCAATGCAGGCATCCTGTACCTGGTCGTGGGGCACATCCGGACCCCAGCCCAGGCGAGTGGTTGACGCCGGCTCCATTTCTCCGTATGCCCCAGTTGCTTAAAAACGCTTACACAGTAGAGACACCGGGCCGCGGTCCGGTTCCGGCGTGAGCGCCGAGACCGCAACCGCTGGCAGAGACACTACAGCAAGAGGTGACTCAGCTAGTCAGTGAAGTGTTGAAAATTTTTCAGTAGTATGATTCACACATATAGCCTTTACACTGTCCGTGTTATCGTATATATATATATACAAAGACGCATGGCGCAGAAGAGACCGTGTTAGAAGATTAAGGCGGACTAGAGGCAGATGTTAAGGAGAGTAACCGTAAGACAACTAGCTAACGTGCGGGCGTTGGCACGAGCGACACGGCCGTTGGCAGTGGCGCGAGCCTTTTCTGGGGCCGCAGGGCGGCTGGGCGCGGAAGCGCAAGAAGCGCCTAGGAGGCGGGCGCCGGGGCCCCGCGGAGAGACGGAGCCGCAGGGTGCAGCGGGCGCGCACGAGATGGACCACTCGATGATCGGGTTCAGCGGCGGAGAGATTTTTCACGAGATGATGCGGCGCCATAACGTGGATACGGTGTTTGGGTACCCAGGCGGGGCCATCCTGCCGGTGTACGATGCCATATACAACTCGGACGCGTTCAACTTTGTGCTCCCGAAGCACGAGCAGGGGGCGGGTCACATGGCGGAGGGCTACGCGCGTGCTTCTGGGAAGCCGGGCGTCGTGTTGGTGACATCGGGGCCGGGGGCGACCAACGTGGTGACGCCGATGGCGGATGCGCTGGCCGACGGAGTACCGATGGTGGTCTTCACCGGGCAGGTGCCTAAAGCCGCAATTGGCACGGATGCGTTCCAGGAAGCCGATGTGGTCGGCATTTCGCGCTCGTGCACCAAGTGGAACGTGATGGTGAATCACGTGGAGGAGCTCCCGCGGCGCATCAACGAAGCTTTTGAGATTGCGACCTCTGGTAGGCCCGGCCCGGTGCTTGTGGACCTCCCGAAGGACGTGACCGCCGCGATTTTACGCAGTCCCATCCCACTGGCCTCTGCGCTACCGTCGACGACCCTAGCACAGCTCACACGGCAGGCGGCTGACATCGACGGCGTGCGCTCGCTTGCCGACGCATCGCGGCTCATCAATATGGCACAGAAGCCGGTACTCTACGTGGGTGCAGGAATCCTGAACAGCACTCGCGGTCCAGAGTTTCTGCGTGAACTGGCTGAAAAGGCACAGATCCCCGTCACGACGACGTTGCAAGCGCTGGGTGCATTCGACCAGGAGGATTCGAAGTCCGTAGATATGCTGGGCATGCACGGGAGTGCGGCTGCCAATTTGACTGTGCAGAATGCAGACCTGATCATTGCGCTGGGCGCACGGTTTGATGACCGCGTGACCGGAAACATCGCTAAGTTCGCCCCGGAGGCCCAGCGGGCGGCCCGTGAACAGCGCGGTGGGATAGTGCACTTTGAGATCTCCCCAAAAAATATCAACAAGGTGGTTGACGCTCAGGTGGCAGTCGAGGGTGATGTGACTGCCAACCTGGAAAAGCTGCTCCCCTTGATCAAGCCGGTCGCTGAGCGCAAAGAGTGGCTCGGCCAGATCGCAAGTTGGAAGAGCGAGTATCCATATGATTACTCGCGCGAGACGCCCGGCTCGCGCATCAAGCCTCAGACAGTTATCACTCGGCTCTCCGAAATCGCAAACGCCACCGGAAAGGAGGTCATCGTGACGACCGGTGTAGGTCAGCACCAAATGTGGGCCGCCCAGCATTGGACGTGGAAGAAACCACGCACATTTATCACATCAGGCGGCCTCGGTACCATGGGCTTTGGTCTACCGGCGGCCATTGGTGCCCAGGTAGCCAAACCCGATGCGATTGTCATCGACATCGATGGCGACGCCTCGCTCAACATGACCTTGATGGAGATGTCCAGCGCGGTGCAGGCGGGCGCCCCAGTAAAGATATTGTTGTTGAACAACGAAGAGCAGGGAATGGTCACTCAATGGCAGTCTCTATTCTACGAGCATCGTTATTCTCACACCCATCAGCTAAATCCGGACTTCGTCAAGTTGGCTGATGCAATGGGGTTCAAAGCAATGCGCCTAGAGGCGCAGTCGGACATGGAGCCCATGCTGCAGGAGTTTATTAATTGCAAGGAGCCCGTGTTACTCGAAGTGGCCGTCGAGAAGAAGGTTCCCGTCCTCCCGATGGTCCCTGCCGGTAAGGCCCTGCATGAGTTTATCTACTTCGACCCAGAGGTCGAGCGACAGCAAGCGGAGCTTCGCAGCAGGCGTACGGGCGGGAAGCATTAGCTCTGTTCATAAGATGATATCGACTGCGACTACGCCAACTTTCACGCATACGTCTATCGAGTGTTAATATATATTATGTCTATTAAGTATTTGCAGCTGTATCACATGCTACCACCAGCGCAAGAAGTTCCTTGATTTGCAGTGTCCGGTGCCGCCGCAACGGGGCGCTGTGGCCGGCTTGTTATAGTATGATATTTGAATCGTAACTCGTGATATAAGACATAGCCCAATAGGAGACCTAAGAGGCTTATCCAGGTTATAATTGAACACCTGGAGTGGTTGATATATGCTGCAGGGCCAAGGACGAACGTATCAATAGCAGAATCACATAGTTGTAGAATAACAACAGCAAATTCGAGGAATGGCTATCATAAAGCGAGGAGTCCGGCAGAAGACGCAACCTCCCGCCAAACGGACAACGAACATCAAGAAAGCGACCTTCGACTCCGGGAAGAAGAAGGAAGTCGGAGTGTCTGATTTGACACTGCTGTCGAAAATCTCTGACGAACATATAAACGAAAACCTTAAGAGGCGTTTCGAGAATGGCAGCATCTACACTTATATTGGTCACGTGCTAATTAGTGTGAATCCCTTCCGGGACCTGGGCATCTACACAGACCAGGTCTTGGAGACGTACAAGGGACGCAACCGGCTTGAAGTGCCTCCGCATGTATTTGCAATTGCGGAAGCGATGTACTACAACCTCAAGGCCTACAATGAAAATCAGTGCGTGATTATTTCAGGGGAGTCGGGAGCCGGAAAGACCGAAGCGGCAAAGCGCATAATGCAGTACATTGCGGCTGCATCTTCATCTCATGAGGCTTCAATTGGCAGGATTAAAGATATGGTCTTGGCTACTAATCCGCTTTTGGAATCTTTTGGGTGCGCAAAGACGTTGCGAAACAACAACTCATCGCGCCACGGTAAGTACCTGGAGATTCGTTTTAACGCACAGTTCGAACCATGCGCCGGCCAGATAACGAACTACCTTTTGGAAAAGCAGCGGGTTGTGGGTCAGATAAAGAACGAGCGTAATTTCCACATTTTCTATCAATTCTCAAAGGGAGCCTCTGATCGTTATAGAAAGACATACGGCGTACAATTGCCGGAGCAATACGTGTACACATCTGCCTCAGGCTGTACGTCCGTGGATACTATTGACGATCTGAACGACTACGAAGCTACACTGGAGGCGATGAATGTGATTGGCTTGAGCCAAGCTGAACAAGACGAGATATTCAGGCTACTGTCCGCTATCTTATGGATCGGAAATGTCACTTTTATGGAAGATGACGAAGGGAACGCAAAGATTGCCGATACCTCAATAACTGATTTCGTTGCTTATCTACTGCAAGTGGATGCAGGACTGCTTGTGAAGTCTTTGGTTGAGCGGACGATCGAGACTACACACGGCATGAGGAGGGGGTCTATCTATAATGTACCACTGAATATCGTACAGGCAACCGCAGTAAGGGATGCTCTGGCCAAAGCCATCTACAACAATCTATTTGAGTGGATTGTGGATCGCGTTAACGTATCTCTACAGGCGTTGCCAGGTGCAGAAAAATCCATCGGCATCCTGGACATATATGGGTTCGAGATTTTTGAACATAATTCCTTTGAACAAATTTGTATTAATTACGTGAATGAAAAGCTGCAGCAGATATTTATCCAACTCACCCTTAAGTCAGAGCAGGAAGAGTACGCAAAGGAGCAAATTCAGTGGACTCCGATAAAGTACTTTGATAACAAGGTGGTTTGTGAATTAATAGAGGCAAAAAGACCTCCCGGGATATTTGCTGCTCTAAATGATTCCGTCGCCACGGCGCATGCTGATTCCAATGCTGCAGATCAAGCATTTGCCCAACGGCTAAACCTATTTACCAGCAACCCGCATTTTGAGTTGCGTTCATCGAAATTTGTGATAAAGCACTATGCTGGTGATGTGACATATGATATCGGCGGAATGACGGATAAAAATAAGGACCAATTGCAAAGGGATTTGGTTGAACTGCTTAACAGCACATCGAATACCTTTTTAGCTACCATTTTTCCTGACACTGGAGATAAGGACTCCAAACGAAGACCGCCTACTGCGGGTGACAAAATCATCAGAAGTGCCAACGAACTTGTTGATACCCTATCAAAAGCACAGCCCTCCTATATTAGGACCATAAAGCCAAATCAAACCAAGTCGCCTCTAGATTATGATGATCGCCAGGTATTGCACCAGGTTAAATATCTTGGGCTACAGGAGAATGTGCGGATCCGGAGAGCAGGTTTCGCCTATAGGCAGACATTTGAGAAGTTTGTGGAAAGATTTTATCTGCTTTCGCCTCAGTGTTCGTATGCAGGTGATTATACATGGCAAGGTAATACCTTAGATGCTGTCAATTTAATTTTGAGAGATACCTCAATTCCTGTGACTGAATATCAGTTGGGTGTAACGAAGGTATTTATTAAAACACCTGAGACCTTGTTTGCTTTGGAAAACATGAGGGATAAGTATTGGCATAATATGGCATCTCGCATTCAGAGAGCCTGGCGGCGGTTTTTACAACGGCGTATCGATTCTGCGATTCGTATCCAGCGTGCTATCCGTGAGATGAAACATGGGAACCAATTCGAACAACTCCGGGATTACGGTAACAAGTTGTTGGGTGGCAGAAAGGAGAGGCGTGCAATGTCTTTGTTAGGTTACAGGGCATTCCTGGGAGACTACCTTTCTTGTAATGAGCTGAAATCGAAGGGTGCGTTTGTCAAAAGGAAAGCTGGAATTAATGATCATGTCGTATTCTCTATCAATGGGCAAGCGCTACATTCAAAATTTGGTAGGTCGGCCCAAAGGCTACCCAAAACCTTTATACTTACGCCATCCCATTTCTACATTATCGGAAAGACACTGGTTAATAATCAACTCACCTATGCTGTCGATTATAAGATTGATGTGAGGCAAATTGTCTACGTATCGCTCACCAACTTACAAGATGATTGGGTTGGTATTTTTGTAAGCAATTCCACCCAGCCTGACCCATTGATTAATACCTACTTCAAGACAGAATTGATCACACATCTCAAAAAACTCAACAACCGCATAGAGATCAAAATTGGCCCTACTATCGAGTATCAGAAAAAGCCAGGTAAAATACATGCCGTCAAATCTCAAATAAATGAGAACGCTCCCCCATTAGGGGATATTTACAAGTCCAGTACCATTATGGTTCGCCGTGGCCGTCCTGGTAATTGCTCACAGAGGAAAAAACCCTTATCAACACGTCTTCCAGACACATACACTACGCGGGAAACCGGCTACAAGAATGCTGGACATCCAACCAATATTCGTCAGGTACAAGAACCAACCCATATATCCCACAGTCAGCAACACACATCAAGCAATCTGGGCTTTGTTTATTCACTTAACCCCTCCGCCGTGAATCACCCACGCCCTGTTCCTTCTGGTTCGGTTGGAACCACTTCCACACCGCCGAAACAGGCCGCCTCGGCAGCACAGGCCGCTTATAATCCTCATAAGCTAGGAGGGAACATGGACAATAGTTCAGCAGCGTATGGTAACGCTAGTGCCCTACCCAATTCAGCTCCAAGTCAAGCGCCGAAACCAGCTTCCAGGCCCGTGCCAAAACCAGCGCCTAGACCAGGGCCAAAGCCAGGGCCTAAGCCAGGGCCCAAGCCAGGGCCTAAGCCGGCACCAAAGCCGATGCCCAGGCCAGCGAAGTCCGTGGAGAACTCAGTGCCTCGCCCAAACGCAATAGAGCAAGGGAAGACTGCACCACCTCCACCACCGCCACCACCACCACCCCCAGCTGCCGTGCCCTCAGAACCAGTATACGAAGCCGCTTTTGACTTCCCCGGCTCAGGTTCTCCTAACGAGTTTCCACTGAAGAAGGGGGATCGTATTTACGTAACACGGCAAGAACCAAGTGGGTGGTCTTTAGCCAAAGCACTCGATGGCTCCAAGGAGGGCTGGGTCCCTACCGCCTATATTGTTGAATCCAAAGCTGCATTCTCACAGCTAGAGCAGCCAGTCGCCTCTTCTGCTCCTCTCGGAAATTCGGGTGTAGCGACACGAGAGGCTGGAACAACTTCTGCTGCTACTGCTGCTGCTTCTGCCGCGACTCCTACGGCTTTCAGTGCAGGTTTGGCGGATGCACTTGCCGCGCGTGCCAACAAGATGCGCCATGAGGACTCAGGCAGTGACGACAATGCCGATGATGACTGGTAGTAAGTACTACAGTGCTAAACATATATATTACCCATATTTCTCTATGGATCTAAGCGCCTAGACAATAACTGTGATAGAAGCTTAGTTCATATTCGGTTCCCGGCATCCTTCCGCGCCAGAGGTGGAAATAGCAACACAAGGCGGACACAGAAGGGGAGCGATTTGCACGGGAACTTAACCTAGTTGGACATAACGCCAATGTGCTGAAACGTACGGCAATCGTGCATGCCGCTGAAAAATTGCCTAATAACAGATCATCCTACCCAAACCACCCCCCGGCCGCCCCCGAGCGGGACCTGACATTCATTACCTACTTAGAAAAGCGACTTCCTTCGCCTCCGACAAGTTGTTCTCGTAGTTAGCCCTCTCCCAGAACTCTCCAAAGGCTCCGTTCGACATTCGCCGTTGAGAAGATAGTGTAACCTACGATCATGCCTATCCCCGATATGAGCAGCCAGTATCCTCACCAGCAAGAAGACATGTCGCAAGAAGAGGAGCCACGCGGCCGGAAGCCGCAGAGCATGGTTGATCAGGAGAAGCAAGATTACCTCGATTTCATAGTACCCAGGCTTCAGATCACGGGGAAGATCCTCCAGCTAACTGAAGAAGTGATCCAAGAGCAGGCGAACTATATTTCACGCTACATTGACTTCTTGAATAAGTACATTAACTATCAGAGAAAGGTGAGCACGCTGCGCTTCGAGCGCGCAACACTGATCAAATACGTCAAGAAGTTGCGATTCTTGAACGACTTCTTATACACATACAACGCCGATGTGAACATGATCACAGAACCATTGCAAAAACTGGTGAGGCCGCTTGGGTCCTTCTTCATCCGGTATCTCGAGATCATTGATTTGCTAAATTACTACTTGACGCAGTCATTACGCAACGAGACGATCTCCAAGACTCTGAACCAAGACCTGGTATTGAGCCAGGAATGTATCGCTATGGCTGACAAGACATACAGGGTCTATGTGAAGTTTGTACAGTGGTTCATCGAGTCCTCCTCCTCTGTGACGACGGGTGACCTGACGATGGAGATCGTCCAGTTCACAAGGAAATGTGCAGTCGAAGATGGTATCGACTTGGGGGAGACTGACGATGTCCTGCTCCAGGAGGTTCAACTTGTGACTAGTTCCGAAGAGTTTGAGGATCTCTTAGAGAAGTGGCAGCAAGTACTGCATTTTCAGTGTGCCGACCTGGATGACACCTTTAATGATAATATTAGGCATTGGAGCGAGCTCTTTGACAAAAAGAAAGAAAAATGATCTACCAGTATGTAGATACATATGCTTGCGCATCTAAGATAGCATACGACGCTTTATAATGTTATGTCACTTCGCTTGCGACAGCTGTATATGAACTAGAGTTCCATGAGTCGGAACAAGCGGCGGATTGCCGGCGCAGAAGGCCAGCCAAAGTCAATCAGTAGTCCACATCTTCCTCTTCGCCATTTTCCTCCAAGTCGTTGCTGTCTTCGACACTGCTGGCGACGACGGGCGTAAATTCGAATGGCGGGAGTGATGCAGGCGCGCTCGACACAGCGATCATCACCGGCCGCCCAGGGATTCCATCCGGTGGTGATTCCATTGGAGAGTCGCGGGAAGGGGGTTCTAAACTTCGTATCCTCTCTTGCGTAATGAGTTCTCGCGTGGTCTTGCCCACCTGGCGCAACTCAAGGCTATAGTCGCTTGAGGTGTCCATCTTCTTGGACAGGTAAACGTAGAGCTGCGACAGGGTCAGGCAGCAGCGACGGCCCTTGAAACAGTTGTTACCGAGCCGCATGTTCTCGACCACTCTTATGGCCATCTTGCGTGTGATATCCTGCGGGAGCTGGTATTTGACAGGATTGTCCTTTATATCGTTGATCTTGTTGATGATGCACATGCGCTTATGGAAGAAGGTCCGTTCCTTGCTCGAGTTGCGCCAGGTCGAACCGAAGCGGCGCTCCAGCGACATCACCGAGGGCTTGCCGCGTAGCCCCTCGTAGTACTCTCGCGCAAGGTCCGTCACGGAGCGTATCGCACGGTTCATGCGATAAGTCGGAAAGTCGTCCGGGGGCACGCGCCCGTCGCTGACGTCCGCAAGCTCCTGCTGCCGCTGCACCAGCATCTGCTCCACAGACCGTTCTCCCTCGAACTCGTTCTTCACCCCATACCCCGGCCGCGTCTCCAGCGCCAGCCGGTCCCGAATCCAGTCCGACTGCCGCTGCTGCAGCTGCCGCCGCATGTTGTCTACCAGCAGCTCCGACTGGTTCACCCCCTGCGCCTCGGCGGCGTCGCAGCTTTCGTTCGAGTGGTCCACAAACCGCACGCGTTCCCCCGTCATCACCCCAATGATCTCTTTAAACACCTCCTTCATCGCCCGCACCTCCTGTAGGCACTTGCTCACATCCTTGAAGCCCTGATCCATCTTCTTGTATCCATTTAGATAGAACTCCTCTTGCTCCCGCGCAAGCTTGTCCAGGCGCTCGTCCAGTCGCTGCTGCCGCTCCTGGATCTTCGTGATTTGGTCTAGAACAAGACCCTGCAACTCGCCCGCCCCGTCCACACTTCCGCGCCGCCCGCCCGCCGGCGCCCGCGCCCCGTTCCCGTGCCCGCTCGCGTACATATGCTCTTGCTCCAGTGCTCCGTACGCCGCTGCTGTTGCAAAATACCCCGCTGCCGGGCTTTTCGCTACTTAACGAACACATGTTTCTTTTGGATCCTAGCCGCGGCCGGCGGCAACGACCGCCGTACTATGGCAGCGGCGCTGCCGGCCGCTACATACTGCCTACGTACTTGTCCATTTGTGCCAGCTGCTCGCTTAGCTTCTCTTGGTCCTGTCCCACCGCGCGCTTACCGATATTGACCGGTAACAACTGCGTTCCCACAGCAGCATCCAGCTCACGGATTTCGTTGCGTAGTGCAACTGTGCTGTGCTCCAGTGTGCGATAGTAGTCGCGGACGTGCTGTTCAAGCTGGGGCTGGAGGGCCGCGTGGCCACGCTTCAGCTCTGCAAGGGCGCCGATGGTGGCCTGTGCGTGCTGTAGTACGGCGCACAGCTCGTCGTCGATGCGGTCGAGAGCAGCCAGACGGGCCTTAACTGAGTCGGGCTGCGGCATTGGTGGTTGGGCTGCATCCGCTGTGCGAGGCTGTGGGCAAAAAGCGCGGGTGGCGCGAGCTTAGCGAGCGCACCATGGAGCTGGGACTCGGGCGGATAACACAAGTGCTGCGGCAGCTTCACAGCCCGCATGAAAGGATGCGCGTGCTGCACGTGGCCGGTACGAACGGTAAGGGCTCGGTCTGTGCGTACCTCGCGGCAGTGCTGCGCGCGGGCGGAGAGCGAGTGGGAAGGTTCACGAGCCCGCACCTGGTGCACCCGCGGGATGCGATCACGGTGGATGGGGAGGTGATCGGGGCGGCGACGTACGCGGCCCTGAAGGCGGAGGTGGTCGCGGCGGGGACATGCACGGAGTTTGAGGCGCAAACGGCGGTGGCGTTGACGCACTTTGCGCGGTTAGAGTGCACGTGGTGTGTGGTGGAGGTGGGCGTGGGCGGGCGGCTGGACGCAACGAACGTTGTGCCGGGAGGCCGCAAGCTGTGCGCCATCACCAAGGTAGGACTAGACCACCAGGCGCTGCTCGGCGGGACGCTGGCGGTGGTTGCGCGCGAGAAGGCGGGGATTGTGGTGCCAGGCGTGCGGTTTGTGGCGGTGGACGGAACGAACGCGCCGAGTGTGCTTGCGGAGGTGCGTGCTGCGGCAGCGAAGGTGGGGGCGGAGGTGCACGAGACGGGAGGGGCGCCTGTGTGTACGGTTTCATGGGGCGCAGTGGCGGCGAGCGCGCTGCCGCTGGCGGGTGCGTACCAAGTACAGAACGCAGGCGTGGCGCTAGCGCTGCTAGACCATCTGCAGCAACTGGGGGAGATCTCGGTGAGTCACGCGGCACTGGAGCGCGGGCTCAAAGCAGTGGAGTGGCCGGGACGGCTGCAGCAGGTGGAGTACGACCTGGGCGGCGTCCACGTCCCACTGCTCTTTGACGGGGCGCACAACCCCTGTGCTGCAGAGGAGCTGGCTCGCTTTCTCAATGAGAGGTACCGCGGGCCCGGAGGCTCTCCGCTCATTTACGTACTGGCGGTGACATGTGGCAAAGAGATCGATGCGCTTCTGGCGCCGCTGTTAAAGCCGCACGACCGAGTGTTCGCCACATCGTTCGGAGCCGTGGAGAGCATGCCGTGGGTAGCGGCTATGGCCTCCGAGGACGTTGCGGCAGCGGCTCGTCGCTACACGGCGCACGTGTCTGCGGTAGCGGACCCGCTGGACGCCCTGCGGGCGGCAGCTGCCGCCCGGGGCGACGCAAACCTTGTCGTTTGCGGCTCGCTTTATCTTGTGGGCGAGCTGCTGCGCCGCGAGCACTAGCGCGTAGCATATCTACAACGCTCGGGCGGGGGGGCAGCGGGCGCATCAGACGCGCGCTGTTGTTGGCCACTCTGCCGACGTCTGGTGTCACCGCATGCCAAGCGAGCATTGCGTCGAATTGCGGTGTGAGTACACGTACAAGGTCTTCAGCATCCCACTGCACACGTCCAGCGTCGAGCCAGTCCGCCCACTGTGGGCTCTCCGGACGTAAGACCACCGGCATGCGGTCGTGCAACCACGCGAGCTCGCGCGGCGCCGGTGCTGTGACAATTGTATAGCTCAGTGTGCCGGAACCGCTCGCGGACTCCGCTCGACTGTACATACCTGCCAAAAAGAGCACCTGCTTATCCTTGCGGTGCACAAAGTACGGTTGTCGCCCGCTGGTTCGACTCTGCCACTCGTAATACCCCGTAATGGGCACGGCGCACCGCGTGCGTGCGCATAGTGGTTCCCACAGCTGGCTCTCTAGTAACTTCTCCGAGCGCGCATTGAACGTGCTGTACCGCTGATTCGTTTCCGATGCGTGGCTCCGGCGAGGGACGACTCCCCAGTTCATTAGCTCTAATGTCTGACCATGGTACACCGGCGCCATCTGCGTCGGGGCGATGTTGTACGAGGGGCTGAACTCCAATCTGCTTTGATTCACAGGGACGTGCTGCAACTTTAGCTGGTCATACAGCTGGTCCTGATTCCAGGCAAGGGCATACCTTCCACACATAGTAACTGGTCCGCTACTGGTATCCAAGGCAAGTTTACAAGTCAAAAATTCTCCGCGACGGGGAATTGAACCCCGATCCCGCGCGCGACAAGCGCGAATTCTAACCATTAAACTATCGCGGATATGACGACAACAGCAGGACTCGAACCTGCGCGGGCATAGCCCAAAAGATTTCTAATCTTTCGCCTTAACCGCTCGGCCATGTTGCCAGATCATGTATCTTTCAGTCGCAAACAAGACTACGTGTGTCAGAATCGCCATACACGTGATCGTAGACAGTCCCTGCTAACAGTTACAAGGCAAACCAGGAACAGTTCACGATGACTTTTCAAGCTTTTGAGCGACTTGGCATCTGCATCTACTCCCTTATAATGCAGAAAATATGGAGTAATCCTTAAGGCAATCGTCTAGGTATTCTCTTCTTTGGTCTTACTTATCCCCATGAAACGCTAAAGTGTTTTTAAAACTTTTAGCTGACCATGTACATTGATTGCCGAATACGAAGTCACAGATCGTGACTAGTAGATGTACCCGAAAACAAGATCATAGAGAAGCATAGAATCTGACGTCCGTATGAGTGTAAATTTTAGCCGTTAACTGTCTAACTGTGTAATTTATGACTATAGTCAGGTGATTCATACCAGAAAACTCGATTCTTTGATGATCAACCATGAAATCTCTAACTTTGTCGGCTAGTTGATTATCTCGGGCGAGGTGCCCACAAACGAGACTACGGAAATAAAGGAATGTGACGAGTGAGAGAGGTGCTACGGGCACATTTAGATGTGCCATTGGCTTGCCGGACAAACCAGGCGTAGACGTAAACACATTGCAGCCAAGTATGAAAGTGTCGACCATCCTAACGCAAAGCAGATGCCACACCATAATAATGTTCAGATAATCAAGATCACTGCCAAAGTGAGTGCTAGCTCACTCGTTGCTTCTTTCTGCTCAGTCACGTGCACGTGGCTATGCAAGATTACCTAATATAGGCGCAGTGAACAGAAAAGTAACTTAGTCCTGCCCTGATTCGTAACTTAGTCCTGCCCTGATTCGTAACTTAGTCCTGCCCCTGATTCATAAGCTAGGCGCAGCGGAACATGACTCGGCTTACAGATTATATAACTAGGCGCAGTAATAGAAAAGTAAGAATTCAACGGAAAGTAGGTGCCAACCAAGCATGTAGTAAGATCTATGCAAGCTTGAGACGTTGAGAAAAGACGTTGAGAAAATGAAAAGAAAAGTTAGAAAGAAACGGAGAAAGAAAGGCAATTTGGGTTGGCGTCGTGAACATAGTTACGTCAGAAGTAGGGACTATAGGGACTGTAAGATACCCGTAAAATACCCAGGCCGTACCTATATCCAGTCTGTACCTATATCTTTATCTGGGTAAAGTAGGGATAATGGCATGTGCTAGATCTGAAGTGAACAGAGTTAAGCTCATCCTCCACTGGAACGGTTTCGGACTATCAAGTATTCTTTTTTGAATGATACTCAAAACAGTTACTCCGATGACTCTACGACTGACTCAACGATCCAACCGTTGAACAAGCGTTTGACGGTTTCCATGGCGACGAACAACTCCGACGAAGGGCTACCAATTCCTTTTTTTGCATTGGGATAAATTTAATTAAGTAATCCTTCGTGCGTCATGCATGGAACATCGGAATCAGGAATAAAAAAGAAACAGAGATATATAGAACAATGGATCGATCTTCGGAATATGCACTCATATTCGGTGGCGCAGGATCTTCAGGTCCAAGGAAAAGGAACGTTACTGATCTCGATAGAAATCCAAAACGTATATAAAGCCGCGGTCTAAGTTTATGATTCATGCTCATCTCGATAGAACCAGGAATTAACCTCATTACATTCATTACAAAAAATTACAATCGCTCCTTTAATCGAGAAGATGAAGTCCACTCTTTTGTTATCTGCTGCTGCTGCTGCTGTCGCTCAAGGTGCGACGATCAACCAGTCCAAGGCGCAAGAAGTCCAAACTGGCACCTGTGCCTTTCCACATGGTAAGGGCATGGTTGCCGTTCAGACTGAGGGCAAGAACGCCGGCTGGGCAATGCACTCTGACCAAGAGTGTAAGCCTGGTACATGGTGCCCATACGCCTGCCCAGCTGGTCAGCTGATGGGCCAGTGGAACCCTCAAGTCACTGCCTACACCTATCCTGGTTCCATGGAAGGTGGGTTGTTCTGCGATGAATCAGGGAACCTTCAGACACCATACCCAGACAAACCTTACTGTTATGATGGTAAGGGTACCGTCATCGCTGAAAACAAAGCAGGCGCTGATGTCGCTTTCTGTCAAACCGTCTTGCCCGGTAACGAGGAGATGTTGATCCCAACCCTCGTTGGTGGTGGCTCCAGCCAAACTTTGGCTGTTCCCGGCACTGACTACTGGGCTGGCACAGCTGCCCACTACTACGTTAACCCCCCCGGCGTTAGCGTGAAGGACGCCTGTATCTGGGGTACCAAGGAAAATGCCAGAGGAAACTGGGCGCCATATGTGACCGGTGCTAACCAAGATGCGGAAGGTAACACTTTTGTCACCGTTGGCTGGAACCCAATTTACTTGGAGCCCGAGACTCCTTTCAGAAACGTGAAGCCTTCATATGGTCTCAGAATCGTATGTGACAACGAGGAGGACTGTGTCGGTCTACCATGTGGTATCGACCCAAGCGTGAATGGCGTGAACGAGATCCAAGGTTCCGGCAGCACTGGTGCTGGTGGAGCGAACTTCTGTGTCGTCACTGCAAAGAAGGGTGCCAAGGCTCGCGTTGAAGTGTTTTCTACCGGCGGAAACGCCAAGAGAAGCCTGGAGCACACCCACAACAGGGGCAACCTTTCCGACATCCACAGAACTGTCACCACCATTGCTATGAACTAAGCAATGTCCTGTAAATAAAGTTGTATATTAGTAATAAACCCATAAAACCTAGAGATTTAGATGCTGTCAGGATAGTCCTCTGACATACCTAACAGAGAGAGACGTCCTTGGGCTGCATAACGCAGCAATTAACATCTGCGATATTGAGGCTTAGCACGGTCCCGTGTGAGCCAGTACCTACTGTTCTATAGTTCGCTTTGCTGACAACATTTACATGTCAACATATGCCACTGGGCTATCGGGGGTTACAAAGCAACATGGTACTCGCAGAACCATGGCTGCAAACGGTTGTAGAATAGAGCCCTTATGTAGACGTTAACTAGATCGTTAAATGTTTTTAAATACTAACCACGTGATAACCAGTTCAAAAAGCGTGGATTGAGAGCTTGCAATTCAACACAATATGTATACTGCCACAACACAACGACATCATGGGTTGGTTCAATAGTTCAAAGGCGGCAGAAGACCAGACAAGGGCGCCAGATAAGGCATCTCGGCAACGCTGCTGGGAAAGTCGGGATGCATATTTCGAGTGTCTTGATTCCATCAACGTCGTAAATGCGCTTGATCCCACAGCTACGCCGCAGGTACGTCGTAACTGCGGCAAACAGGAGGACAGCTTCCACCAGAACTGCGTCACGAGTTGGATAAAGTACTTTAAGGAAAAGCGTGTGTCCGACTCAAAGCGCGACGCGATGGTGGCAAAGCTTGAGGAACAGGGCGCCCGCCGCATTGAGCTCGGCTATGTTCCCCCCTCCAAATGAAGTGCTAGATAGCCGTCCTGTAAATAGTCGATAAGCAGTCGCTCTTAATCCATACTTATTGCGCCCTTGCAGTGTTACCTCATTCTCCTGGGCTGTCATGGCCCACTCATCGCTGGAGGAGGCCGGCGTCACGTGGCTTATAAAGCACTTACTTGGGCCGCGCTTTGTAGCTTACCTGTTAGCCTATCAAATTAGATCTGTTATCCAGCCCATGAGTAACTTCCTATATGCGTTTTTATCATCACCAGTCCCGGCATGCCGTCTCCGGCTTGAAACGGTCCTTGTATATTAATTACTTTCGTCCGACAGGCTTCTCCCGTTGGTTGTCCTAGCTGACATGTAAGTATTCTAGGTTGCACTAGCGGCAAGAGCCCAAAGCACTCATAAGTAAAATAATGATTCCGCTTCGTCATGCCCAAACTCTCCTGCACCTCTAAGTAACTTGCACATGGCATCGTTCTGGCTGGTCAAGTAGATCATAAGCAGCCCCATAGTAGCTTACCACAGTCGTTTATAGTCTTCCAACTTTGTCACATTTGTCATTGTATCCTTCTCCTCCGTCTCTTTGTGAGATCGATAGTACTTATTAAGCGTTTGCCATAAGTTCAAGATTCGGAATCACGAAGTATTCATTGCTTATTAACGACATTAATTGATTTCTAGTAGCTTGTGTCAAGTATTAAGTTTCATTCGCATCGAAACCAGCAGGATTATGTAATTGGGTAGCCCTACATTACTCTAAGTAGCTCTATTCACCTTGAGACTCTGTATGTTATAGAACTGTTGTATGGATAACAGATGCATCGTTCCATATGTTGATCATAAGCATCTTTAGCTCCACTATCCATGTCTGAAATTTGCAGCTGATAATAAAGTGGTTGTGTGGCCGAGCGGTCTAAGGCGCCTGATTCAAGTGTATGCTTACAGCTGTTACAGTTGGACACTCAGGTATCGTAAGATGCAGGAGTTCGAATCTCCTCGCAACCAATTATTTTTTTTTTTTGGAGTTCCAATGCAATATCAATTCTACTGCTGCGAAAAGGTCTCGTCAGCAGATAAAAGAATATAGAATATGTATATTTATATACAAGAAGCGTTAACTGACTTTTTATTGTTATAATGCCATTCGAAGAGATATCGCTTATTAACAGCAATACCCCCCTGCAGGTCCCCGCCAACCGTTGTCCAGTGATGCAAAATATATACCTCGCATGATAAAGAAGGCCCTTCATATCAAATGGCCCAGGCATTAATATCACCGTTCGCGCGGCCTTCAACCAAGTAGCCATCTTTATATCTGACATATTCCACGGCATTCTCACTATGCTCATCACCGCCGCAAAACCAATGCTTCTTCTCTTGCCGGTTGTAAACCTTCACTGTACCTTCCTGGTTAGCGACAACTATCTTATTCAAGTCAAACTGCAAACATGTCACCGGGTGTTCATACGAAAATGTATCAGCCAATGTACCGGTACGTAGATCCCAGATTCTAATGCTGTTATCCAAGGAACCAGTCACAAGGTTTAGAGAATCAAACTGAAGGGATGTAACAGCATCAGAGTGGCCCTCTAGGGTACGCACAACCCGTCCAGACCTTAGGTCCCATAGGCGTACAATACCATCCTTGGTACCTGTGGCAAGTGCAGCATCGTAACACTGGATAGCGCCGATAATGGGGTGGTCATTATTCGTGTTCAGGAATCCTGAACCAATCATGGAGCGAGATAAGTTTCCACCTGTGGCGAAGTTGATATCTAGCGTTTGGACACATTTACCGTTGTTCAAATCCCATTGACGGATGGTTCTATCCTGTGAACCAGAGACTAGATTATTGGCCTCAAAACTCAAAGCAGTAATTTCATCAATATGCGAGTCAAAAGTATAAATGCAGACCTCGTCGGAAGGAATTGAGTCATTGTCAATTGCCTTCTGTATGTCCCACATTTTCAGCAAAGCATCACGCCCACCAGTAATCAGAGTATTATATTGGTCCATCTGCATGCAGCTAACAGTCGCTAGATGTCCTGTAATGGAAGCCACATGCTTGTTCTTACTCAAGTTCCACACCTTAATTGTAGGATCTAACTTCCCAGCTGAGCAAAGAGTTCCAAATGGCAAATTGAAATCCAAACATGTTACGTTGTCCTCATGCGCTGAATCAAAGGAAAGAATGTTAGCACCTGGTTCATAATATTGTTGCAAGGTTGGATAAGTTTTCCTTAGATGCCTGAACTCATGCTGCTGCACCTTCTTTTCATGATTTTTATGCGAATATCCAGTCTGCTTTGATCTTTTCTTGAGCGATTTCTGTGCAGATGCAAGATTGACTTGAGGTTCCTGCACAACAGTCTCACCAGATTCAGCAGTGTTCGCATCAGGCAATTCGCTATATTGGTCCTTCGTATCTTCTGGCGCGGAGGTTGCCTCCTCATAGGCCTTCTCCGCATCAGTATCATTATCCAAGTTATATTCCTCTATCATATCTATTCTCTCCCTAATGTTCATTAGATGCTTTTCCAAGAACAATTCATTTTGTTCAATTTTGGCAACCCTTCGAAAGACCAAATCACGCATGAGCTTTAATTTTTCCATCTTCAAATCCAATTCCCGGATTTCACTAGCAGCCAGGTTCTTTTGAATTTCCAACAAATCCAGATTATCGGTGATCGTCTGTACGGCACCCTTTAGATTCTTTATCGAGTATGAGTTGCTTAGGTGTTCAGGTTTTATACCCTTGGGAAGCGTAAATTCATCATGTGTGGTTTCCTCTTCACCTTTCTCAATATCCACATCCTGTCCCACATCTTCAGGAGTAGCGTCTGATTCCCTGATGGATTTAATATCTCTGTTCATAATCTGCTTTTTCTGGTGGGTGGTGATGGTTTGATTAATTGTGGGAAGTGATGCCTCAAAGCCCTGGTAAAGCGATGGTCCGCGTGCGTGTGCAGTTTCTGCCCTTTTTTTCTTGCCCTTTTCGCCCTTCTCAGTCACCAGCTTTCCACTAGTTGCTGCCGCCGATTCCGAGCTAGGTATATCCGCCAACATCGCATCGCTAAGATAACTTAACACCTGAAAGCTCGTCCTGGTGTCACTGAATCCATTCTTGAAGTAGCCGCGGCCAGAAGAAGCGTGGAATATGTCCTGAAATGCCGAGTTCCGCGTCCTGAACGGCGTAAACATACGGCCACTCCGCTCCACCTTCATCAAACTGGAGGTCCCTCCGGAGCTGGTTATTGTGTCATGCAATATCTTCTTGTAGGGGCTGCTGTACGATAGGATAGTATCCTCCATGGACTGCGAGCCGAACACTAACGACGCAGTGGTCGTCAGCGTCTTCCCAAAATGCGAAATCTGGTCGCCAGATGTACCACTAGACATGCTGTGCTACCTAATAAGAGGAATCACAGAAAGAAGTGTTTAACAGAGCAGTGAAGAGAAGAAGCACTCCTAGTCTGAACCTATATCGCAACAAGCCCGTCTATGTTCTTCCAAATGTGAAACGTGCCGATCAATGCGATCCCAGTCAATTGGCTCCGCTTTTCGAGGAAGCTAATTATATATTAGGACCTGAACACTGCCAACAGCTTGAGTTGTTTCATTGTAATGGAAAATTACAACTATCGGAGCCTAATGTTCGGCCAGTCACATCACACAAAATTCGCATCATTAAAAACGGGCTGCAGTAAAGTTTCTGGATATGTCCGGGTAATACTAATCGGAACGCGTTGCCCTAGATGCCTGAATGTAGGCGAGACTGGTCAAGTTCTGCTATCCCTACGGAGCTGCTCCAGCTCTCTCTCCAACGCGTCAATTTCGTCAAGTTCCTGCTGTATTAGGTATGAGACGCCAGATGTGGGGTGTGCTACGTCATCATCATCTGCATCAGGTTCTTCTGACAGCGCGTCCTGGGATTGCAGGCGGTGTTCCTGGTCGGCAATCTGAGCTCGGAGTTTGTTCGTGGCATCACTTATATCATGGTATGTCTGTAGCAGATGTTCGTACTTCGTGCGGTGTTCGTTTAAGGGCCACTGGGTGACGATTTCCCGCAACAGCCGCAGAATAAGCTCGACGGAGAAGTCCTCCACGAACATCGTTTTACGGCGCGAGGACGCGTCTTCCCCAGTAATCACACTGCCGTTCTGTAACGCCAGAAGGAGGTTGCGGACCTGCTGATCGCCGGCAAATTTCTTGATCAGAACCTCAAACATTCCCCCGGACTCCTTAGAAAACTCATCAAATAAGAAGTCGCGGTTTTGCCGCTGTTTCTTCTTTGTGATTATATCGTGCTGCTTGAGGTAGAATTCCTTCGGTACATGCACGATGGGCGTCTCCTCAGGCGCTCCAAGCAGCCGAGCGCGTTTTAGCGTGGCAGCTCGCTCTGTCAAGTGGTCATAAACTCCCTGTTTGCCGTCTTTGCGCCGTAGTTTACCGCCCTTATCCGTCATATACAGCGACATCTCATCCACTGGATCCGCATCCCGGATTAACCGTGTGATTATTTCTGCATACGAAGTCTTAGAGTTGTGAACGAGCGCATTTTGAAATATTCCAGGTGGTTTAAAGTAGAGCGTCGCTATAGAATCTGCGGATTCTTTAATTTGATCCAGACAATAGCTTAAGGATTCCGACATGAATATACGGTACTGAGGTCTTGATGTCGCCTGGAACGCCTTGTAGACTTTTCTCTCTTTGGTGTTGCACAGTAATCCACCACTATGTTTTTCATCATTATTTGTTTGGCTTTTCAGTTCTGTCCGAACAGGATACCTGGCGCTGGGCCCGTAGGCTGGTGACAGCCACCGGCGACTACTGGTCTGGACAGCTGATCGCAGGCCACTGATGGTTAACAGCTATATTAGGGCGGTAAAACTTCTATTAAACTTGGTACACACTTAGTCGCGCCACGATACGTAAACCTCATCAGTCCGGAACCTCTGCGTGACAACGGTCTCTGAGAAGTCTTTTACTATATCGCCCATGCGATATTGAAGTAGACCAGCCTGTGCAATCATGACACCGTTGTCAATACAGAAGCGCTCGTCCGTCGCATGAACTTGGCCGTCGGCCCTGCTCTGGCACATACTCGCCATCATCTGCTGCAGTCGGACATTGCAGCCCACACCGCCGACAATCAACACCTGGTTAGAGTTCACATGTGCCATGGCACGCTCGGTAATCTCCACGAGCATGGCAAACAGGTGCTCCTGTAGGGAGTAGCACAGGTCCTCTACGGTGACGAGCTGCTTGCCGGTCTCGCGGTCGAAGAGCTTGTAGTTCTTCGTGTTTCGACGAAATAGGTCCTTCGCGAGCGAGTCGATGTGGGCGAGAATACCGCTCATGGAGAGGTCCATCCCCTTCACAGTATAAGGCAGTTCCACCAGCCTGTCCTTGTTCTTGCACTGTTTAGCGAGCTGCTCGATGTTGTAGCCCGGAGAGGGATCATTGGGGATCTTTAGTGTGCGCGCAAACCTGTCAAGGCAGTTGCCGATCGCGATATCAAGTGTCTCGCCGAAGATCCGGTAGCGGTTTTCCGAATACGCGATTACCTGGGTGTTGCCACCACTCACGTAGAGCACCACTGGATTCTCAGCTTTCGTGATTTCGCGCCCCATCTCGATATGTCCAATGCAGTGATTAACTGCGACAAGGGGCACATCCCACAACATCGACATTGTCCGTGCTGCTACGACCACTGAGTGCAGCGGCGCCCCCATACCCGGGCCCTTGGTAAAACATATCACGTCCAGGAGCCTGGGATCTTCAATGCCCGCCTCAACAAGTGCACGCCGGACTAGCCTCACGACCCAGTTCCGGTGGTGTCGCGCAGTATCACGAGGCAGAAAGCCCTCCCCCGGGGGCGTTATGTATGTATCTCTAATGTTCGAGAGTATCTCCGCTTGGCAGTCATGAGAAAGGCTTCCCTGCTTATGCTGGGACAGCATGGGATGTTTCAGTATTCCAACGCCCAGTTTATTCGCCGATCCCTCGATACCTAGGGCAAGATAGTGGTCCCCGCCACTCCGAGGTTGGACCTTATTCAAATTTACCATTTTGTTTGCAGCAGCACTGCAATAAACTCCTCACCAACAGTGCTGACCTTGAAGAACAATGCAGAGATGTCTTTAGGTGCAGGGCCTTACCAGGCTCAGCAAATTTCGAGTTTAGAGCGGCGGAAATATTTCCCACAGTTCTGGAGGCTGGCGACAGCCTGATGTAAAAAAATCTCCGCGACGGGGAATTGAACCCCGATCCCGCGCGCGACAAGCGCGAATTCTAACCATTAAACTATCGCGGACGAACCTGTTTCACACTCAACATTTGTCATAGATACGGAGCACATATAATGATAAACGTTACAATTTATTGTTTATTGTATTATGCAACTAAGTCATTTATATGTATGTAATAGACCATGTTACCTGGATGGACCGGGATGTGTGGATCCAGTGTACCAGGTAGCGTCAGGCACTTCTAGCGCAAGGGCCGCCGTAAACCTTGGCCTCTCACAGCATTTGGGATGAGTATGGGCCATCTTTAGGGCACGTGAGTGATCATGATGGGTACAAAAAGAAATGATTTCGCCCAGGATCGAACTGGGGACGTTCTGCGTGTTAAGCAGATGCCATAACCGACTAGACCACGAAACCACTTTCTGCAGGCTCTTATTGGACAGGTGATGTTAGCGCAGAAGAACATGAACGTGATAATAATTCAGAAACCTCTTATGCTAAAGTGAATTACTATTGCTTAATAACCTGAAGGGAATAGGCATTGCCAGTATTGAAAATCGGTCTTTGTATTATTGGCTAATTTATATAATTTTTAATATATATATATACCAACAAGGTGAAGAATGGATGTCGTTTGATTTGCGGGCGATACCCGAGAACCAAAGTAGAAGTTGAGCAGTTTGTTGACAGCGGATACATTTCAGTAACTTCATTGCCAATCTATAACCATGTCTCTTGTTAAGAACTCCACGCATTTACTACTATACTCTTTCGCGTAGGTACTTCTCGCACAACCAGCGAACATCAGCTACTGACCAGAAACTGCAGCTTTGGCGGCACGGCTTTCTACGGCTATGTCTTCTCTCCTATTGCGTTCAAGACTTTGGATCGTGAAACCTTTTCGAGCATCCAGAATCGGATGCTCGAACTGGTGTTCAAGGTGCAGACTGTTGCGCCGATTGTGATCGGACTCACGGCCCCTTTTCCGCTTGCGACACCGACACTTGCTACCCTCTTACCTGCCACTGCTACTGGGGCTGTTAACCTTTTCTGGCTGTTACCATGGACACGGAGGGTGAAGCGTGAGAGACGTCAAGCTGCAAAGGAACTTAGCGGCGATGAGCTCGAGGCAGTCGATGCTCCGCTACGCAAGGAGTTCGGACGTTCACACGGACTCAGCCTACTATTCAACATGCTACACACAGCCAGTATGCTTGCATATGGCGTCTTCCTTTCTAAAAGCTTGTTCAAGTATGTGCGTAGGGTGTAGATTGGTTACATCTCCATCGGCGTAGCGCACTAGGCTACCTACTATATACGTATTTACAGAGGAACCCCACCCGAGAGTGTCCAAGCGGACCCGTCAGTTTAGACCAATACCTTTCTAGATATATATACTGGAGCAACATTAGCGTATTCAGTGTCCGGAAGCACAACCGCCCACGCTTATTCGTCAATACCCACCGCTTCCTGAGGCTGTGCGTGGACCGAGGCCGTAGATGCACTTCCGCTCAGAAACGAGGAGACGTTAACTGGCGGTAAGATGGCAATCATAAGCACAATGTACTCGTAAACTGCCTCTGGAATCGAGCGCTGGTAAATGCCCAGCAGCTCAGCTGGGCTAGGGTACATGGCTAACGCCCTGTAAAACTTCAGGGCAGACTCCAACTCCTTACCTGGAACCTTGGCAAGCATCTCACCCTCCTCCACGTTCACCTTGAAGCTGGCCTGCTTCTCGTTAGAGTCCTGTGGGATCGGCTCTTTAATTAGTTCCATCGTTAGGTACTCCCCAACATGCGCCATCGTAGCCTGCTTGGCTTCCTCGTGCTCAGCATGTTCCTGGGCACGCTGCTTCTTAAGGCTCCGCTTGAGGTTCTTTCTGAACCCGGGGTTGTGCCTCCGCTGGTAATCGAAGTACAGAGCATAACCTGCAGCTACAGCTACTACCGTAGCTGTAGTGAGAGCGAATACTCGGGAAACTGTTTGTGACATTACAATAAGGTTCAGTGATAAGCTTAGTGAGCTGATGGGAGCCTATGGGTCTTCTTCAACGGGCCGTGGACTTCACAACTATGGCAACTAAGTATAAGTACTGAAAGTTTTTCAGATTTTCGCTGCCGAAGGTTGTTGAAGAATTGGCTGAAGCAACACCTGGGCAGGTGTTAGATAAAACTGGAATGCTTGGCTGATGCAAAATTTGCCTTGTAATGAACATGATATGCCATGGGATCACACTGTTTCATGGATATTTATCTCTTCTCCGATTATTGGGCTGAGGGTCCAGTCATCCGATCATGGGCAGGTTTTAGAAGTGTTTAAAATTTTACACGTAGAGCTGCACGATGCTCATCGCATCTGAAGCAGTGGTATACCACGAAACACAGGTATAGGAGTAACAACAGGGGCACAGAGGGGAGTGAAATGGTTGCTAAAAAACGTACTCAATTAAGAGCAAAGGCGATGCGCCAGCGGCGCAACTCTTCTGAGGCTATGGAGACAGAAGAGCTTCCCCCGGATCCGAAGGCCTTCCTACACCAGTTGCGTGAGTCCAAACGTGAAAAGCAGCTTAACCGGTCACAAAGCTTCCTCAACAGGCTGCGGGACCAAGCCGGTAATGGTGGGATATCCAAGTCTGCGCTTCGCCGCCGGAAGAAGAGAATGAAGGAGGAGTTGAAGCCAAGGATGGAAGACCTACTGACCAGTTTGAAAGAGGAGGGAGTACTGGAAGAAGATGAGTCAGGGGAGCTTGCAGCGGTGACGGGTGTCACTGCTATCACGGCATCGAATGGGTACAGCGGTCTGCACGATACAGCTGAGGCTTGCGGGACAGTCCGTATCCGGAAGAACGAACCTAGCATACGTACACAGAGGGGCGCGAAGCTGCTGACTACCAAAGAACAGGAACGCTTTACCAAAGTAATTAGCAACGAGCGCTTTCGCAGCAGTCCCTTTGAGACGCTGCGGGAGATTATTAAATCTCGGAAGTAGGACTATGATAACTTCAGCAGATGGTCCTTGTCACCGCTGTATATTAATCGACTACCTATACTATTTTTGCGCTGGGTAATTTAGTTGTCCCCGCTATACGTTCAGGAGCTCCTTGAGCGTGTTTCGAAATACTAGCTTGTTGAATCTTTCTATTTCGCTGGTGTCAACTTGCTTATTCAAAATGGTACGATATTCATCCTGTAATTCTTGCTCTTCGTTATGCAAGTAGTCGAAATCACCCACATCTATGTCTAAATCTACCAAATCTCTGTCGTCAATTCCGAAGTTTATTGCGTCTTGAGGAAGCACAGCGTTGTTCATTTGCTTCCATCCATCGTCTATCCGTTGTTGCAAGGAGCCGTCTCCCTTTGAATCAGCCGTTGCCGCCTTTAGATTAACGATTTTGCTATAGATTTCTTGCGCTTTCCTTTTCTGATCGACCATGTCTGCCAGCTGCTTCCGCAGCGTTGGAACATCTACAATGTCTGAATGTGCGTGCAGGAGGGCCATTAAGTCGACTCTTTCGCTCACCTCTCCCCATTTGCTGTTCTGAAGAAAAGCAGATACATCGGAGATCCAAGTTATCAGTCCTTCAAATATATTTTCAGTATCATTGACATATATTTCATGTATGAATTTGTAGAATATGTCCTCATGCTTATCCACCAATCCATGGATTTTCTCCACAACGTTTACTCTCGTAGCTAACCCATGTTTTCCAGTGATTACATCGTCCAGTAAAGATATAAGTTCGTCCATAAACTTTTCAAAATTGGCCATAGCAACATCCACTCTTGCTACTTTAAATAATTTCACAAGGGGTTCATAAAAGAGCGATACTATTGACTTTAATAATGCCGGTAATTCCGATTCTTGCCATAGGAGTTTCATGACACGAATATCCCTCTCCTTTATGTAGATATGGAGTAATTCCTTAATATGAGAAAAGTATAATCCAGGACAATCCGTGATGGAAGAGTTAGTCGACACCATAGAGAGTTCCATAGATTTCATCGTTTTCCAATACTTGAACGAATTTTTAACCTCCTCGAGAGCTGTTGAAGATAACAGTTTCGTCTTATGGCATTGCATCAATATGACGAGCACAAGTGGAAGATCTTTTGCCTTTGCAAATTCATATACGGCGTCCATATCAATATACTCACCCTGTTCATTATCAAAAATACATTTCTGGAGCACACGTGCAACTTCTGAGCCGTGGATGGTCTCACTAGTAACATACATCTCCAAGTCTTCTATCATTTTCTCTTGAACTTTTAAGTCATCAGATAATATGTTCGAAAAGATAGTTTGCAAGAGTGACTGTCCTCCAAAAGGCCGTGCCATGAAGAGATCCATCATAGTCTTCATTATGGACATCGGGTTGGTGTACTTCATAATCTTTGACATGACTGTGTAAGGCATTAGCTTGTGCAGGCGTCGAACATGGTAATAGAAGTCATAGCAATTGTCATTCCCGAGGAAGACCTGGTATGTGGTAGCGCTAATATAAATTTTGCACCACTCAAAGAAATCTCTGAGAGGCTCAGATAGGTCGCTGGGATCTTCCTTCTCCTTAAATTCACGGAATAGCCTCATAATGTAGTCATTATCTTGCAAGATTGTGTCTTTTAGGGACTTTAGCGAGGACTGTAGCTTCACAGTTCTATCAAACGCCATTTTTTGGAATTTAACTTGATTTTCGAGGTTGTATACATCCATAAGCTCCCGAGATTCAATATCTTCCAGGATTTCTGGCGTAAAAGCACGCTTGTCTATCGTCCTCTTGAATAGGAATTTCGTTAGGGACAGACTGGCGGATACCTCTGCATCTTGGCAGATTGCCCTCAAATACTGACGCAGAGCTGTCCGCATTGCCTCCATCTCTAGAATAATGTAACTAGTACTGCTTGCATCAGAAGACGTGGTTTGCTCGTCAGCATCGCCATTTGAAACAGAGCCGCGGCTATTTTCGTATCCTCGGTAAAGCGAGGACACAGACGGCGGAGAAGGTTGCTGATCCAATGGATCCGCTCCGAGAATACAATCCACATCAGTTTGGTTTCCAGAACCCGCAGACTTGAATTTTGTATCGAAAGGTTGCTTGCTGATACAGATGGGTATCCTGTTCTCCTCTATCAAGGCGGGTATCTTCTTTCCGGGAAACTCCTTGCGGAGGCTTGCGTACAGATGCTTTAGGTCATCGTAATGCCTAGCAACATATTGAAACTCGCCCTGCGACCCCTCGCGCTGGACCTTTATCAAAAATACCTTGCGACGGGGCATCCCAGCCTCCGCCAGCCGCGACAACATCCGGGACGGAATGTTGAACGCAGATTTGATCCATGACTGCTGTGAACTGGCGTGGGCTAACGAATCGCCCAGGAGGCATTCCTCATCCACAACAGCAATAACATTGATATCGATGCCATTGAAGTAGACCGGCTCCTGTGTAATGGCATACTGAATGCTTTCCCGCGTGGGCATAATAAACTGCCCCAATCCCCCCTGCATGTCTCCGGTAGGCAAATTCAAAGGCTCCAGCGCAGCGTAGTACTGCTGCTCCTGCCGCGCACCTACGCCAGAGTTGTAGAACAGTAGCACTAGTTTAGACATCTTGATCGCCAGCTTCCGCCGCTTAGTCAGCTCTTCGCGGTCGTAACTCGAACTGAACGGCATGCTCATGAAGTGCTCAAAAAACGCCTGTACCTTGCTCTGCCAGAAGTGTGAGCTCGCAGCAAGGTCCTGCGACAGAAGCGGGCATGTCATCACCACCGTGTGCAGGAAGTGGCGCAGCAGCGGGAACTCTGTGTCCGCCACATGCGCTGTCTCGTGCCCGCCACTCTTGCCCCCCAACCGCCGCTTGAGCGACAGTGGCAGTGAGCCCTTGAGACCCCCCCCACCATGCTTCCTGGGCGCATCCGCGCTGAACGGCGCCCCAAACATTCGCAATGCCTCTGCATCATTGAACTGACCAAATTCCGTATTGAGCTCCAGCCGCAGCAGCTCGCGCTTAAGGTAGTGTTCTTCAGTAGGATCCAGTTGCGTGCTCATATCCCATGCAGTTGTCCGCTGTCGTATGCAACTGAAGCTGCAGTCCTGATCGCTGCTCCCTTTTTCCGCCACGCCGTCCGTGCTCCGCCAACACGCCGTCACGCGGCCTCGCTACCCCGAAACATGTTACCGCGAAGACGAGTAGCGGCTCGCCACGTGCACCGCATACGCAAGCCTCCCACTGAGCACCATAGCAGGCAACTTACCCATTTTCTAGCTCGACTCAGCGCCCCTAGGTTTCACTTTATGTCTCATCATGTGATTTTGCAAGACAGAGCACCAAATTACCACATATGAGAGATACGAGAGACATTCACTGCAAGCACATGCAGGCGACTACACAATGGACCAATGCCTGCGTTGCGTGCTCCGCAGCCGATGCCGCGGAGCTGGATGGTTAGTTCTTCGTATCACAGTTTACGAAACCGACAAATTTTCATGTATCCGCATGAACTATAACTAAGATGAGAACTAGCCGTCGAAGCGCCAGAATAGAGGTTGCAGCTGTTTGCTAGATCGAGCGCCTGTAGGGATATAATGGTCGTGAAAGCCTTAAGACAGATTTCCGTGGGGCAGAACGGTGTTGGAGCGTTTATATTTCCCTGCAAGAAGATCACACTGCAATATTGTAACTGGGGCGGGTCATCGCAGGGTCTGAGAGACTTCCTGACGTCCAAACGGCTCGCCAAGTGGGCGGAGAAATACCCGCAGATCCAGTTTGAGGTGGTGGCCAAGGCGGGGCACCCCGTGCTGAAGGCGGAGTACATCAACGGGCTGAACAAGGCGATCTGCGTGCGCAACCTGAACGTGGACCACGTGGAGTTGAAGCTGAAGCTACTGCGGGAGTCGTCTGGGGCGCAGCTGCGTCACTACCCGAAGAACGCAAACGTTCTGAGTTTGAACCAGAGCGTGCGTGGCGTATGGTCGCCGCTGCACGTGGATCCGGCGTTGAGACACCGGGTGTAAGTCATGTCTATAGTGTATAACCTAATGAAGAAGCTAGTCTGAACTTGTGGATGTGCTGCAAAGATGCTACTTATGCGGAACCCTTGTATTCGCGGAGAATGACGGGGACCGACGAAGGAGGCAGGGCGCCAAACTCTGTAACGACCTTCTTTATATACTCGGGCGGGGTGAGGTCGTACATGATATTGTATATGTTAAGCGACGGTAGATCCTGCCAGTCTGCAAGAATTGCCTTGTCGCTGTCCGACTTTTTGTTGTCATCTGTGATAAACTTTGCCTTTCCGTTTTTGTTCTGCTTAGTGTCTTGTTCGTCCTTCTGCTTCATGAGTGCTTGGCTCTCCTTTACGAAACGCTGCAGCAGAAAGCCTTTGTTGCTGCGCCGCTTAACAGGGTTGTCTGTATTAATGTCCACGAGAATGTTGGGGTCTGCCAGCTCATTGAAGGTGACACTGTCGAGCTGGACTCTCTGGGAGAACTTCAGAGACTCGCAGGCGACTATCACTGGAATGTTTCTTCTTTTAGCACTCATGGCCAGCATCGCAGTACCGACTCTTGAGTAGAGGAACCCATTCGAGAGGATGGAATGTGCTCCCAAGAAAACATAATCAATGTCCATACTGAATATAGTGGCTAAACTGGTGATCATCACATAGGTGATGTTGAGCCCTCTTTTCCTGAGTACCTCAGCCATCTTTCTTCCCTCAAAGAGTGGCCTCGAATCCACAATTATGATGTTGAAGTTTTTCCCCAAGTCAACTGCGTTGTATATGAAAAGATCCGTCAAAACCTTCGAGCACCCATATGTCAGGATGGTGCTATCGTTGTCGATGTGCTGCGATGCATTTTCGAGAATGAGTTGATCAGCTAGCTCGACTTTCTCGCGGGCAAACTGAGCAATCTTTTCACAGAGTAACTCCTTGGCCTGTACGTCAGAAGTGGCTGGGTCAATGAGCGAAATTTCCTGCTTCAACCAACGGATAGCATTTCCCATAGTGACGCTCAATGGCCTAGCTTTCTTCAAAAAGTCAATTTGATGGGACAAGTAATGTGTGAGGTTCCGCGACAGAGTGGTTCCCTCTGGCGTCTTGTATTCTCTAATGACGATCTGGAAAACTTCAAGCATTGCAAGACAGCGAGGGATGGAGCCGACAATCTTGTATGCTCCAAACTCCGAAGTCAGCAATACAACGGCAGGATGCAGCATATCCTTGTTGGCAACAAGTTCTTTCACAGAAGACATCAATTGTGGATTCTTAAAGTCCTCCTCTATCGCGATGGGCAAGACAGAGAGCAAGCCGGGGACAAATGAGCTTTCTTCATCTAGAGACATCGAAGCCATAGCCTGCGCGGATACCTCTGGGTTGGCTGGTCCTGCCGCGCCTGTGTGGCCTGCGGCCAGAGCGGGAGCGGCACTGCTCGCCATGGCACTAGCCACAGTTGGGATCATGAGGCCAGTTGCAGTGATCTTGGACGCTCCATTCGAGGAAATCGCACTAATCACAGCGAGTAACGACGCTCGTCTTTCTTCCGTCGTTTCTAAATGCCCGAATAACGTGGATTTCTTGTCAGCAATTGGGATACCAGGATTGCCACTTCTGCCCTTCTTAGCCCCCGACATCTGTTGCTCGCGCTGATGCTGTTTTTTCTCCTTCTTCAACTGGGCCTGTTGCTGTTGCTGCTCAATTGTAATCCCGCTTGCCTGCTTCTTCGCTGCACGCTTGGCAGCCTTCTCTTGTTTCTTAAGCTCTTTCAGCTCCTTATTGGAGAGCTTATGTTCTTCAGATACGCTTGGAGCAGTTGCTTCACGTTCCGCAGATGATTCACGGGGGTTTGCATCCGCTGCATTTTCACGCTGCGTGCTGGCTACATCGGCGTCCGTACTCATATTGGCGAGCTCAGCTGAGACACTAGACTGCCTATTAGCCTTCGATATTCTATCAAATATACTAGAGAAATGCAATGGAATGCATCAAATTTTTTTGACAATGATATCAAAATCGATCACATGATCAAACACTCTCTGTCGAAGCTATGGATTCTAAATGAGGGTTTACCATAGTTTCATAAGCAACCTCTAACTAGAGCAGGATTCAATCGCCAATTGTAAATGACAAACTACTGGTCCAAAGTTTCTGGATATCGTATTAAGGAGTAGATCTATATACATTATGAGGCAACATCTAGCCTCCTCGCATGCCACTGCGTCGTAGCCACTATGGCTCTTGCTTAGGCGCCAGTGCAGCAACGCATAGATCATAGAAGTCCACGCGGCCAGTGCGCTCCAAAGCAGCCCTATAGCAAGAAACAAAAGCCATCACAGCTTCGTTGGTCGAGCCGAATGTGGTAGCCGTCCTTGCTTGCAAGTACCGGATCCTGTGCGCAGAAACAAAGGCTGCAGCCTTCCCCATGCTACAGGCATCCACGTCAATGGAGGGCAATATGACAGGGACTTTTAGCTCTGTTGGAACAGGGATTTCTCCTCCAACCTGCTTGCTCAAAGCAGTGAGAAGCTCTGCAGATAACCCGGTACTGGTCTGGCGCACGTTTGTGTTCTCCCACGACATTGCTACCTTCTTTGTAGCAACAACTGGGTCTATTTCCTGGAGTAGGGAGTTGGTATGCAGACGGCAGGTTAAGATCGTGTTAAAAAGATGGTCAACGTCGTAGGCGGTTGTGTTTTTGGCGCGAGCAAACAAAGGCTTGAGCTGGTACACAGCAGTCAAAGTAGGCCCAAAACAGTGAAGACCAAAAGTTGCACGGAGAAGTATATGCTGTAGATGCTGTGCCGAGAGATGCTCCCACAACGCCTTCTTGTGTACCTGACGCAGCTCGACGAAATGCTTTTGTAACTGCTCAGCGCTTTCCATCTGGTCCAGTAGTTGCGCGTATGTGAGTACCGAAGGCAGCTGAATGGGATCACGAGGCGTTGGAATCTCACCACCGCCTAGATCCATTGTTAGAAGCTTGGCGGCATTCCTAGGGCGGTACAACAAGGGCCTCATATCCTTCGAGGTTTTCAAATATTCCAAGTAGCGCACAAAATCTCCACCATCCTTCGGAGCAGATTGAACCTGGGTGGCAAGAGACCGGATAAACCTCTTCGACAATGCCACTGAAACGGTGTGCATCTTGATGCTGTTGGCGTCCTATGCCGAAGTTGGGCTTATTACCTCTAGATGCTGGCAAATTTTCATAATTGCATGTAGTCACGTGGACAGAAATTCATCCTCTATCATATGACCTTTAAATGCTTGAAAGATTGAACTTGCAAAAAGCTGCTTGCTCAGGAAGAGTGCACATTGATACAGAAGTAATGGCTGATGATGTTATAGATTGGTTGCCATACGTGGATACTTTAGACCAGCGATACCTGAATGAGGTAGAAAAAACCGTTACGGCAGAGCTGGCGGCCATCGAGCAGCAAGAACTGCATCCGCGCATTGCCGAACTGTTTCCTGCGGTGAGACATCATTGGGACGAACAATACGGGCTGTATAAAGATAATGTTGTGGGCTTAGAGGGCAGCAATAAGCGCGCAGCGGAGGATGGGGTTCTCTCGGAGCTGAAGCGCCGATGCCCAGGCATCGACATATCCGTATACAATGATGATAGCGAGGACCCAGTCCTGCTAGCGACGATAGCAGGCTACCGGTACCACCAAGACCTCGTTGTCACCCAGCTGTTGCCGCAGACGCTGGAGAACCAGTGGGCCATCAACAACGCATATCTTGAAGGCGCAGAGGCAGCCGTTCGAAGACAACTGCAGGAGCAGGAGCAACAGATAGCGCAGCTTGACAGGCACCGCCAAGAGCTACAGCAGCGTGAGGCGCTAAGATTCCGATACCTCGAGCGGCAGTGGCGGGACCGGCTCCACGGCAACCTGGAGCGCGCAGCGGGTAATATATAGGTGAATACAATAACAGTTTGAGCTTATTAGACAGGGAAAAGCAGTTACACACTTGACGCTATTGCGCTTATTTGTCCAACACGTCTGCGTCGTATCTCTGCTTGAACCAAGCAATGGTGTCCTCCTTGGATGTCTTGTGCGAGTTACCAACGGTGGATCTGCATCTCTTTCTTCTAGACACTCTGCCGCCAGGTCTGCCCATGACCACGTAGAAGTCCATACCGTAGATACCAATCGAAGGGTCGTACTTGATACCAAGGTCGATGTGCTCCTGGATACCGAAACCGAAGTTACCGGTCTCAGAGAAGTTCTTGGTTCTCAACTGGTACTCCTTGACCTTCAAACCTCTCTCCAAGATCTCCTCAGACTTTGGCCCACGGATGGTGACGTGCACAGCAATCTTCTCATTTCTTCTGATACCGAAGGTACGGACAGTGTATCTAGCCTTGGAGTGAACTGGGGTCTGACCGGACAGCTGCTCCAACACCTTGGAGGCTCTGGTCAATCTGTCACCGGACTCACCGACAGAAATGTTCAAGACCAATTTCTCGATCTTCAACTCACGCATAGGGTTTTGGGCTTTGGCAGACATTTTGGCGACTTGTTCCACTGGAGCGGTATTGGTATCTGTTCCCAAGATGAATAAACTAGTTGGACCGCTGTGCTCTGCGATATACTATTTGAAAAATTTTTAGCGATGGCTCTGCATCTTCGTTTGGCATGATAGATCACGTGATCCACAACCCAGACACAACCGATTTTGCGTGGGTTGCTGATAAACCCACACCCATAACAAATGTGTGGGTGGCAGTCATCTAGTGAGTATCCGGGTAATGTCATGTAGGGTGGCAAACGGAACTGAAGGTGAAGTGCTGTGCTAGCTTAGAGCCAGCTCCGCGGTTACATATAGCAGCAGCGATAAGCCAGTAAGATGCAGAGCATTGTCGAATCATTGCGGCGGTCGCCGCTAGAGCAGGAGCTGTACGAGGACCAGTCAGAGCTTCAGGAGGACTTCGTGGTGGGCCGGGTCCCATTCCAGAGACTCACCCCTCGAATCTCGGTCGCACCCGTGGACCGTCCCTATGAGTTCTTGCGTGCACACACGGATGATTCGAAGAACCCAGACTGCCGGATTAAGATTGCGCACGGTACGACGACGCTGGCGTTCCGTTTCCAGGGGGGCATAGTGGTGGCTGTGGACTCGCGTGCAACGGCTGGGCAATGGATTGCGTCCCAGACAGTGAAGAAAGTGATTGAGATAAACCCTTTTCTACTTGGGACTATGGCGGGTGGTGCGGCCGACTGTCAGTACTGGGAGACTTGGTTGGGAGCACAGTGCCGACTACACGAGTTGAAGGAAAAGGAGCGCATCTCGGTGGCCGCTGCGTCGAAGATCTTGAGCAACCTTGTATACGAATATAAGGGCGCAGGGTTGTCTATGGGAACTATGATTTGTGGATACACGAAAAAAGAGGGGCCAACCATTTACTACGTCGACTCCGATGGGACCCGTCTAAAGGGTGATCTCTTCTGCGTGGGATCTGGGCAGACGTTCGCATACGGTGTCCTTGATACGAACTACCGCTGGGATCTGAGCGTCGAAGATGCTTTATACCTTGGTAAAAGATCCATCCTAGCAGCTGCACATAGAGATGCCTACTCCGGTGGTTCGGTAAACCTATACCACGTGACTGAAAACGGTTGGGTCTACCATGGCAATCATGACGTCGGTGCCCTCTTCTGGGAGATCAAGGAGAAGGAGAAATCCTTCAATAATGTCCTTGGGTAAATAGCCGCCTATCACCAATTTCATACTTCCAGTGTACCATATATATGATGTACTCACAAATTGCATAAGAGACGTAATCAGAGGACGCATGCTTAATGATGTTAAATTGGTGTCAATATTACTACAACGGGTATATAGACATTGGTCAAAGACCAAGTCAAGAATTAGGAACTGTATAATCGTACCCCCTTCTAGTCGGTGATATTACTGGATTGGTCATCGTCGTCGTCGTCTTCGTCGTCGTCGTCGTCGTCTTCGTCGTCGTCGTCGTCGTCATCATCGTCGTCGTCATCGTCGTCGTCATCGTCGTCGTCGTCGTCGTCATCGTCGTCGTCGTCATCTCCATTGTCACTCGTAGAGCTACTACTAGTGTCATCACCTGCAGTGCCAGAGTCAGAAGAACCCGTGTTGTCATCGCTTGAATCCCCTGAATCCTCGTCGCTAGAATCTTCATTGACGCTAGTGTCACTGTCATCGTCACTTGATTCTGTGTCACTGGCCGACCGTTTCCGAGGTAAAAGATTGCCATTGTTAGAACGCGAGCCCGCATGGCCTGGGGTGCCCGCCACAGAGAGCCTGACGGGCTGCTTAGGTTGGAAGAACTTTGATAGAGATGTGGGATCAAACGGTTCACCAGCTTTTAGCGTGGATGAGCTCGTAGGGTTTGCAATGCTTGGCGTCGGCGGCTTTTGGAGAATGTTACGAAGTGCCGGCGGAGAAGCCCTTTTCGAAGAACCCTGCTTCGCAATCAATGCTGGATTTTGAGCAGAAACTTGACTCACAGGGGACATATTGACGAGCTTTTTCACTTTTCCGTCTGTAACTTTTACTGTAGCAGCATTGACAGCAGCTGTCAAAATCAGGTTTAGGTGCTGCGGATTCTTATCGATTAGCGCTGTAAGTGGATTACCCGTGATTCCCTTATTCTTCGCAGCCTGTGTAACCTGGTTGATAGTCATAGCCAAAGCCTGTGTTAAAATCTGAGCCATAACAGGCTTTTCTAGACCTTTGCGGTCCTTGGTGAGTAATATAAGTTGCTGCTGTAGATATTTCATGGTGCGCTGATTATCATCTTGTAATATACGCTTTTCTGACCGGTTAGCCGCAAGGGTTTGTGAAATATTAGGCTGTTTGGTAAACGATGCTAAATTATTGGACACAGTTGCTTGTTTTCTGGCTTGTAACTGTAATTGTTTTAGTTCCGCAGCCTTTGCCTTGGCAGCTTGTGCTTCGGCTTGCTTTTTCCTCTGCTTCTCACGTTCTGCAATATATTCCTCGTCTAACCCCCATAACCATCCTTTCCCTTCCTTGGAAACCTTTCGGAAGGATTTATTCAATGACAAGTTATGTCTCACCGAACTTTGCCACCCGTCAGGGCAGTATTTATAATATGGATACAGTTCCCTAATACCGGCATATATCTCTGACAGAGACATGCCTTTAGGAGAAGAATACTTTCGCAAACATGTCGTAATCAAATTAGAATAAGAACACGTCGGCTTAGTACGATATTCTGGCGGTATTTCTTCTAATGAATATACCTTTTTGGGAGGTTTTGGTGGTTTTGAAGGCTTCTTTTCCTTCTTTTTTGAAGTGACGCTAATATCTGGCGCCTTGATCTGACTGTCAAGCGGATCCTTTACAGATTCTGTTTTAACAGTTGGTGTATCCTTGATTTTCGAGGGTATTACATGCTTTTCTTTGCCCTCCTGTTCAGGTAAGACAAATTGAAACGGTATTTGACCAATTTGAATTTTGCTTTTGTTCCTTAAAGGTACAGTAATCCCACGTTCTACAAACGTGTCATCGACAAAGGCACCATTTTTCCCCATTATCGACAGTTCAAATCTTTCTGTCCCAAAATTGTAGAATATTTTCGCATGTCTCCTGGATATAGATTTTGACGGACCTAAGTTAACGTCCACTTTATGAGCAAAGTCATTTTCTGATCGCCTACCGATAATAACTTGAAGGGTCTGGACATAAAAGGTGAAGTTTTGAAAGTCAAGACATGCATATGCAGATATTTTAGATTGTTCTTCAGCAAGATTCGAACCATGGGATGACGTCATAAACTGACCTGCTGGAAGAATATGCCCATCTGAGTGTTCCGTATGATTACCTGCATTTATGTCTGTACTCGTCTGGCGTTCAGATTCCGGCGATGGTTTAAAGGTTGCAGGAGAATGCTTGTTGGTTGGTTGCGAGACCATTGGAGTTAATGAGTTATGTCTTCGAGCATAAAACAGATGGTTCTTACCTTGGATAATTGATGCTGGTGTGTTTTCCAAATGTGTGGTATAATTAAATTTCACAGAACCATCATGTGTGCTGCTTTTGACTGTGTGTGGATTGGCCATTGAATTATTAGAAATACTCAGCTGCTGCGATGAATCACCAGTTTTCTTGGCTGCGACATGCTGCCTTGGAGATAGGCCTTCTTCGTTGCTCGTGTTCGTGTCTTCAGTTTTGGTACACATATGCTTGTTATCCAGAATTTCAGGTGTAAGAGAGACTGATCCACGCGGCGATTGTTCTATATCAAGCTTATGCCTGGTAGCCGCGGCATCATCTTCTGAGGAACGCCGTTGAGATCCGATTCCATGAGCTAAAAGATCTTCTGCTGAAAACAAATCATCATCGTTCTTGGCATCTAGCTTAAATAGCTTCGAAAAATCTTCATGATCTAGATTTTCTGGTAACTCCAATTTTAACTCTGTAGTCTGAAGAGTAGACGCGGCTCGTATATCCGGGGTCTTGCTGTCATGCTCTTTTAGAATTAAACTGCTGCGGCGCCTCGTGTTAGGTCCATATGACATGGATGGGCGCTGCAACCTATTCAAAAGTTCTTGTTGGTCTTGCCCTTGCTCCATGTCCGATGCCATTAATCTGGTATCATCCGTTCCTATAGAACCCGCAGGCTTAGGTATATTCTTTAACGGTGTAGAATTTGGTGTAGGTGTAATTGGAGCATCTCCAGACCCTGCTACCTCCATATACGCCGAGCCGTCTGGTTTTAAATCTTCCTTTTCGCCACCATGAGAGGCCTGTGAAACTTCCCGAGCAGCTAGGCCGATAGAATCGGTGCCTTTTGGCGGGCCAGGTGTTGTTGGGGGTTCGTTTTTAGCTACCTCCTGCTCTTGTACCAAAGGGAAATTTGTTAGACCGTCCGCATGCGACGAGTCAACAGCAGTTGTTGGCTGAAGATCGGAATTTAGCCTCTTTCCCTTCAGCTTTTCGCCTTCCCTAGAGTCCGGCACTCGGTCACTTGCAAAACCTTCTCCTGCATTAGCACTCTTTACTTCCGAAGCTGTCTTGTCAGCATTGCTCTCTGCTGGGCGGTCACTTGCATGTTCGGCGTCTCCCGACGACTCATTTGTACAGCTCACATCTGCACCTTCCGAAGGTTTCTCGCTATCATAGCTAGCGTATCCTATTTTGCTTTCCTCATCGGCACGTAGGGGATACTTTCCTGGTTCGCGGGTCGGGTAGTCTATGTGCTTCTTCGGAAGGTCATCCGTCGCGACAGAGAGCGCGCCAATCGCTTGAATCGATGCCCGAGGCAGAGATGTGTTCTCCTGACGCTCGAACTCCATCGTTCAGCACGGAACACTAATATATATCGGAGTACTGGCTGTGAGTGCTGCAATATTTTAGCTTCCTGGCACTTCTTCCTTCCGTGCTAATTGGCTCCGTTCGTCTCCTATCTTCCGAATCAGTACCTAGTATGAATTGAGAATCCAATCCACAAGGACGAAAGAACAGAACAAAAACGTTCCTATGATAGCTGCTGTTCTTGAAGGGACAAATAAATGGGACAAAGCTGAACCGAGGTTCCTTATTCACCTCGCACCTGATGAGTTGGTGATACAATATTTTGTTTACGCTGCTGCACAAGAAAAAAGAAATGAAGCAAAAAATTCAAAGCATAGTATACGTCCTTCGTTAACTATGATAATTCAGTACTTCTGGGAGATAGTGAATCACGTGATATATACTTAAAATGTGGGGAAGGTTCTCTGCAAGAAGGCGATGCATGGAATATGGAATAAGCTGATTGGTACCTCTTCCCCACATATTCTGCTACAATGCAGAATTTCAGAATTCTTAAGTGCTGGAGTATCTGGCGGGATCTCACTAGTATTGGCGCTGAGATCCTGTGGCAGGGGGGGGGGGGGGGGGCAGAGAGAGAGAGAGGGCGAGAGAACACTCAGCTCCTCTTATCTACGCGCATATTGCGAGCCCTCACTCTCTCAGGTGCACTGAGAATCCAGTTAATAGAAGATAGGGTTTCTTCCTTTATATCTCCGGTGGCTGGGTCAAAGTCATCGTCATCTAGGCCCAGGACGAGGACTAATTGGGATAGTCTCGTGAACTTCTCACGGAGAAAGTAGTGCTGGCCGCAGAGGGATGTGATCATAAGGCTTAGTTCGCGATCCAGCTTCAACCCTCCGAGTTCGTTACACTGAATGCCCCATATCTTCTCTTCCAAGGCTTCGCAGAGGTAGTCTATCATCTGAGAAATTAACTCGATGTATGCCGTTTTGTAGAGAACGTTCGAAAAGGGAAGTATCAGTTCTTTCCACTGTGTCAGAAAGAGATTCAGAGTGGAAAGGTTTTCAAAATCATGTGCCGTGCATATGTATTCCTGGTCTGTTCCACTTACGAACATAGGTGCAACCAGCCTTTTAAGCTTCCCCTTGAGCATATTCTCGAATAGTTGTAGTAGGGACCATTTCAACAGTTTGCCGCCCTGAGTCTGAATATTGCCGAATAAAGTACGCAATACCGATTCCACATCCGTTGCGTCGCGACCAAAGGGGAAATTGCTGTGCAACAGCTGTGGCTGGTCTTCTAAAATCTCAGTGATTAGAAGACGTTTGAAAAATACCTCACCTATGGATAAAGTGTTGACACAGATCAGGAAATGGTGAAGCTTCAACACGCTTTCCTCGTCGGTGTAGACAGATTGTATATTAGACTGCAGGTTTGTTAACGTGCTTGTCGCAGCGCTCTTAAAATTGAAGCCGAACTGTGACAATTTACCAGTATCCTGTGTTACAGGCTTTGGCGAGAGAGACCTCATACCGACTGATGTAGGATCTGAAGACGGCAGGTATTTTTTCAACACAAGGGAAGGGTTAAGACGAGGTTGAATATTCTTAAATCTTGATTGTAGCACTTTAATCAGGAATTCGGTCTGGATAAACCTCATTAAAGCTTCAGAGAACTTATAGAGCAGTGCCTTCTGACCAGTGTTCACAGTTGCAATTAGATTGACTCGAATGAGCAGAACTAGGTCTTCCAGGATAGAGCTTATAGGATAGCTCGATAAATCTTCGTGGTCGTATGGGGTCGGCCCTAAATAGTCGTTCAAAGATGGTAGTTCTTCTAGGTCGACAGCATTTGCGAATGACCTATAGAGTTGGTGGCGCACCAGTTGTTCAAACCCAGACATAGAGTCAGTCACCTTTGCGCTGAACTTTCCTTCCGAAATAAGGCTCGGTAGCTCTAACTCTGTGGCCGTGTTCTGCGAAAACTCATCCCACTTCAGAGCGAAAAACCTGCAGTACATGGACCAATGCTGGAAGATGGCTGAATATTCAGAAATCAACATTGTTAATTCGTTAATGGAGCTTGGGGGTGGCCTGCTATTTGGCTTTGCGCCATGGAGATGATTTTTGTTGGCTTGGGCCTGTGCTTCGTGCCACTCCCTGATTTCAGCAAGCAGATATTCAATGCGCCGGACATCCATGAATGTGTCCCATATTATCCCTGCTTGTAAGTCTGCTTCCTTTTGAACTTTGTCCATGATATGCACCATATATTTCGCGCCATAGCACCCTGAGATAACCTGCGAGTGGCTATTTATAATGGTGGACACGGTTTTGAAGAGATGGAGCAGCGCCTTGGAGTAAAACATATGCCGTCTCTCAGTAGAGCCTGTCATGATTTTACGACTCTGACCTGCAATGATATCGCACACATACTTGGAGTAGACTTCCAACCCCAGCTCGGCATATCCTATCTTAGGGAATAGCTCAAAGTAGGATGTCAACTGTTCCACATCTTGCGCTTTTGCCGCGTGCTGGAACTGTTCCGTAAATACCTCCGATAACCTAGAAGTCCAGTCCTTCAGCAGCTGTGCTGGTTGCTCTGGGATCTCACTACAAGGGACCACCCTATTCGCAAACTCAGATTCGACAACTTCGGGCGGCAGTGTCCGGATCTTCTCGATGGTATTGGCTGCTAAACGGTGGTCATTCTTCTCCAACGCGCTACTCACCACCGAAATGCTGTACTTCAGTTGCCTGCATTGTTCAATAAACTGCAGGGTCTTGTGAACTAACGTCCTTTCGCGTTCGATCATCCTAATCCGCGCCGAGATCTGCCTCGCGGACTCGCTCGAGCCGGAAAGCTGTTCCAGTGTGGCATGGAACTTACCCAACGACGAGGTCAGGTTTGTCCTCCTGAGCTCCAGTTTCCTAATCTCCTGATTATCACGGGTCTGCGACTCTTCGATGATCTCTTGCAATTCCTGCTCGGTCTCTCTGTGATCTCTATTGATCACCTTTTCGAGTTTGGTCGCCTGAGAAAGCGTCGCAAAGTTGTTCATAAGTTTCTTATACCGTGCCAGTTTCGCAGCCAGCACATCGTCGCTGATCGTGTGGAGCGCAATTGGATCCCCATCGGCGGCCATGTTATCCTTGACCGCGATATTGCGTGTTGATGAAGTCTGAACGGCCTCGTGGCCTGGACGTAAGGCGAAAAAGTAAAATTATATAGAACAGGCATGAGATTGGCTGGAAGTTCAGGGAGCCAGGCCTCGTGCGAAGCAGCTTAGAGAGCCATAGGAAGCCACATGCGCAGGAACTAGAGATGAGACCCACCCAAGGTGAACTCGCCCACGGCACAGGGGCAGTCTTAGCAACGTGGTAAACATTAAAAATAATACATACGTTACAAGCAGCCGGCATAGCAACTGCCTGGAGTCATGTTTTAGAGAAAAATAGAAAAATTATTATAATATTCCTTGTGTATGAAATAAAGCTGCTTTGCAACACGCGGCAGAGATTCAGACCTGCCTGAAGCCGTAAAAGGACGAAAAACAGAACGAATAGAAATTAAAGATAGAAAAAGCAGCACTCGGCCAAGGCCGAAGCGGGGGCGCGCAGGCGCGCCGGCGCTTTCCTCGCGCTCAGGCTGCGACTTGCTCCTCAGTGGCATCCTGCTCCCACTGCTCGCCGTCATCACCCTCCTCGAACTCCTCGTCGTAATCACGTCTGATGGACAGCGAGGGCTTGACGGCCGCGGTGTCCAGCGTCCAGTCGTTCAGCGCGGCCTCGGCATCGATGATGATCTGCTTCGAGGCCTCGTAGCCGTCGTAGGCCGGGCGGGTCTCGCCAGGCGTCACCGGAGAATCGTCCAGCAGCTCCAGCAGCGCCTTGCCGTAGCCGGCGATCAGCGCCAGCTTCTCGCTGTGCTCGATCAGGGAGTCGAACTGGTAGTTGAAGGCGGCCTTCAGCTTCGAGCGCGTGATGTTCGACAACTGGGCCTCCGCCACCAGCGACTCGGCCTCCGCACGCACTAGCTCCTGCTCTAGCACCTCAATCTTGGGAGACTGCGGGTCCTTGTACTTCAGGTACGCAATCTTGTCCGTGATCTTCGCCTTGCGGTCGCGCGAGGGCTGGATGGAGCCCTCGATATCGCGGATGGACTTGAGCGTCAGCCGGTACTGGTCGTACCGGTCGATGAACTGGTCGTCCAGCTCCGACGTCTCGTAGATCAGCACGCCCAGCTTGTCCGTGATGTCCGACACGTCGTCGTCGTTCTCAAGCCCCCACAGCGACAGCTGCTTGGCCGCGTCCCGGCGCTCGTTCGCCGCCACCTCGATGGCCCGCAACACGTTCTTCTCGATCTTCACCAGCTGCGACAGCTTGCGCGATAGCTCCGGTCCAAAAGCGCCCGCCGTGTTCTTGCGGAACGTGTTGGCCAGTCCGCCCTTGCCGAAGAACCGGTTCTTCGTCGTCGATGGCGGTGGCGGCGGGTTCTGAAGCTGCGACGCCGTGGGCGCCCTCGAGTTCCTTAGGGAGTATGTCCGGTGCATCTTGTTACACACTACTGTGTCTTCGCTAGCAATCGCTCAATTCCACTTGCCAGAGTAGCCTCGCGGATCAGCTGCTGCGTTCTAGCGTGCTATTTAAAACGCTGGTATGCTGCCGTTGCTCCCATAGCAATTTTAGCCTGTCATCCCCCTTTTATACTACGCACTGTTTTTCTTGGAATCCCTTAACCCGTTTCTTTTTTCGCACCTCGGGGCTCGCGGGGCGGCCCGCGTAGTCCCTGGCTGCAGGACGGGCTGGAGACGGGCTGGGCCTGGCACGGGCCCGCGCTTGCGCAGCGTAGCGTGCGCAGGGAGGCCCGGGCCAGCCTCCCATGCTGTCCGGCATCCGGGGGGAGCGACGGGTGGGTCGCCGTCGCCAGAGACCGCCGCGTACTGCGCTGTGGGTGCGCGCGCTGCCGCCGTGCCCAAGAGCAGGCCGTACGGCGGGCCCTGGCGGCGCAAGGCAGGCACGTCGGGCGTTCTCGATTTAGCAACGACATTGTGGTCTCGGACGGGGGGACCGGACAGGACCAGATGGGGATTCCGCGCGGGGCACTAGGGCACGGGCGCGCAGCGAGTCCGAAACGGTGAGTTTGTGCTGGTGGGCGTTACAAGTGCAGCGAAGAATCACAGTACGGCAGCAGTCGGCACGGCAGCAGGAGCCGGGCGCAGCAGGGCGACGCATTGCACAGGCATTGGCAGCACATAGGTCCCAAGACAGAGGCAGCGCGGAGATCGCGCAGCGAGTGCAGCGGACAGAGGGGGGCGACATGAGCGCGTGGGCATCGCAGGAGGCGGCCAAAGAGGAGGAGGCGGTGGGGGACTTCGCGCGGATGCTGGAGCGGCGGGACGCAGGGTTACTTGCGCGCGTGCTGTCGCGCGCGCAGACCGGACCGGAGGCGTACGTGCGCGGGCTCTGGCGGGCCGAGGTGGGGCTAGAGCGGTGGCGGCTGACGCGCGTGCTCGGGTGCGGGTCTGTGGCGTGCGTGTTCGAGCTGGGCGACGGCGCGCTTGCGCTCAAGGTGCCGACGTCGCGGCGGAAGGCGCCGGTGCTTTTGCACGAAGTGCTCATATACTCGCACCTCGCGCAGCAGGCGGGCGGGCGGCTCGCGGAGCGGCACGTGGTGCCGTTCCACGGGGTGGCGGCGGTGACGCGTCGGGAGTACCGGCGGCTCCGCGGTGGCGAGGTGGTGCCGGCGCTGGTGCTAGAGCGGATGGACACCACGTTGGAAGCGGTGCACCGGCGCGCGGCCGTGAGCAAGGGCCAGTGGTGGCGGTACGCACGTGACCTTGTTGCGGCGCTCCAGTTCCTTCGCGAGAGCTGCGTGGTGCACGGGGACATCAAGACCGCGAACGTGCTCGTGCGCGGGCAGGACGCATTCTTGGCGGACTTCACGTCGGCGGCAGTGTGCGACGCGGCGCCGGAGCCGCTCACGACGACGCTTGAGTACTGCGCGCCGGGCTTGATCGGCGGCGGCCAGCCGACGCACAGCACGGACGTGTACGCTGCGGGGCTCTGCTTGCTTGCGCTTATCACGCGGTTCGAGCCGTTCCGCGAATTGTCGATGATGAAGTCGCACAGCAGCGCGCCGACGCATTCGTTGCACGAGACACAGTGGCTCATGAATGCCATCTCCAAGGGCGACCCGATCAAGTACAACGTACTCAGCCAGGACCTCTACGACCGGTGGGCGGAGGAACTCCACTTCTTGCGGCGGTTCTTCGTACCCGCGGCGCAGGACGCGCTTTCGCGCTGGCTCGCCGAGTCGAACGCGCGCGTGGCGGAGCATGCATTCTAACTTTATGTAACTATCGATGACGCTAAACCTTTAATTGCGCTATATGCACGCTTATATGACTAGCTCCCCGTTGATGATGGCGTTGAGGCGCCGCTCCTTCTCCTCGTCGAGCTTCTTGGTATTGATTTCGTCGTCGCGCTTAATGCGGATCTTGCTGAGCTCATTGGGTACGTAGAACGGCGGATGTTCCCAGTCGCAGTCGCGGCCCAGCGGGCAGAAGCCCGTCACGTATTTCGGGCAGATGATCTTCTTAACGTGCTTGCACGGACAGGCGGTTCCCAATGGACAGAAGCCCATGCGGTAGTCCTCGCACTGTTGAACCTTGGACGTGGGGTCTATATGCAGGTATTGGCACTCAGGGCTCTGTGTGCAGTAACCGTTTTTCGTGAAGAACACACACTCGGGCATCTTGCGTAAGTTGTATTCATGTAGGTACTCGCATTGATCGTTCTTCTTACACAGTCCACGCAGCCAGTGCTTGCAGACGATTTTGTTCTGAAATATGGGCAGGACGTGTTTGTTGGGGCACAGCGTGCCGTTGGGACATGAGGAAGCGCCTTCCTTGGAGTTGTAGTATTGGCATACTGGTCTGTCGGGATCAAGAGAGAAGGAATATTCCTGCCGAAGAAACGGTGCAAACCGAAAAGGATAATTAGATGTATCTGGATGTACTAGCGACATAGTGGCCGGCTCTATGATCGTGCTATCTGCGTGGTGCCGTGTGAAGTCTTCGGTGCACTTTCTGTTCTAGTCGGGTTCATTAAAAATGGTCCTTACTAAGAGTCACGTGATAATTGCAGAAATGTGCTTGGTGAGTCCTATACACTCTAGAGAGATCTAGTCGCCTACGTAAGCTCTCCAGGGCCGCGGTGCAAGCCGCCAACATATCGCAAGCTCGACTGTAAGGTTAGACATTCAGCGCAGCCAGCACGAAGGTGAGCAAAAAGGAAATCTTGAAGCTCGGCTTCTCCCAGAAGAGTGTATTAAGGTCAATCTTCTCCCTGCCGGTGCTGATCAGGTATCTAGATAGCCCACGCGTGGTGCCTTTGTCCACTATCCCTCGACTCTGTAGCCATTGAAGCGCCAGCAGCCCCAGGCCAGTAATAAATACGAGAGCGTGCGAAATCTTTCCGACAACAATTCCCAGCGCAACACCCGCGATGGAGCCCAGACATAGCTGGCGGTAATCTAGCTTTCCATTAAGCCTTCCCCTGCGCACTTCCTTGCTAGTGACCCCTGCACCATATCCCACCTGCGGGTACTTTACGTCGTGAACGCCCATGTATGCGTCATTGCGAATTATAGGAGACTTGAACAGCGGCATTAGTAGACCCGTAGCTGTGATACTTGTAAAGAGCATCATCCTTGGCGAAGTAATGCCCGCATTCTTAGTTAGACTTACCGCGCGTGCACGAATGGCGCTCCCCATCATCTGGCTGCGATAGCTGGGCGCTACCAGGCGGCACAGATTGCCAAAGAATAGCCTCGTTCCACAGGGATTTCTAATAAATAGGTTGGTATTCATTCTAGATAGCTGAGTGTCGTCGCTTCTTCTGTTTTACACGTTGAGGTCAGCGGAAGAGCATCCCCGTATTTATAGCATCCTTTTTCAGAAGAGCAGCGACAGCACCCTTATTCGCATGGCAAAGTTGATCTGACTAAAGCAAAAAAGCGGAACATCTGTCTCAGGCAGCTTCCACGGCACTGCAGCAAGCAGCACATTTCGGATGGTCGCATTAATAATTGTATTGATATGAAACTAGTTTAGATTAGTTTTGTATATCAGGGTATGTGTATACTAACTACATATACATACTGCATTAAAAATGGGAACACTGGCATGAGCCAGAATCAGAAGTGTCTGGGATATGTAACATAAGCACAGCACATGGTGCGTACCATAGCAGGTTAAAGTGGCGTGAACAAACATAGCTGCACATATAACTTCCAATCAATCATATACAAAATCATGACAAAATACGCGTATTGCCTTTATTCTTATTGGCTTCTGCCCTTCTTACCTCAAATGAGATTTATTAAATGCTTTAATGAAGATCCCCCGTCCCTATCCTGTCTACCGCGACAGGATTATCTACACTGCTGATGTGCAAGTTCCTTACATACTCCTGTAGCTTGTTCCAGTTTTCTTCGCGCTTCTCACGGCGCTTTTGGGATTCCTTCAGACTCGAAAGGTAGAGAGAGTTGCAATTCTCATAGAGAACCGGGTTTGTCTCGAGAAATATCTTTAATGCTTTGAAAGCCATTGCATGAATAGCCCGATTCCATGAACCGGAGTTTATGGCTTGCTCAACTAGCATGTAGGGGTCCTGATTTGGATTGCCCTCTTCATCGGTTTGAGAGTCTAAGTCTAACTGGGAGGTCAACTCATACAGCGCGGGGAAAATGATAGGCAGGATTACCTCTGCGTTTTCAATGCATAGATTTAGAAAGTATTCGTTATTCCAGTAACTGAGCACCTTCTCTGCCACCTGGAAATGTGGTGAGGAGATGCATTTTGCTAGCTGGACAAATAGAGGCACTTCAACTTTAATGAACTCTAGCGGTTCAATGACTTCAAAGATATCCTCGATTTCATTCAAAAACATAATTTCTTTGGTAGAATTCACTTTCGGCCAATAGCGTAGCAAACCCATAATGACTTCCTCGGTCAGCATCGGCTCTTTCTCTAAGAACTGCACAATACAGTATGCCAACTGGGGGTGATAGAGCGATAAACAGCGAACTTTATGCAATGGAATTAGGATGCGGACAAGGAATACCTTGTGTTCTTCTTTTAACGGCAATGCGAATCCGTTGATGATGGAACCGAGGATCTCCAACAACTCTGCAATACCATTAAAACGCTCTGTCTCGTAGACAAACTGAAGGAAAATGTTGTTGATGGAGCGGCGGATAAACGACCGGAGAGACAAGAACTTGCCGTAGATCCTGTGAAGCGTGGTTTTGAGGCAGTCCCGTTCGCGGATATCTTCGCTATCGAATAGCTCGAGGAGCTTTAGAATGAACTCCTGGTCAATGAACTGCTTTGCAATCTGGTGGTTGAAGTCTGGCGACTCCACGAAACGCAAGAAGAACTCATAGACACATTGCATGTGCGGCCAGGCCAGCTCGTTGACCGGCTCGTCTTCGTCGGGGTCGTACACGTCTCCAATCGGATTCACAGGCGGCGGGATGGGCCTGAAAAGGTTAACCTTGAACATATTTACGACGTGCCCGTACATCTCCTCCGTGTACGTGAACCGGTTGGTCACGATAAACTCAATTAGCTCCTGCAGCGTGATGCGTTTGATCTCTTTCCCATGGATGTCAAAACTCGGATCGCTGAAGTCAAACATGATATTGCACTGGTCGACCTTCGCTATGAATAGAGAAATCTGCTCCTCCGGCGGCACGTCGTCAAACCCCGGCAACTTGGAAATCTGTGTGTACCGCGACGGTTCGAACCGCGACGACGAGTGCCGCTGCGGCGTCTTGATCAGCTCAAGGTCTGTGTCGGGGTTCAGCTTCGTGGGCGTGGGTAGCCGCTCGAACGAGTGCGACGACCGCGGGATGTCGATGCCGTTGGGCGACGCCGCCTCCGCCTCCTTGGGTGACGGCGGCCCGGACGTGCTCCCCGGCGACACAGCCGCCGCAATCATCGTCGGGTATGAGCGCTCTTCCTTCTTCGCCGCCACCTTCACCTTGGGCGCCGCGCCCGCCCCAGACTTGCCCGCGTCCTTGGCCTTCGGCTGCTTCGCCCCGGAGCCCTTCTGCTCCTTCTTGTCCACCGTCGCCCGGCCCCCGCTCCCGCCCACGGCCCCTGCCGCGCCATTGGCGCTCCCCGGCTTTTTCCCCGTCTCCTTGTCCTTCTTCTTCTGAGTCGACGACGACGATCCTGTAGTTTTCTTTATCAACTGCGCAGGTCCCGTTAGTAGTCCGCTCGCCCGCGCCCGCCCGGCCGCACTGCAGCCGCCCCACATACCTTTTGCTTAAAACCACGCATCATTTTGAGCCTGAGTGCTTCGGTTCGCTGGTCCGTCTCCCGGCGTGCTTGGTGTTACACGATCGAGGCCGCTGTATTTGTGTTGATTTTTGTCTTTGTGAGGTGTTTGTTAAGGGGATGGAAAGGAGGGTAATAATCACTTGCCAAGGGTGTGCAGATGCAGCCTAGCGGCCGTCATGTGCTCCGGCCGTGCTGGCTTCCCGCTGCTGCGGCTGCAGCCGGCGCAGCGCGGCCAAATTTGGTTGCTGGGATTCCGTCGCGGCGCGTGGGCGGCACAGCGGGGCGGCCCGGCAACGCCACAAAGGTCCGGGGCCAGACGTGGCGCGTGTGCGCGGGATATATATACGCGTGCAGCCCTAATGGGCGGCACAGGTGCTCGGCGGTGAAAATATATAAATACAGCGGCGTGCGCGCGGAAAACGGGACACGCTGGAGAGGGCGGCGGCTCTGCCGCCAACGCAGAAGATGAGAGTGCGTAGACGCGAACGGGCACGCCCGGATGAGCCATATCTACGAACCGCTACACTGATGCACGTAAACACTTGTAGGGCGGCGGGCCGCGGACCATAGACATCGCGTTGTTTATATGCTGCTATGTAGATGCGGGGGCCGGCGGCAGCGCGGCCGGGGCCTGCGGCGCGCTGGCGGCTGGCGGCAGCGCGGCGCCGGCTAGTCGGCCTTGGGGCTCAGCTGGTTGACCAGACGGCGCCGGCGGGCGCCCTCGCGGGCCCAGAACTCGTCGCGGTAGATCTCCCAGCCCTCGCGGATCTCGGCGCTGAAGGCGCGGGGGTAGAGCACGAGCTTGACGTCGACGGCGCCGATGCGCGCCTGGGAGCGGACGGCGACGCCGCGCCAGAAGTGGTAGAGCGCGAGGCGGGGCAGGTGCGCGGCGGGCACGAGCAGGTGCAGCAGCCAGAGCTGGGCGCCGGCAACGCGGCGGGCGGCCAGGCGCGCGGAGTCGGTCGCGCGGTCGCCGAACGAGCTCTTGACTTTGACGAGCTTGATGTTGAACTGGCGGATGCCCTTGTTGGTGTTGGTGAAGAACTTGCGCGGGATCACGATGGTGCGGCGGTACTCGCCGCTGAGATGGAACAGCACGACAGTGATCATGATGAACACGAACAGGAACTGGAGCATCACTCTATAAAGGCCCTGCACGGTGTCCTGTGAGAAGTACAGCTCGTAGAACGCAAATCCCGCGACCCCCATCAGCGTCGACAGGAAAAGCGTGAACTGCCACTTCAGCAGCTCCTGCTCCTTTGCCTGCCGGCGCAGGTCGTCCTCCAGGATGAGCAGGTTGCGAAATATCTTGGATGCCGGCGAAATGTCGGTCGTGCTCTTAAGGTTTTTGCTGGACGTCTTGCTGCTTGATCGCCGTCGCCGCATCACGCTGGCGCCGGCCCTGTTCGTTCGCCGTACCCGCCGCAGGTGTGCTTCGGCTTCGGCGCCGTCGTCATCTCTCCATATGCTCTCTGACATATCTGTACTGTCACACCCGTAGTCCTGCCACAGCCGGCGGTCTAGCAAAGCCTTGAATGTCTCTGAGGTGCTCCTATAATGTCCTCTGCTCGGAGAACTGTCGCCGCTTGGTAGGCTGCTTCCACTGGTCTGAAGCACTGCTGCTCTGCTGCTTGGAAGTATCATGTTCAGGTTTGCTTGCGCGGGTTGTCAATTTCGCGAGTCTCACCAAAACCTGTCAATACTCCGCTGATCTCCATGTGGCAAGGCGCAACGCTAGACAGATAATCGGTCAACGGCGGGCGAAGGGCACGTGGCAATGATTGAATATATGGAATATGTGCTGCGACAGTTCGAGAGGACCACTAGCTGGGACAGGGACTACAGCTACGAAAATATCACGGCGACCAGCGACAACCTGCTGCAGTTCGAGATTCCCGACTCACTGAATCTGCAGATATCTAACCAGTCGACCCCCAACACTTTCAACACGTTCGAGCTTTCCAACCGGAGCATCATCAATGGATCGCTGTCGTACTTGTACACCGATTGCGGTCAGCTGGACAAGATCGTGCAGAACTCGCTGAAGGTGCCGCTGCAGCAACGGGTGGACACATACCAGTGCCTGCGACCAGGGCGTACGCTAGGTACAAGCTTCCGCAGCCAGATGCTGCTTTACGGGCGCATGTACTGGCCGGGCTCGATTCTGGAAGCCATGTACTGTAAGCGGCTGACGCCTCAGAGCCAACTGGTGCTCAAGAGTCTGCTGTCTGCTGCGGGGGAGTCGAGTATTCTGACGCTATACTGGCAGCGCAACGCACCATGGGGCAGTCAAGACATTGTATTTTCTACGAATGAGCTGCTACTTGGGTACCGGTTCCTGCATAACTTGTCGCCGGGCAGGTCGCACGAAGGCTCGCCGCATGGTCAGTCTACGCTATCACTGGGTGCCGAGTTCTGGCTCGGGATCAGCAACCTTCTTCCAGGCTGTTCCACTGCTCTGCGTTATTGCACACATGCGACTAACACCGGCAAGCCGATCACTTTGACCTTGTCGCTTAACCCATTGTTCGGGCACATATCGTCGTCCTATTCTGTAAAGTTCTCACCTGGAACCACTTTCTGCTCCAAGTATGACTTTAATGTGTACTCAATTGAGTCTAATTTGTCGTTTGGATGTGAATTTTGGAAATCCAGTGCAGCCGCGCATAAGCAGGCTACCAATGAGGAGGAAACTAGCATTGAGGTGGCCACTGAAACACCAGTTAGTGATCCGCGGTACTGCGGTGCCGTTCCAGGCGCGCGGTCTTTTGACCAAATTCGGCCATTCGCGGAGCTCCCGTCGGATAATCAGTTGTACCACCAACTCATGATGCCTAATTCTTCCAACGCATTAATTGACAATGTAAACTTGCCATTTCCCTCTCCGCTCCTTCGATACCCACCCGAAAAATCAGTGACAGATAAGTTCGCTGCCATGATAGACGCAACACAATTTACCAGTGTTCTTAAGATGAGTTCTAGTCTCAGAGACAAAAACTTGCGACTATTATGGGAGGGCAAGTATAAGGGTTTCTTGGTATCTGCGGGGGCAGAATTGACAACCATACCTTTGGAAGCCCCGAAGACGATTAACGAAATCACAGCACAGCAGGTACCTAGGCCCCTATGGTTACGCCCGGCAAAATTCGGAATACAGATTCAATATTCCACCTAAATATTTTATACTACATGCATCATATATTACCTTGTCTATAGCTGTTTCTTCTGCCTTTTCGACTTAAACCCCTGTTCGTACTCCTTGAGCTCACACCGCAGAGATTCAGCTAAATCTTTGTCATCATAGGCATCCAGTTGGTACCATAGATTAAAGCCATTCAGACGACGACCACGTGCAAGAATAGTGGACATGTATGCACGTACCGATTCTGCCGGATTTACACTATTCAATATGATCGGCGTGAACTTCTTCGGTATATTGGAAAGAGTTACCGTCATTGGGGTGTATAGAACCTCTGGGCAGTTAGGGTGCTCATATACGTTAAACAAACAAGGCTGAACTTCGGTCTCCTCCTCATTAGGTTTATTTTTATTCAAGCCTTTGAGCACTTTCAGCTTGAACTGCTCAATCTCTTTTTTATTGTGAACAACTATCCAAGACATGAGGTAACTCTCTTCATTCTCCAACTGCTCTAGAATTGCATCCTTCGGGAATAGAAACCTCATATTTGAGTTCTCCAAATATTCAAATAGAATGTCCGCTCCATTCAAGTATTTCTGCTGGAAAGTTGTCAGCTGCATCGATTTGTCCTCATCTTCGACCTCTTTCTTCCTCTTAGTATACTTCCGTTTCTGACGAGGCGCTGTTCCTTCTTCCGCCTTTATTGTGATAGTTGTTCCCTTCTCTGAGATGGCACCATGAGCCTCGAGTGGCTTGTCTGCATTTTTGTCACCCATATCCCGCACGGGAATTGTCTCCTGTTTAAGCGGCGGAGCCCCATCCGTCGACGATAAGGTCGCACCGGGTCGACTGAGATCATTGGCGCTGCCTGAGGCGTCTGTAGGGCCTTTGTCCAAAGCCTGGCCACTGCTGCCGGTACTATCTGGGACGAGACTCCCGCCACTTTTAGTTTCAGAGAGTTCCCCCCGCGAATCGCTCATAGATGCCTCTGTGAATGAGGAATTAGGATCGCTACCATGCGGCGGTGAGCTAAGATTATCTACCTGCGATGATTCGGGTGACGCTTTTCGTGGGAGCGGCGTACTGGGAGTCTGGCTCGCACTTTCCTGTTGTTCCACTGTCGGCTCTTCTGTGCGCTTTATAACTGGACGAGAAGACAGGCGTGGTTTCCAGTTAGGCGGCGGCTCCATGTTACGCGCCCTCTCTATAAATACTTTGAATCGCTCCACGTCGGCGGGCGGTGCCTGGCCATTCGCTACGGCTATCATTAGTTTGTTTAGAGCGGGATCTCGCTGGGCTAGCAGGTTAAGATTCGCAATCATTTTCTGGTTGTCAATTTCCTGCTGCTGCGCTTTACTAAAGGTCGTCAGACCTTTACTCTTGATAGTGGTCCCCATCCGGCTTAACACACTGGGTCCCTTGTTGTCCTTTCTGCCCTTCCGCAGCTGGTCTCGTTCCGTGTCGTTTTCCCGCTTCCGCTCTATCTTCTCTTTCTTGGTATGCTCCACCTCTTTTAACTTCCGTTCTTTCTTCAGCTGTTGCAGACGTTTCCGCTCTTCCCTGCGGCGCTCCTTTTCTTCCGCTTCGCGCTTCCGCCTGACTTCCTTCTCCTTCTTGCGTGACTCTTGCATAAACTGCCACTTCTGCTCGATTTCGTCATTCTTCAAGATAAACAGACGGACGGGCAGCGTGTGTGGTCCGCCCGTCAAGATCCCATCGCACAGTTTGTGCATTTTCTCTCGGGCGGCAGACTGGTCGATGTCATCTGGATCAATACCCTCCTTCAACATCCGCTCCCGCTCCTTCATGTTCATATACTGTTTGGACCAGTACAGCTCGAACATCTCCGCCTTGATCCACGTCCGCCTGGACGCAAGTAGCGAGTTATAAAGTACCGCCGAGTCCCGGACGGACAAAGCATGCGTCAGGACATCGTACCGTGGTGGCTCCGCGGAGCACGGTAGCTTCTCTAGTATACGAAACGGCCGTCCGGAGCTTTTCTCATCGTCCTCAAGCCCGTATGTGTCAGGCTCCTCTGTGTCTTCGTGTTGCCCGCGCCTTCTGCGTGGCACAGGTACCTTGGAGCTCTCTGTAGCATCCTTCTCCGTAGTAGCAGTCCTACTCCGTAGTCTTGCCATTACTTTGTTGTTTAGATTGTCCTTGCGAACTGTAAGCAGCTAGACTTACTCCGTATGTGTACAGTGGTTTGCCCTGTGCTACTATCGGATACCTCTGAACGCTGCTATAATCTTTGACGTATTCGTATCAACTTTCGATTCCTCAGAATCCCACGTGTTATGCTTTTTATCTGGTTATACTGCTTTTGGGTGATAGATGGTCCCGTCAAAGTGATGGTGAAGTTATCTACGGGTCGGTTATGCAAGATTGTTCTATCAATTTGAAATTTCGGGCGCGCTGCACACAAGCCCATTGCAGACAGAAGGGACTTGTCGAAGACACAAACCGGTGCCGATGGCCTCGACTGTTGATCTAGGGCGCTCTCTGCGTCAACGTGATGATGATCAGGATGGTGATTTGGCTTCACTGGCGGGCCATAAGAGGTTGAGGCGCAACACAGTACAATATGCCCACTTCCAAGAAGGGGCCATTGTCAGTATCCGACTGACGAACTTTGTTACATATTCGCTGGCGGAGTTCCACATGTCTCCCTCGCTGAATATGATTATAGGGCCCAATGGATCGGGTAAGTCAACGTTCGTATGTGCTATCTGTCTAGGCTTGGCGGGGAAACCCGAATACATCGGCCGCGCGAAGCGGGTCGAAGACTTCATCAAGAACGGGACAGCGGAAAGCACGATTGAGATACAGCTACGCAATAGCAGGAACGTGAGTGGGTTGCCGATGATCAGTGCGGAGGACGAGGCGATTAATGTGCGGACGGTTCTAATGAAAGCTCGGCGCAAATGCGCGTACTACATTAATGGGGAGCCTGTCAGTGAGAATCAGATGCGTGCTCTTGTTTCGATGCTTAATATACAGCTGGATAACTTATGCCAATTTTTGTCACAGGAGCGTGTGGAGGAATTTGCCAGACTCAAGGCGGACAAGCTCCTGGAGCAGACAGTGCGCTCCGTAGATGCTTCGTTGCTGGGCCTTTTGGAGCAGTTAAAGACCAGCCAGCAGGAGGAGCTTAGCCTGAACCGCGAAGTTGAATTGGGGCAGAAGAAGCTGGAAAAGCTGATGACACATAAGGAATCGCTCGAGAACCAGGTCCGTGCGCTGGAAGAGTACGAGCGGAAAAAGGAGGAGATAGATATTCACAAGCGGCTTCTACCATACGTAAGAGTGAAGAACCACAAGAGGCAGCTTAAGGACCTTAAATCCGAATACGAGCGTGTGAAACAAGAATTAAAGGAATTTTTAAAGGACAAGAAACCGTTCAAGATAGCCAGTAATGCGCTATTGTCGGAGGTAGAAAATTCGCAGCGCCAGAAGCAAGGCAAGGAGAGCGAATATATTCAGGTCAAGAGTACTCAGCGCTCACTTATTGAAGAGCTAGGGAAACAGCGTACAGAAGTCGAAGATCTAAAAAAGAAAGTGACATATTATAGGACGCGGCGCGAAAACATACGCCGCAAGGTGGAAAAGGCAGAGCAGGACATTGCGTCAAGACAACAACTGTTGGGATCGCTGGTGCTGCCGACGCAAGAGGAGATGGACAATTATGAGCAGCAGCGTGTGGACCTTTATGAACAGGAATCTGCATTTGAGCAGAAGGTGGAAGAAATGGATTCCAAAGTCAGAGCCTTGAATAGAGAACTAACCACCATTAAATCCAAGCTTGAGCGTCGAAAGAAAGAACTGGCTTCTAATGACAGTCTAAACGCACTTCGTGGACAGACTGGGCGACTGGAAGAAGTGAAGAAAGCGTGTGAATTTGTACGTATACACCCAGAGATGAAGGGCAAAGTACTGGAACCACCTATAGTTGCTATAAAGGCTCCTAATGAGCGAATTGCATCTTACCTTACAACTTGTATCGATTGGCATACCTCCATTTCTTTGACTATGGTTGATTCTGCATCTTACAGAGAGTTTAACGACACGATCCTCAAAAACTTCCAAGTTAATCTGAGAGAGCTCGCGAACACTGAAACTTCTTATCCATACCCGTTAGAATATATCAGACAGCTTGGCTTTGATTGTTACCTAAGTGATTTTGTTACCGGTGATCCGGCCGTTCTACAGATGCTAAAAGAACAACAAAGAATACATACGATACCTGTTTCAACAAGGAATCTGGATACCAGGATTATAGACGATCTACGGACACCTGATAAGCAAGGCCGGCTAAAATTCAGAAGGGTTATAGCAGGCGACTATGTATATGATTTCAAGCGGTCGCGGTATGGAAATAAGCAAATATTCTCCACCGATGTTCAGGTCAAGAAAGCTCAATTTTACATTGAAGGAGGCATGTCGGATGGTATGAAACAAAATATTGAACGCGAACTGCACGAACTTAGAGAGAGATACCGGAACATTCAAAAGGAAGTAGAGTCTACCGCTCAGCAAAAAAAGCAGTTCCATATTCCGTTAGCAGAGGTCCAGAGGAAGTTGCAGGACCTCCAAAAGGCAATACATGAGCAGAATCACAAACGTATCATACAGTCCAGGACGATGAGCGAAATTCAGAATATAGAACAAAAATTGGAGGAGTTCCGGAGAGATATGAATAAGGATGTCTCAGAAGCCATCTCTAACTGTGAAGCCCAAATCCAATCCAATTTAATATCGCAGGGAGAACAACTGCGGCTAATCGTGATGAATCTTTCCCGTCTTCAAGAGGCCCAAGAGTCCGTCGTCCGGATGGGCATAAAGCACATAGAACTGAGAAACAGGGAACGCTCATTAAATGAGGTCATCGGCTTCTTTAATGCTAAAGAAGAAGAGCTCAGAGGAAAGTACGACGAAGCAAAAAAGGCATACGCAGAGGTTAAGGATACGGCGGAATTCCAAGCTTGGATGAAAGAAATACGGTCGTATACAGACACCGAACGAGATGAGCTATCCGTATGGGCCAATAAGTACGAGGAACAGAACACTTTTACCCTCGAAAATATACTGGAAACTATCGCAAAACTAGAGACAGAGATACAGATGATAAATCACGACGAGTCGTCCGTTACTATTCTGCGGCAGACAGTCACTGACATAAAAGGCCTCCAAGCAAAGCTCCCTACGCAAATGGAGAGGCTCGGGCTGCTAAGACGCGGGATGCTTGATATGCGAAATAATCTGGAGCCCCGTCTTGACGAGCTAGTCGAGAACATCTCCCAACGCTTCCGGAAGCTATTTTCGAACGTTGGTAGCGCAGGAGAGATCTGTCTTCTAAAGCCAGATCTTTATTCCGAGTGGAAGATCGAGATCCGTGTCAAGTTTAGGGATGTTGCAGAGCTCAAGAAGCTTGATTCCCATACCCAGTCAGGTGGAGAAAGGGCTGTATCAACTGTCCTTTACATGATAGCTCTGCAACATTTCACAAACGCCCCTTTCAGGGTAGTAGATGAAATTAATCAAGGGATGGACACAAGAAATGAACGTATTGTTCATAAAGCGATGGTGGAAAACGCATGTGCCGAGAACACCTCGCAGTACTTTCTCATAACGCCTAAGTTACTTACAAACCTCCACTACCATGAAAGAATGAGAATACACTGCGTCTTCGCTGGCTCTTGGATTCCTGATCCTGCTGAAAGGGAGGAAATGGTTCATTACGGCGAACTAACCAGTTATAAGTTATAACTTCAATATGTCGTAATTATTGTCAGTCGTTGTACATGATAAAGATATTTTAACGATGCCGACAGCGGGCGGCATGGAAAACGCTTCACGCACGGAGCACACTGCTTTGGCTGCAAGACTTTTCGTTAGATTATCTGACCGATGGTGTGTACTTTTGCGGTACGGCGATATACTGCTTCAATTTTACGTCCAAGGATCGGGCTTCTCTCGGGGAAGCAGATTGCGATTTCACGTAAGCCAACTCGCGATGTACATCCGAAAACTCCGGCAAGGACAAGGTTTGCGCCCTCACCCACAGGATATCTCCATCTGGGTTCTCTGCGCACGGCACTTTACAATTATCTGCTAGCCAGGAATACAAACGGGCAGTTTTTGTTGCGGTTGGAAGATACGGATCAGAAAAGATTAGTATCTGACGCTGAGCAGAACATCTACGACACACTGCAGTGGCTCGGTATCCAGTTTGACGAAGGTCCAGGTGTTAATGAAGTATATGGCCCATATCGACAGAGTGACCGTTCGGCTATATACAAGGCTCATGCTGACAAATTACTGGCATCCGGACATGCATACCGGTGCTTTTGCTCGAAGGAGCGGCTCGAGAATCTCCGTACTAGTGCCATGGCGCTTCAACCCCCCACCAATGTGAGTTACGACCGCGAATGTGCCAACCTGAGCCAAGAGCATATCGACCATAAATTGGACCAGAATGTCCCATTTACTCTGCGATTCAAATCGCCCGCTGTCTACGAGCCATTTGAAGATCTACTGCATGGTAGAGTAGATCTACAACCGCAGACAAATCCTAATGACATCAGGTATGATGACCCCGTCCTAATGAAATCCGATGGTCTTCCGACATATCATTTCGCCAATGTTGTTGATGATCACCTAATGAAAATCACACATGTTATAAGGGGAGAGGAATGGCTGCCTTCTACACCAAAGCATATATCTCTGTACCGGGCTTTTGGATGGACACCTCCCAAGTTTGTGCATATACCGCTTTTAACTACGGCTGCGGACAAAAAGCTCAGCAAACGGAAGGGAGATGCCAGCGTTATGGCACTCAAGGCCAAGGGTGTTTTACCTGAGGCATTACTTAACTTTAGCGTTTTATTTGGATGGGCACCCCCAAGAGAATTAGCGACTGCAAATCACGAATGTTTTACCTTGGGTGAATTTGAACGGTTATTCAATCTCAACAACTTAACTAAGGGCAACGCCAAAGTCGATGAAAAGAAACTTTGGTTCTTCAATAAGCACTATCTCTCTGCACGGCTGAAGGATGAACACCAAGTATCCATAGAGGCGCGGAACTTGACTCAAATCCTCAGCAAGAAATATCCAGGGTTAGATGAAACAAAGACTAAGCAACTACTGAAGGCCGTAGGAGGCCATTTGACCGTCATAGATGAATTGGAATCCCAGTTCCATTACCTGCTTTCAAAGCCTGTGTATGAAAATGAATTCTCGGATCGCTTTATTAAGGCATGCGAGCCTTCTCAAGTGGCACGCGTATTGTCCTCCATTGCATCTCTTCTAGACAACTCCAACCTCAACGATCTCGTTGCCGAAGTGAGTACTCGGGAAAATGTACCCAAGAAAGCCGTTTTCGAGGCAATGAGGTTCGCCCTATCGGGGTCGGTGCCTGGTCTAAAACTGCCTGTTCTAATCTCCACACTTGGACTTGAAGAAACAAAAGCACGACTAAATGAAGCTGCACAATATCTGGTGACGTAGCCGCAGCTTGTATACGACTAATTGGCATTCCCGTTAGGAGAAGGTCTAGTAAGTAGCGCAGTCAGTATTAGATCACGTGGTCATTGTGTTCGAGAAACTGGAAGAACCTCCTAGCTCTGGAAGTGCGGAAGCCCATCATGGTTAACACAAGACTGCCACATTCATTCTAACTGATAAGAAATCCGTTAGTTCAACTAACACTAGCTTAATCCAGTACATTGGCATATGTTCGCAGCTATTGCATCAGGAAATCCTCTACAACTATCCGCCGAGGTTCCCAATTCTAACGGGCTACAGCATACAATCATTCTTTCCGAAACAAAGCCCAAGAGTTACTCACACATTACACTTTTTATTCTACCAACTGTTGCACTTCCTCCAGAATATTCTGCCATTGTATACTTCAAACTGAGCCCGCAAGAAGATTTCCAGTTGTTTGGGGAGCTCAAAGCATCCAAGCCAAGTGCAATCTTCAAGGTCAAACTGCCAACGACAGCTGGGGCACAAGGATCTGACGTGTCAAATGGCCTGGGCGAGATAGATATGGAAGATGGAGACTCAGTGGCTGGTACTGCCCACAACATATCGGAGCTCATTATCGGCATTTCCATAGAGCCCCAAGAGCAGGCGGCTTTTAAGCTGGAAGAGGCTAAGCAGGCACACAAGAGCACGGCACAGTCAGGTGCACTAGTAGTTAGTCGGAACCAGGGTGGTAACATTGCCACGCCAGGGCAACTTTCTCGCGCGTATCCATTACTGACCCAGCAATTAGCAAGCAAGATTGTCCAGCATGCATACAATTTCCTCTCGGGCTTCCTAGACGAGAGGAACAGTGTGCCTATTAAGAAATTCGAGGCATGGTGGGAGAAGTTCCAAAAACGACTACAAAATGATGCTACGTTTATAGACGAGGTAACGTCCGAGTAGGTAGTATATACATATTCATGAGCTAAGGAATTAAAGTTCGTCATACTCCATGTTCTTTATCCGATGAGCCATAGGGTTCCCGAACACCATATGCCTACTCTCAATGAGCAGTCGGTCGAACTCCATCTGCTCCAGATCTCTTGGTTGCTTATCTTGAGTCATGCGTTGCTTCCGAGCCTCTGTTTCCTCCGCGAGCCATCCCAGGAACGTTGGATATGTCTTGACCGCCCTACCATGCTCCTTCTTCAAGGCATACAAGCCATGAAATAGTTCCCGCACGTGGAAGTCGTCCAGGTGCTTACTCTGAATAGCTTTTGAGAGTTCTGTGGTCCACCGTTGAACGTCAGTAGACTCGAGTGACCTTTTCGATATATCATCGTTATGGCTCCTGCCTTTGTAGAGCCGTGCCATTATTAATAATACCTTTAATTGCACTGTTTGGTCGTTCACTTCATACAGCTGTTTCAGGGCCTCTTCGTTTATCGGCTGGGGCTCGTTGATTAGGAGAGGCTCTACTATCGAGAGGTACCGTTTGATTTGGGTCCGCGCCTCAACGGCATCCGTCGCTTGCCGGCCATAGTCAACAGCCTCTTGCAACAGATGGCGCACAAAATCCGGGAACCTCGTGTTCACAAAGTCCAAGCAGGGCGTGTTATTCCGCAGGCATGCTACTATAATGCGAGATGATAGTTCTTTGACACTTATTGGGACATCTTGGCCGAATATCAACTCCTGGAGCAACGTGAACTCATGAGTAATTATCTTGTATCCTAAAGTATAGTCGGACGCGTACTCCACCAAATCATCCAGCTGTTTGATGACCACGTTGTAATCGGGCGCTCCGCTCGCCACCTGAGCCCGCACAAGCTGGAATTCTTTGGTGAATTCATAATCCGAAGAATCGTCAACTACTTGAATCCCGTTCTCCATGTTGCTAGCCTCATTGGGGATTGGAAGCCGAGCTTGTTTCTTGCCCGTAGATAAGTCAACCCTGATGTCCAGGCCAGGGGGGATCTGTTGCCCCTCCTTAATTGTACTCCAGTCTTGCAAAGCCTTGAAGAGCCTCGGATAACATTCGCCTCCTGAACAGATAGTTTGGAGCTCGCTGCCCTCAGTCTCTGGATCCACAGCAGCCAGCGCAGCTGCACTTGCAATCGCAAATAGCAACTTCTTCCAATACATTAGGTGGCATGTGTTATACTTCTGTATTTGGTAGAGTTTTGCGCTAAAGACAGCGTATTTCAGAAAATGTTAGTGCGTAGTGATAAAAACCGATTTGCAGTTCCCAACTGCGTTATGCGAAGAGATGACTTCTGTCTATGTAATCAACTATTTAGATAGATTCAGCGACTACACTCAGCGCCTGCTTGATGTCCTCCAGAAGGTCATCAGTGTCCTCAATTCCCACGGAGACTCTGACCAGATCGTCGTAGACACCAGAAGCCTCTCTGGCCTCCTTCGGAATGCCAGCATGAGTCATTACCGCAGGGACCTCCAACAAGGACTCAATGCCGCCTAGAGACTCAGCTAGAGTAAATAGTCTGGTGGATTGAGAAAGTAGAGCAGCGCCCTGCGCGCCGCCCTTAACACGGAATGAGATCATACCGCCGCCCAAACCATCTCTGTGCTGTTTCTGAGCAATCTGGTAGCCGCGGTGCGAGGGCAGGCCCGGGTAGTTAACAGACACAACGTGCTCTGACTGCTCCAGGTACTCAGCAATTTTCTGAGCAGACTGAGCAGCCTGGCGCACACGCAGGTGCAAGGTTTTTAGGCCTCTGTGTGTCAGCCATGCGTCGAACGGCGATGGGATGGCGCCAATGGCATTTTGTAGGAATGCAAGCCGTTCATATAAACTGGTGGAGTTCGTGGCTAAAGCACCAAGCACAACGTCGGAGTGGCCATTGATGTACTTTGTAGCCGAATGGATGACGATGTCAGCACCGAAGTTGAGCGGGTTCGACAGGTATGGGGAGAGGAATGTGTTGTCCACAACCAGAATAATGTCCTCATTCAAGGCCTTCACGGTGTCCGCAACCTGCTGGATATCAGTGACCTGCAGAGTGGGGTTGGTGGGAGACTCGATCCAGACTAGACGAGTGTTGTCGCGGACCAGCTTAGGCAGGTCCTCAAGCAGGCTATTTGTGAAGGAGGTCTCCACACCATGGGCATTGGCAACCTTTGTAAAGTAGCGATGGGTCCCACCATAGACATCGCCGATCGAGATCGCGTGCGAGCCTTGTGGCAGAGACTGCACTATCACGGCTGTGGTCGCGGATCCAGAGGAGAAAGCCAACCCGTACTTTGCGCTCTCGAGTGCAGCAATGGCTTCCTCTAGGTTCTGACGGTTGGGGTTCTGACCACGAGAGTATTCGTAGGCGCCCACTGGGTTGCCGGGACTCGACTGCTTGAAGGTGGTCGAAAGCGAGATGGGCTCGATGACCGACCCATGTAGGTCAGTATGTGCGCCAGCATGAATAGCTTTCGTTGCAAACTTGTCTGTCGGAAGAACACCCATTGTAATTTGACTCGGTGGCACGCTAAACCAGGAAGATCAGCCAGGACACTGGAGTGATCCAGTTATATAGGTGTGGTTTCTAATCTTTGGAAAAGAAATTAAACGTCGATTTTCTTAGCTTGCAAGAAGACGCGCTTACAGTGATCGAAGCCACAGTTCGAGTAAGAAATTACTAATGGTGGCACGATACACAGCGGCAACGCCTTCGGAACGCTCGCCAGGCCGCCAGTACTTGCGCACGTCATGTGACTTGTGTTTTGGCAGGATAATGTAGATATTTACTGGGTACTGCTCAGCAGGGTCGCTAGATATCAATGCGCATGATGCGTGGGTCAATGAGCCCCTTCACAACACGTAGGCGAACAATGGTATAGTATTAACGTTACTTGGTACTTCCATATACAGTTTAGTCGAACAAACCGAAGCCCATGTCGTCGTCGGACTCCTCGGCAGCCTCCTCAACAGCCTCCTCGGCAGCCTCCTCGGCACCGGCAGCGCCACCAGCTGGGGCAGCACCTGCACCGCCAGTTGGGACGGAGGATAGCTTCTCAGTACCCTCGGCAATCAACTCCTCGACGCTCTTGTTCTCCAATGCAGAAATCACAGCCTGGACCTTGTCATCCTCGACCTCGATGCCGACAGACTCCAAGACAGCCTTCACCTTGTCGGCAGATGGGGCAGCGCCAGCAGCGTTCAACAACAGGTAAGCAGCCAAGTACTTCATTTTTAGCTTTCGGTCGATGGGCCTTAACGGTGGTTCCGGTGGCTAGTTCAGTGCTTGATGTGCTCGATATCGGACGAGCTGGCAACGTAGCGGGTGAGCTGCGCTAGCGGGCCTACCAGCGCTTGCACGCTACCCCTGCGCTAACCTTTTTTCGTATGCAATCTCCACAGAACAGCCCGCAGAATAATCTGGTAATGTATGGGTTTTGTAGTCACTAAAGAGTTATTGACTTTTTCAGTCTCCCCGTCAGCCTAGAGACGCTGAGAGCTAGGCTGGTGGCCGCAAAGGTTAGGCGGAGGCGGCCCGCCGCCTGGAGGGAGAGTCCTCATTGGCTAGGCGGGAGCACACGCGGACGCAGTAGGGCGTCCACCGCACACGCGGCCCGGCACAGCAGGGGGAGAGAGCACCGGAACATGGAAAAGGTCAATATGTTACGACATAGAACAAGAGTAATATTGGTTTAGCAATAGCGCCATAGAACGACTCACAGAGCGATACGATAACCATGTCTGAAGCTGCTACCCCAAGAAAGAGAACCTTTAAGACCTACTCCTACAAGGGTGTCGACTTGGAGAAGATGTTGGAGATGCCAACTGAGGAGTTCGTCAAGTTAGCCCCAGCCAGAGTCAGAAGAAGATTCGCTCGTGGTTTGTCCTCTAAGCCAGCTGGCTTGATGAAGAAGTTGAGAGCTGCTAAGTTGGCTACCGCTGAGAACGAGAAGCCAGCCGTTGTCAGAACCCACTTGAGAAACATGATCATTGTTCCAGAGATGATCGGCTCTGTGGTCGGTGTCTACAACGGTAAGGTGTTCAACCAGGTCGAAATCAAGCCAGAGATGGTCGGTCACTACTTGGGTGAGTTCTCTATTACCTACACTCCTGTCAGACACGGTAGAGCTGGTGCCACCACCTCCCGTTTCATCCCATTGAGATAAGCTTGGAAATGTGCTTTCCATTTGTGTTTATCTTTGTTTTCCGCCAATTCATTAATGCTCGCGAATTGTTGAGGTCACTTCCCCGAGAAACAGCACACTTTTGTCTCAATACATACCTTTGTGTATTTTAAAAAACGATAAGGTTTTGATTAGAACGCCGGCCTGCCGTCTTTCGATGAAGGATACCGCGCAGCTTCCCAGTGTAGCATGTGCAGCGGCGGTTGCAGGAGTTACATTACAAACATAGGTATACTTACATAGATCGGCCGTTATTGTTCCCGAAGACTCTGCATATCTTCATATATCTCAGAGTCCTTGAGGCCATTGAGCGAGGGAGCACCGGGAAAACCACCAAAGAACTTCTTCAACCCCTCAAAGTCACTCAACTGGTTATTAAATCTCATCCTATCCACTATCACTTCCAATTTGTCCACAGGGTTGTTCCTGAATCTGAAGTTTATTCCTTCACACTCCAAGTCCTCGGGCAATGGATCGCCATCACCCTTGAGCTGGGCCGGGGCAGCATAACCGGTGATGCAACTTAGACTTTTATTCGCAATTTTGACGGGGACATGATACCCGATCTCGGAAACCAACATATCCATATCTCGTCTTTCCTTATTCATGTCATACCATTTTTGTGTAGTCTGATTTAGTAGTTTATGTTTCAAGTCTGAAACTTGTCGGTAGAAATTCTGGTGTATAAACGTTCGAACCGCCCGTGTTTCCTTGTCAATGCATTCTAGTTCGTACTTTTGCCTTTGGTATGCTCGTTTCAATTTGAAGTCTCTGATAGAGTCGATCTTCTGGTAGTATGTCTGCAACGCAGGATGTGATCCTTCGAGGCACATTTGAAGTTCGGTCTGCAATTTGGCCATCTCGTTTTCATATAGACGTTGCCGTAGTTCCGCAAACTCATATTCGATTTCGATTATATCTTTCAGCGCATCCTGCCGCAGCTTTTCTCGCTCTATCAGTGATGGTTCCTCTTCTTCTTCCTCTTCTTCTTCTTCGTCGTCCTCTTCTTCTTCTTCGTCGTCGCCTGCAGGTACCTTCTTCTTTTCCTTGAATATGCTGGTGTCTTTAGTGTTGGCGTTTCCCTCTATATCTTCTTCTTCTTCTTCTTCGTCTTCTTCTTCGTCTTCGTCTTCTTCTTCATCATCTTCTTCCACCTCGTTATCCTCGGAGTTCTCATCCTCTGGCTGCGCGGGGTCCAGTCCTGTTTCCATGATATCAGTCGCCATGTGCTGTTCTGAGCCCGAAAGAGAAGGCAGTTGGCCGGCCGCTGAAGAAATCGGAAGACGAGGCTTCTTAAACTTCTGCTCGTCGCCTTGTGGGTCTTCACCGTCGGCAGAATTCACTTTTGTCTCTTCTCCAGTATACCCTCCTTCCTCTTCTAATTGTCTCTTTTTCCCTTTGTTCGGAAGGCTGGCATCGACGTCCTGAAGATCACGTACCGCGTCATCGGCGCCTGAATTAGCATCTTTTATATACGTCCTGGAACCCTGTTGTGGAGGCATCTGTTCCACTAAGGAACTAAGATTCGGTACATCTGATTCCTCTGTGTTGTTCTCCATCTTCTCAGTTTCCGCGTCCGATGAGATATAGAGCTCCGACAGCTCTAGGTCGCCTTCCTGTGAGGTGACCTTCGAGAGAACGCTTGACTTGTCGTCCTCCCCTAAGAACCCGTGCCGTTCCGTGATGTCCACAGCCCTGCCTTTCAGCCGCACCCGTCCGTCTACTAAAGCTAGATTAGCCTCTGTTAGCCTGCTCGAGAGTTCTAGGTCTTGCGCCTTTCCGTCAGAGTTGCTGTTCGGCCTGACTGCGTCAAATCCTGTGACGCCTTCAGTGTTGTCTACTTCGTCTGTAGGCCCTTGTGAGTCTACAGCCATCTGACTTGCTATTGCCCTGTGCACCGTTGCCTATTCAACACTTGCTTCGATTTCTTTAGTTTTGCGGAATGCTCAGTCCGCCTCTAGTCCCACTTACCACAACACACCAATTGCACTATAGTGCTAGATCAAATGCAGTATGTATACGTCGAAACCAGATCCTGATCAGCTAATGACCTTGTTTGCCGTCGCACTTTTTGTAACACGATTCCAAGAACCATACTGAAAGGGGACCGCTAGAGTCTTGCAAATAGTAGTCGATTGTGTATCACTATTTACGTTCTGGAATCACGTGATCAATGAGCTGACCTGATACAACTGCAACTTCTACCGCAGGTACATGGATTGATTCCGCCCAGATCACCTACATAACCATCTCTATCTGTTCAAATAAATGTATTTTTGCTCTGTTTGATTTTATAAACTTCAAAAGGCTATGAGATATTCAGTTCTGAAACTAGAAAAAATATCTACTGTTCTAATTATATATATAGTCTTGTCCTATAAGCAGTACCTATATACGTTTCATTTCCCAGACCTGTTGTAGCCTTTAGTATTTACACAATATAAAGAGTTGGAAGGATGTTTATGTCCACATAAAGCGTAAATATTGGGCAAGGGAGGCCTCGACCAGAGCATGGCTAGCTGCCACATGCAAGCACCAAAAGTGGAAGCAAACTAGAGCCCGAGGTACTCGACGGCCTGGTAGTTCTTATTCAAAGCCTTCACACTCTAACTCTCCTACAACTCGATAGTGTAGCTTTTAATGGAGCGCTTGGGGGCGGATTGGTCATATTTTTCTTCGGATTATTACGAATCATTAAAGGCCCGTCATCGTGCATAAGCTTTGTTTTTCCGAATTGGTAGGAGTGGAGCTATCAAGCACGTTCAATTAGAGTACGATAGGCCTAGCGTGCTCGTCCACGAACGCAGATCCGTGTTACAACTCTTTGTTGCTTTTAAATGTTGGCAAAAGAATGGCCTTTAAATCAGTGAGGCATTAAATTGTTTTTGGCCTCGTGATGTAGCTGCATATTTATGACTGTACAGCGGGTTCCGTTCCACGGAACCAAATGGTAATGCTTTATGACCTATCTGTTGGAAACCGGCATCCTAATTTGATAGAAGTGTGAACCAATTCAGGGTTCCGGTTGCGCATGAGCTGATTCAATCAGTTCTGCTTGACATCTTTGATAGATTACGTACCTCACGGTAAGTCGGCGAACATTTCGCTGACACTGACACCAGAGCGTTTCATATTTTCTGACTCTGCATATAGATCACGTGATAGAAAAATTTAGGTCCTAGCGTTTTAGAACTTAAACGCTAAGCATGAAGCCCGAAGAAGGCAGTTTGGTGACCTCTTCTTGGTAATGAAGCGCAACTGAACTCTGCAGTTAGCCTAAAATATCTATTGGAGAGTTTTTTTTGTAGGCGACACAGACTTCCGAACTAGTCATTTATGAAGTTATTTGGCACCGATAAGGCTATTCTCTATCAGACAATTGTACATAGAATATTTCTGCGCGGCAAACACGATGATTAAGGCATACATAATATTACGTAACACTAACGAATGTTCTCTGCCAACTCTAACGTTAAGTCAGATTTTATATATGTCCATGCGTCCTATTGTGTATGGGTGTTTTCTATGTCTCGCGGCGTTAGAGCCCATGTGCAGTTGGCTCAGATTGTTCTCTAGCCAAAGTTTCTCTGCAGCTGTTGTGTTATAAAAAACATAATAGGAATTATGCAATTCTTGCGCTGCGACGCATCTAGGACAAATACAGCAGTTTGTTAACGCAGGTGTGTATAACAAATAGTATAACCAAGCACACCTTCAAGTTCGAAATTGTCTAAATCAATATGACCGATGTATCATAAATACTGACACATCAAGCAATTTGACGCGATTAAACCTCAGCTGAGCTCGACCGAACTTTCGTTACCAGCAGTGAAGTGAATAATGCCCTAATTTATTATGCTATACTGCTCAGATATGGCGCTTTGCTCCAGATTTCGGCTATTTTGTTATATTCACGCAATCGAGGGTCGCCTTTCTTTATAATATATGATTGGTATTCAGCACCTTCCATTGAATCTGCTTTAATGGTTGAGCACCATGTAAAGGCTCTACATTCTGGTGCTTTGACCCAATCGCTATCAACAAAGTCAGGAATGAATGCCATCTGCATATCCACCTCAAGATCATAAAACTTCTGAAGATTTTCTTTATTGATGTATTTTTTAGAGAAGTATTCCGTGTAATCTTCAAAGTCCCTTTCCACAGCATCAAATTTACAATTTTTTAATCCACCATTAACCCATAATATAGACCCATCATCGTCCATGTGGGCTATTTGCGCGGAGCATATCTTATACTCATCTACCTGACCATGATTACTAACTAGCTGCGGTACGCCTATTATAGCCGGCGGACGGGGATCCACGTAATAGTTTTCTCCCGATACTAATTGTCCAAGCCAGAGGTACTCTTTGTCCCCATGTGAACACAAATGCGTTTCGAAGGTCATATGCAACATCAGTGAAATGAGAAGAGATGGTAACTTCTTGTTCTTGTGCATAACTATAAGCCCACTTTCTGCCATATGGAACGACTTACCTTCCATATACTTGATATAAAATGTTGCTGCTCCAGCATCTCTTGGTTTCTTAGTCAGTTCATCTTCAGCTACCTGCTTATCATAATTTGATCCATGCTGCCACATAGTATGCTCTTTTGGCGATGGCATCATTATACGCATAGCTTTTGGACAATCATCTGGTTTCTCACCATCATAGGAGCGGTCCCTAAACATTAATATGCCTTCGGACTTGTAGCCTTCGACTTCAAATAACTTTTCAAGATCGACAAATGGCACAGCGTCGAGGTCTATGAATACCGCCTCCTCAAAAGTGTTAAAGATATAGGCTAGCCATTTATGACGGAAACCAGTAATCAATGAGCGATAGCTGTGTTCCAAAGTTTTGCCACAATCGACCAGGCGTACAGTTTGGTTAGATTTCATCTGAACATATTTAGCAATTTTATCAATGGTCGTTGGAGGTAGGTCTGCCGCATTTATCAGTTCTATTGGCAGAGTATTACCGATGTGATCAAGAACATTTAGAAGCCGAGGAAGCATTTCGACATGTTCAGCACCTGCCGTAATTGTTATACCTCTACCTTTCGAGAATAATTGCCAGTTTTTCCAGAACGATAAATTATCGTCAATAGTTAATCTCTGTCCATCTTTCAAATGACCAGGCTGATACTGTTCTCCTGTATTGAGATCTGTTATCATAGGCCAAATTTCTTCCCAACGCCGAACTTTAGTCAAAAAGGGGTACATACGTTGCTGGAAGTCAAATATGTCAACTCTACCATCGAGAGTAGTCGATAAAGGCTCATTTCCCTCAATAAAACAATCCGCAAATATTCTCCATCTTTCCATTAACTTGGCGGAATACGAGGCATCTGATATGATATCCCTTGATAAGAAAGGAACTTGATTAGACCAAGCGGGCTCTTTTCGGTAGGTCAATTCAAAGTATCGCTTGCAACGCTCTTGTAAATCCCATAAGGCGACCACATCAGGCCCTTCTTGTGTCAACAGGTCCAGCAGAGAACTTTTTGCATCATCCGGCTTGTCCTCACTCGATGAGTTGTCCTCACTCTGTGGCTTGCTTTCACTCGATGGCTTGTCCTCACTCTGTGGCTTAGCCTCATTCACTGACTTGGCTCCATTCGACGGTTTAACTAACCAGGATGGTGGCGACCACTGATGTATAGATGAAACAATCCCCTGGTTAAACTCTTCTGTTAACAGCGAGAGTCCAAGGAAACAGGTACTAACTACTATTGCAAGGGTAATGAGCCCGAGAATAGGCCGTAATCTTCCTCTAAAAAATGCCATCCAAAATGCATTCAAATCGGTATCGGCTCGAGCCTTAATCCTCTTCTTGGCGAGAAGTAGTTCATGGTTTAGTAGAATAAATACAAGATGCTTATCGCTGATATGGTGCCGGCAAATGCATCTACTATCATTAAGCCAGGATGTATGGGCCCACTGCCCCGTCTATTGAATATACACACATTTAGTAATTTCGCTAGTTAGCCAGCTTGAAGCTTTTCGAAGAATGTGGAATTGGCCGATTTTCTCATATGAACTGCCACCTTTAAAATTTTAGATACTTTCCGACAGATATTGGACTAACCGCAGAAAATTATTTATAGTATCCATCGCCGATAGCACGCAGCGGGTACAAGTTGAGGCGGTAAACGGGACTGATGCGTGTAGTGGAGACCTCAGAAATAATTGAGAGTTTGCTCATGGCATTGGGATTGTGGATATGCAGCTAACAAAGCTAGACGTTCGCTGCGCCCCGCCAGCAGAAATGTACACGTTCACAGTGGGCTACGCTTGTATATCTTTCAGGCTATCCATCCTAAGGAAACTTAAAACGTGCCAGATCTCTGTTTAGAATGTATCACAAGTGGTATTATGGTAGATATATTTTATTCGCTATTACTGTGAGGGGGAAGTGCATGCGTATGCGTAATTTTCCGAGGGGTGCGTTTTCGACGAAAAGTTTCTCCGAACAAATCTCAACGGATGGTACGTTGTCCTTATAATTTGCCTGTGGAGAAACGTCTGTAGTAGAATTGTACGGGCTCAACTGAGAGTTGAGATTAGGGATACAAAGTAATGTTGTACGGAAGTGTCACAGGACATAACTGTGGGAATCAAAGTACGCCTCACAGCCATTTCAGTCCGAACATGTCTCTTTCTCTATCTGTCCGACAATGATGTGACACTTGAGGATATCAAATTGATGTATAGCAAGTGAATTATGTACCTATTTCAAGTGAATATACTTAAAGTGCCAGCACTTACCCACACGTCTGCTTCGAGCACCGTTGCCTAATAAAGTTTTCGCTCTTCCCCTGGCCCCTCCAATATTCGATGCAGTCCTCAGGCCATTTGGCCGAGACGCTGCTGACTAAAATTCCAGTTATAGCTGCAAGTTGAAATATTCTCATGGTTCTTTGCTAGTCGCCTACCTTGTGTAATCCGAGAGCGGGCATTACTTCGCATGGGCGAGGACCCTTTTATACCTTTGGCGAGCCGTGAACCCCGCACCATATTCCTGGCGTCCATTCTAGTCCATTCCAGTCATTTTATCCACTCCAACGCTCCATTGAAGCTGTTGGATCTCTTATCCGCTAGATGGATACGTAGAGGTACTCTGAGATTTCCGCGATTGACGTCTGACTAGGGGGTATGAGAAGTGGGCACGTGCCAAGCCTGGAACGTCTGTCCTTGGCTGCGCTACCCATAAACAAACAGAATAACCGAGGATGAGACAGCGGTGTGGTGTATGGGTCTCTCAGCGGTGTGGTGTATGGGTCTCTCAGCGGTGTGGTGTATGGGTCTCTCAGCGGTGTGGTGTATGGGTCTCTCAGCGGTGTGGTGTATGGGTCTCTCAGCGGTGTGGTGTATGGGTCTCTCAGCGGTGTGGTGTATGGGTCTCTCAGCGGTGTGGTGTATGGGTCTCTCAGCGGTGTGGTGTATGGGTCTCTCAGCGGTGTGGTGTATGGGTCTCTCAGCGGTGTGGTGTATGGGTCTCTCAGCGGTGTGGTGTATGGGTCTCTCAGCGGTGTGGTGTATGGGTCTCTCAGCGGTGTGGTGTATGGGTCTCTCAGCGGTGTGGTGTATGGGTCTCTCAGCGGTGTGGTGTATGGGTCTCTCAGCGGTGTGGTGTATGGGTCTCTCAGCGGTGTGGTGTATGGGTCTCTCAGCGGTGTGGTGTATGGGTCTCTCAGCGGTGTGGTGTATGGGTCTCTCAGCGGTGTGGTGTATGGGTCTCTCAGC